>NC_142514.1:101021000-101328666 GCF_057876585.1 Rhinolophus sinicus | reverse complement strand
CAAATGGAGAGAGAGAAAGAGGAGATTTTGCTAAGTTTTGCGCTGGGAAGAAATGGCAAATGGAAGTTATGGCATAAAGGTCGTTGTCGTTGATTAAGACATGCACAACATCACCGACATGCTCTGTATTTAATGATTCGTTTTGATGACTTTAAAAATCTTTTTTTTTTTTTTTTAAAGATTTTATTGGGGAAAGGGAACAGGACTTTATTGGGGAAGAGTGTGTACTTCCAGGACTTTGTTCCAAGTCAAGTTGTTGTCCTTTCAATCTTAGTTGTGGAGGGTGCCATTCAGCTTCAAGTTGTTGTCCTTTCAGTCTTAGTTGTGGAGGGCGCAGCTCAGCTCCAGGTCCAGTTGCCATTGCTAGTTGCAGCGGGTGCAGTCCACCATCCCTTGCGGGAGTCAAACCGGCAACTTTGTGGTTGAGAGGATGCGTTCCAACCAACTGAGCCATCCGGGAGCTCAGCTGCAGCTCAGCTCAAGGTGCCGTCTTCAATCTTAGTTGCAGGGGGTGCTGCCCACCATCCCTTGCAGGACTTGAGGAGTTGAACTGGCAACCTTGTGGTTGAGAGCCCACTGGCCCATGTGGGAATAGAACCGGCAGCCTTCGGAGTTAGGAGCACGGAGCTCTAACCGCCTGAGCCACTGGGCCGGCCCTAAAAATCTTTTAATAATGGCTTTTATAAGTTCAGTTTTTCCCATAAAATTTGAAGTTCGAGTACAGATTTGGAGTTTCTAATTTGGAGTTTCAGAGGGCCCTAGTGATTAGGGAGGGACCATTGAATATATTCATTGTCAAAAAACGTTGTTTAGATAATCAATGTTTTAGGAATTCAGATGAAAATTGTAAGAGCCCCATTAATTTATTGAGTGTTTCCTTCCTGCTGGAGTCAGTGATGGGCATTTACATATACAACCTCATTTAATTTTCACTATGATCACACAGGAGTAGGCACTCTCGGCCCCATTGTATAGACGAGGCACTTGAGACTTAGGGAGTTGAAATGATTTTGTCAGAGTCCCAGAACTCACACTGGTGACTAAGCCAGGATTTGAAGCCAGGACAGTCTCACTTTAAAGCATTTACCCTTTACCAGCAAAGTCCTTGGAGAGGGTTGGTTTTCAGGATGATGCCTCTTCGTGCCAGGCTGCCCTCTGAGGTGGGTGCCTCCTGTGGCTCTGCCCTGTCCTGAGGAGGGGTGGCCAGGGATTGGAGGAAGAGGGCAGCTGTGGGCACTGACCCCTGGCTTTGGGGACAGGAGCGGGAGATAGAGCTACGGCGGCAGGCCCTGGAGGAGGAGAGGAAGAGGAGGGAGCAAGTGGAACGGAGGCTGCAGAGTGAGAGTGCTAGGAGGCAGCAGCTGGTGGAGAAGGAAGTCAAGATGCGAGAGAAACAGTTTTCTCAGGTAAGTGGGTGCTGGGGTACAGTGGGTGGTTGGCTGGAGGGTGAGGCTGTGGAGAGGTAGGGACATCCCAGGGTATCTCTTCTGGGCTGTAAAGCCTGTTCTACTCCCAAAAAGATTGCTTTGGCTTAGCACAAGCAGAATTCTACCTGGGACTCGTTTAGCCCCAAGGAACATAGACCCAATGGGCTTGTTCAAGTCAGTGTGTGTCTGTATGTTGGGAGTGAGTGGGCAGATGACCTTGCTGACATCTGGGGTCAGAGAAGATGGTCTGGATAGGCCTCTCAGAGATGGGAGCTGAGAATTGGGCATTAGGGTGGCTCCTCTTGGCCTCTCTCGAGGGCCTCATCTCTGCTTCCTGAGTCTGTGCTGCACCGACCTCCCACTTCCCTGATGACCTCCTATGCTTGGTGCTTCATGCTGTCCTGCCCCTCGCTCCACCACACCTTTTGGCTCTAGGCCCCACCACCAGCAGGTGACCTCGCTCTGACTGTTGGTTTACATCTGCAAGAGAGAATTATACTAGTTTATCCTTGGGGCAAGAATTCCTCCTTGTACAAGAACCAACTCTGGGTTTTTTCCTTACACAGGAGACTTGAACAGAACAGTTAAAGGCAGAAGGATAAATTAGGTTGGGTAGGGAAATCTACCCATGTCTCCGGTCCCATTTCTCCGGAAATCTACCCATCCTGGCCCCTGTGAGAGCCTGAGGGAGGATTCAGACAGTCTGTCCCTTCTATTGTGTTTCTATAGGCTTCCCCAGAGCGGGAATCCCATGGGCTCTACCCCCAGTAGTGACCAGTAATCACAGCTCCCTGAGTTCCCATGACGCAACAACGTAAATTCTAAGGGGTAGGCTCCTTGGATTGGGTTTTAAAATTAAGAAATAATCAGAAACTGAGTTTTGCCTCTGTGCCTAGAATCTTTGTCATATGCCTAATTTCCCTCTCCTGCCTCAGTCATTGGCCACTTTGGGACTCTAACCCCCTGCTCTGGGCTGAGGCATTGCTGCAGGAGCCACCAGTGTCTGCTGTGGTTGGTGGGTGGAGTTAACTCATCTTTAGGGTGTCTCCCGGAAGTTTTACATCTTGTATTTTCTTTCAGTAATTTGTTATGTTTCATTTTGTTGCTGTTCTAATGTTCTTCCCAGAAAGGAAGAGTAGAAAAAAATTCCAGTTGGCTGAGAATTCTAGTTAGTATCAGAATTTTTGAGGTAGAACAGGCCTTAGTGATTATCTAGTTCAAAGCCCTTGTTTTACATATAAGGAAACTGAGGCCCAGAAAGGGGGTATGACCCAAATAAGTTCTCATGGGAAGTCAGAGACCAGATTTCTTATTGGGCTTTTCTTCTCAGAGCATGTGTATATTTGGCCTCCAGCTTTATTCCATTCAGCCAGGAGACAGAGGGGCAGGGACAAGACAAGGTTGGCTGTGTCTTGGTCATGGGTGGGCAACTTAGGCATAGATTCACTGAGCAGTTTGCCCAAACCTAAGCAGTCAGCATAGGCATGCTAAGTGTCTGCTTTTGCCACAGGCCCTGTGAAATGATAGTGACAGCTATAGGGGTAGGGAGGGAGTGATGGCAATCTGTTGGGGGTTCAGGACTGACCAAAGGGCCTGGGCAAGGATGGAGAAGAGAAGAGAGCCTACCAATCCTGTCCTCTGCTCCTAGGCACGACCTCTGACCCGTTACCTGCCAATCCGGAAGGAGGACTTTGACTTGAAGACCCACATCGAGTCGTCAGGCCATGGCGTCGACACCTGCCTGCACGTGGTGCTCAGCAGCAAGGTACACGGCCTGCGTAGCCCTGCGGTGCTGAGGAGAGAACCCCATGGGCGGAGGTACCTACTGCATCCTCAGAATGGTGGCCTCAGTTTCTCCCCTAACAGCAGAGGTCTCTGTCCCAGGACCTAGTATGCTGACCTGAAGAGATGTTGGGGACAGCCTCCTATGAATACAGGCACATGTGATGGCACTTACATTGCTGCTCAGGGAAGAAAGGTTTAAGGGCTATGCATCTGGATCCTTCCTTACTCCCACTTCCCACCAGGTCTGCCGTGGCTACTTGGTCAAGATGGGCGGCAAGATTAAATCATGGAAGAAGCGCTGGTTTGTCTTCGACCGGCTCAAGCGCACCCTTTCCTATTATGTGGGTGAGTTCCTATAAGACTGACCCAGAGCCAGACTCCTGGACTCTGTCACCCAGGACAGCTGGTCTTCTGGAAGGAGGCTAAGCTTCCAAGTTGGGGGGCCAGATGCTTGGGCTGGGTTTTGTCCTCCCCTCCCCGAAAATATATAGAGTATACCTGGTTCACTTCCATTTATTTGTTAATCCATCCATTCATTTTTTCAGCAATTACTGAGCATCTAATAGGTTCCAGGCTCTGTTCTATGTTCTGGTGATGAGCAAGATGGCCACAGCTCTCTTCCTTGAAGCTTATTGTCAGGGAGGCAGATACTGAACAAAGAGTTAAAACAAAGCATGATGGGTATGCTGTAGGGACATCCAGATGCTGGGGCTACATGGAATCCTGTGGATCCCCCCTTGGGAAAGTTCTCAAAGATTCCAAGACAAGCTGTTGAGCAATGCCAAGGAGCACTCAGGACTGCCTTGGGGATAGGCCCACTGCCTGTCTTGCTCCCTCAGCTCTCTCCACTCAGCCTCTAGCTTAGTTTCCCATCTCTAGAATTCCCTCTGGACTTGGAACATGGGATGCTGTATTGTCCCCTGTTCGGGAGAGGCTAGGGTGTACTGCAGAAGCAACCAGTCCTAAGATCCCAATGGCTCAAAACCATAGCGTCTTCCTTCTTACTCCTGATACACATCCGTGTACATTGCAGGTGGTGGGCGCTCTGCTCTACATCGTTGTTCTCTTTGCCTCAGACGTGTCTTTCTGGAACATTGCTGGCTGGAGTAAACAGAAGCCTAAATGGGCCCTACATTGATATTAAATGCTCCGGCTGGGTTCGTTCACAAGTCACTGATAGGGTTGTTCAACCAGTCACCCAGACCCACCCAACCACAATGCTGGGAAGAGCAGTCCTACTTGGAGTCTGGAAGGAAAGGGCTAGATGTTTGGTGCCAAAGATGCCCACCCCTGGAGTGCCCTGCTTCCCCTCTCACCTGGTCCCTAACCAAGTGCCACCCCCTCCAAGAAGCCTTCTCTGACCACCTGGGCCCTGAGTGTAGGGAGACAGGAGAGGCAGAGGCACAAGTGTCCTCATGTTTTCACCTGGGCTGGGAATGGACTTTGTTGAGATTGAGAGGAACAGGCCTGGGGAGAAGAGCTTCATTTTAGGCATGCTGAGGTTGAAGTGCCCTGGGGACATCTAGATTTAGGGTAATGGTCAGGATTAGAGGCAGAGTGAAAGTTGAATCTGTTGGAATAATAATAGTAATAATAATAACAAAAATAGGAGATCATACTTATTAAAAACTTGCATGAACCAGATGCTGTGCTAAGCACTCTACATGCATCACCTCATTTAATCTTCATAATCTTGTGAGGGAAGCACTGTTTTTATACCCATTTTACAGATGAGGAAAATAAGGCTCAGAGAGGTTAATTAAATTGCTCAAGGTCTCACAGCTGTTAAGAGGCAGAGCTAAGACTGAACCTGGGCAATTAGAAGAGGCAGAGAGAGGGCTGCACCCTGGGACGCAGGAGGAACAGGAGGGACCAGCAAAGGGAGAAGGGGTGGGAGGCAGGAAGCCACATGCCAGGTGCTGGCACTTGGCATACGTGACCTTCCTTAATATCTATGAAACAAAAGGAGACCAGGTTCAAATGGGTAGAAACAGGGAAGGAAGCCAGACAAAGGAGCAGACATTTACACGCAGGGGGTGTCACCAGCTGAATGCTGCAGAAAGGCCAAGAATAATGTGGACCCAAAGGCCATTCGATTCAGAGATTGGAGCTTATTAAGAGAAAGATTTCTGCTGTGTACATAGGCAGGAGCCAGATTGCACAAGAGCAAGGATAGGTGGGTGGTAAGGAAGCAGAGGCAGGAGAGTGTTACTGTTTCCAGTGAAGGAAGAGAGGTGAGAGAACGGATGCTGGAGGGATGGTCAGGCCAGGGATTGGAAGTGTTGGATGAAGATGGGTCTGTAGTGGGATCAGGGCCCTGGATCAGTGTGCCTTGCCTACTCCTGCCTTGAACCTGCCATTCTCTCTGCCTTTGCCTGGACCCTCTTTCCACTTACTCAATGGAACCCCTCAATTCTACAGGGTCCAAATCAGATATTACCTCTGTAAAACGTTTCCTGACCCCACCTCACTGAGAATAGTTCCTGTCGTCTGCTGTATAATTCCTGTATTACACAGGGTCTGTCTGCCATGTAACATCAGCCCAGTGGCATAATGATGTGATGACAGATGCTGCATGTTATGTGCCAGACACTGCTGCACACTTTCAATATGTTCTCTCACTTGAATCATAACAACCAATGATGCATAGCTGCTCTCTTGGACACCCACGTCACACAGTTGATAAATGCTTTCTTCCCTACTAGACTGTAAGTTCCTAAGAGAAGGGTCTCTGACTCTCCTCTGGATCCCAGTGCTCAGGATTAATTTATTCAGCATCGACTGAGCACCTAGTGTGTGCTAGGTACATAGTTGTTGGTGTTGGAGAAGGTAGATCTATGAATTTAAAGGAGGGTTCAGATTCAGCATAAATTCCTATACAGAAGCACATGCATACTGTGGGAGCAAAGAGCACAGCCGTGCACCGTCGTGGTGACATTGGCAAAGGGTCTTGAAGATTACTTAGGAGTTTGCCAAGGCAGTGGGCTGGAGCCCATTCCAATGTATGCAGAGCACCTGTTAAGGGAACATGAGAAGCTCAGCCTGGCCAGACAGAACTTGGTGTTGGTGTAGGGGACGGGTGTGAGACAAGGCCAGAGGGACATGCTGGCATTGGCTGGTAAATAGCCTTGGCTGAGCCAAGGATGCAGCAGGCTCCCAGTGAGGGAACCAGCAGGGAAGCTTGTGAGCTGAGGCAGCAGGATTAGATTTGCTTTAGGAAGCTCATCCCCTCGGCATTAGGGAAGATGAGGTGAAGGGGCAGAGGGTGGGGCAGGGGCACGTTGGGAGGCTGTAGCAATGCTCCAGGATCCCATGACTCAGGCTTGAAATGACAGGAGGGTGGGGCAAGGTGCACACAGCCAGCCATCACCATCTGAGCTTAGTGACTGTGTGACCTCCCCTTTGTGTCTTCTCAGGCTTGCTTTCCAGGACGTCAGTTGTAGTGCCTGAGCAGTGTTTGCCATGAGACGAGATGGCCCAGGCCCTATGCTTTCCCTTGACTGCCCCTGTCCCTCCCACCGGAACGGTCACCTCTGCTCTGTTACGTTGCCTACCTCCTTCCTGCCATCCCTGCTTCCTGATACTAAATACTTCCTTCCATTTCTTAATACTAGAGTTGAATAGGTAAATGCATTCATATAGTTCAAAAATCAAAACATATAAAAAGGTTTAAATTGAGAATTATGCCCCACTCACTATAGGTAACCACTTTTATTAGACTCCTGTGTATCCTTCTAGAGTTTCTTTAGGGGAATATAAACAAATGCAAACATGTATTCTTGCCCCCCCTTTTTTAAATTAAAGTTTATTGGGGTGACAGTTGTTAGTAAAGTTACACAGATTTCAGGTGTACAATTCTGTATTACATCATCTATAAATCCCATTGTGTGTTCACCACCCAGAGTCAGTTCTCCTTCCATCACCGTATATTTGATCCCTTCTTACCCCTTTTCTTACACAACAGGTAGCATATAATACATTCCTTTTTTCCCTGCTAACGTATCTAAGGGATCTTTCTATATCAAATACATCTATATCTAGATATTTATATCTGGATATATTTTATAGATTTATTTCTGAATAAAGATTTATATCAGATATTTTATAGATTTATTTCTGATATAGATTTATATCAGATATTTCTGCATTATCTGTATAACAGCTGTCTAGAATTCCACCATGTGGCTCACTATAATTTATCAGCCAGTCTCCACTTGATGGGTACGTGCGTTTTCCAGTCTTTTGTGACTACAAATACTGCTGCAGTGAATGATCTTGTAGATTTGTTATTTTGTACATGTGTAAGATAGATTTTCCTAAGTGTAATCATTGGCTCAAAGGGCCAACATCTTTCTGATTTTGGTAGATACGGCCAAATCTTCCATAAAGGCCTACCAGTTTATAATCCCACCTGCCATTTATTAGACTTCCTATTTCTCCACAGACTTGCCAAAAGTGTGCTATATATTTTTTGTATACTTTTGCCATTCCGATAGGTGAGAAGTGGTATCTCAGTGGCGTTCTAATTTACATTCTCTGTAATTCTGAATGACTTGAGCATTGAACATATCTTCAGGGCTCCATGTTGGGTTCTGTTCTGGAATCCTGGGAATCACTCTGTTTCCCAGACGGAGAAGCTCCATGTCAACACAGCATGATCTGAAGTATGATAGGCCTCCTCAGCCTGGCCCTTGCTTTCTTTGCAGACAAGCATGAGACGAAATTGAAGGGGATCATCTATTTCCAGGCCATTGAGGAGGTATACTATGACCACCTTCGTAGTGCAGCCAAGGTGAGGAGGGCAGAAGGGACAGCCATGGAGAATGGGTGGGCTCTGGGAGCAAAGGCCTCCAAGCTGCCCTTTTCAGAGGCTCAGACCCATCCCTTGTTCTCTTTGTAAACATTCTCTTCCTCTCTCCTTCTCCCCTTCCCAGAAGAGGTTTTTCAGCTTCACTATGGTGACTGAGGTACCCCTCCCCATATACAGTAACCAGAACTACCACATATTAACGTCTCCATACCCTACTCCACCCTGACCCTTTATTCTCCCCTAAAACCCCTCCCTTCCCCAGGCCTGAGGGAGGGATTGAAGGTGGGTTGCAGAGAGCAGGAAGCCCCTGTGGGCTTGAATTTGGCTTGCTTGCCTCCCTCTTCTGAGATGACAGCAGGATGTCTCCCAATGCGGGTAGGCAATGAAGAAGGTATGGTTAAAAGGGGAGTAGGGGGCCCTTGGAAACTGGATTTGGTAGAGGGGATTGAAAAACAGGAGATGTTTGAGGTTGGTCATCTGCCTCATTGCAGTGCACTCAAGCCTCAGCCCCCCCCCCCCCAATCTCTGCTCCTCTGGGGTCCTGGGGTTCAGCATATCGCTTGTAGCCTTTTCCATCTGCCCCTCTTCTGCAGAGAGGAGAACTTCTGGTCCTCACTGGAATAGCCCTTTGTGTCTGATTCTTTTGATAATGACTTTTGTGCCTAGGGGTGCCAAGGAACAGTGCCCCCACCTCGCAGGATATGACCCTGCCAGGGTCCAAGGACTGCCCTTGTGTGTGGGGAACATCTCAGCTTGGGGCCCACTTGACCTGTGGGCACTAGACTTCCGGCCTATTTAGGACTCAGCCCTGAGCTCCAGGTTGTCCTGGAGACAGGAAGGAGAAAGGGCAGAGGCGGGTTACGAGAATGCTTTTGGTCGCCAGGGGTGAGCCCGCCTGGTCTTAGACTCTTCTCTCTCGCTCCACAGAGCCCGAACCCAGCCCTCACTTTCTGTGTGAAGACCCATGACCGGCTGTACTACATGGTGGCCCCATCTGCAGAGGCCATGCGCATCTGGATGGATGTCATTGTAACAGGGGCTGAGGGCTACACTCAGTTCATGAACTGACTGGGGTGGGCTTCCTGGACCCTAGGGCCGGCCCCAGGACCCATGCCTGACTACCTGCTGCTCTGCTTGTCCCTCAAGACAGAGTCACACCCTGGGCTCCCGACCTCATTGGGGTGCTCCTAGAGGAACTGGGAGGGCGAAGCGCGCCTGAGGCTTTTGTAACGTTGTGTACAGAGTCCGTCCTGGAATATTCTGAGCTGGGCCCCCTAATGAACCAGCCAGGACATCAAAGGTAGGGAGGGGGCTTTGTTGCCTCCTGGGAGTCTAGAACTTGCAATAACCCTTCAGGGTCCTGCCCTCCCCAGCCTGTGTTCTCTTTTGTAAAGGATAAATTATGGTACCATAATCTGCCAAAGATCCCCTCTTGCCTCCGCCCTCTTTGCAGGGGCGTGGGGGCTGAGCAGAGCCACATCCAGAGTGGGGTAACAGCTCAGGCAGTGTACTTCTCAAAGCCTGCTCTACGCCATTGTTCTCATTTATATATTTTATTACTTTGCTCAAGGGCCAGAGACCTCAAGTGTCATCCTTGAGGTCGCAGCCCCATCCTCTTTTTGCAGACGCATCACCATGATCACCATATTAACTGCTTCATTGCCGTGGTTACATACTAATTGCCATGGCTCCATGGCTCAGCCCACTGCTTAAGCTGTGGGCCCATCTGAGGGTACGTGCCATCTCTCCAGCTCAGGCCCTTGGACACCTCAGGCTGGGGGAAGGTACTGAACACCTCCTTGCCCCCAGCCTGTCTCCAGGCCCTGATGCACAGCCTGCCACCCCCTCCCCCCTGCCCTGGGCCAGGCCTCTCTCTTCCACTCGTGCCTTGCTTAGAGCCACAAGGGATGAAGCTGGGGTATCTAGATCCAGAGGAGGAGTGATGCAGATGGGAGACAAAGCTAGAAGGGCCATCCTAGGGGTGCTGTATAGGAATGAGTTTCTGCAAAGGATAGAGGGCTGCTACCTCAGGAAACCTGAACAGGAGAGGAAGCATCAGAGAGGGAAGACCCTGAGGTACTGCTACCCTCCCATCAGCCTCAGAAGGGTAATGAAACTGGAGAGCAGAGGACCAGGCTTCCAGCTGTCTGGCCTCAGCCCTTCATGCCTTAACACTACGCCCACCTCTCTGCCCCCCTTTCTAGCACTGGGCCATGGTTGCTGGGCCCAGGCTGGGTAATTTCAGTATTTGTAAGCATCTCAACAGAACAATAAAGCATTTGGAGTATGTGTTTGGGAGACCAAGTTGTGTGCGGCACTGGGATGCGGTCTGTGGGGTAGCAGGGCTGCTAGGTCTTCCCCCACAGAGCAGGATTTCCACCTTATTATTCCACCCAGGGCCCAACCTATGACCTCCATGTCCCTACTCTGTCCCCACTCCACTATGACCGAGGACTGGCTGGGGGCATAGGAGGGCATGGGGTCTCCAGGGATGGAGGATGAAGAGACAGAAGAAGGTAGGGACTCATGCACAAGTTTAATGAGGCAGAAGCTGGAGCCAGAGGAGGAACTGAAGGCAGATGGGACACCGAGGCCCATCACTGTGGCAGGAAGCTGAGCAGGAGGCTAAGCAACAGGGCAGCTGCGAGGCAGTGGGGCTCCAGGAAAGCTGTCTGGGTCCCTGAGCTCAGCCGGTCACCGTAGCGGTCCAAGAGCATCAGGACCACTCCGTTGGTCCAGCCAAACCCCTCCTGGAGAGAGGCATGGCCAGTGGGGCAAGACCTTTGGGGGAGGTCCTTGTAGGGGGTATGGGATCTCTACCCAGAGGCTCTGGCACCTGCCTCGCCTCAGGAGTGCCAAGGAGCACCAGTCAGGCTCCTCCCTGTGGACCTACAGCCTAGAGAGGGGAGGTCATGGTCAGCTGGGAGAGCAGAGGCCCATAGTTCCCTCTAGGTTGTTGGCCCACTCACCTGAACTTCATACTCCCCTCCGCCACCCGGCTGTCCACCGTTGCTGATGTCATACTGGGGACAAGAGGGCAAGCTCTAAGGTCAGTACTACCCCCAGCCCACGCACCCCAGCCCTCTAGGGGAAGCGAGAAATAGCCCCTTTGGAAGAAGCTGCTCTGGTCTGCAGTGCCCAAGAATAGCCACTGGGTGCCGCCACTGTCCCTGGGCCTGGACTTTGCAAAGCCTGACAATCCCACCATGGGAAGGAAGACTGGTGGGACGGGGCTCAGCGCCAGCTCACCTTCTCGTACATGGCTGACTTTTGGGAGTAGACATCAAAATTGGTTCGGATCCAATTCTGCGCCAGCTGGAAAGCCACTTCCTGGGTCCTGGGTGAAGGAGACTTGGCCAGACCTAGACCCCGCCCCGAGGCAGGACACTGAATCTCCAGAGCCTCCATCTCATGGGGAGCAGAGGCCCAAGCCTAACTCTCTTCAAGGAGGGAAAGAGGGCCCTAAGACCTCCTTCCGGGAGCCACAGGCCAACCTGCTCTAATCCAGGGCGCAGGTTTGGAGGGAGAGGACGGCCGATTCCCCTGACGGGTGGGAGTGGACGTAAATGTTCGCTGAGTGGGAGGCCGAGAGAGCAGAGGAGTCAGAGAGAGGCCCCCACACCCTTTGTTCACACCTCCCTAGTACTAGGGAGGCCGACCCTCTACACCCACAGGATAAGGCCTTGGATATGCCCATCCCTGCCTCCTACCTCTGATGACCAAGTCCTGCAGGGGAGCCCAAGCATTGGGGAAGTCCCACTGCTGGCCTGTCTTCCAGAGAGAGGTCGGGATCCCATACTGGTAGGTCAGGCTCTTGCTGTCCTGGAAGGTTCCAGACATTATTATGACTGTGGGTGGGGGCTGGGGGGGGGGGGAGCCAGGTGGCTGGGCCCTCCTAAAGCCAGATGTCCCTTTGCTGGCCTTCTCTTCTTGGCTCACAGCTGCCCCCTGGTGGCTGCATCGGGACTCAGGCCAAGACTCGGGGTTGGAAGCAGGAGGAGGAGGCTGTCACTTGCCAGAAGTCACTGCTCAGAGTCAGGGAGAGAACAGGTGGTCCTGTGCCTAGTGTACCAGCCCGCCAGCTGCCCCCCTTACCTCCAGGTATTTCAGAGCCTTGTCCACGACACCTGGGTCAGAGAAGCAGCCAGCCCAGAGAGGAGCGAGGTTGGATGGATAAAACTCTTGGTTCTTCTTTCCATTTTCAAGGTCATAGTCAAACCAGGCACCTTTCTCCTCATCCCATAGGATGGCCTTCAGGGCGGCCAAGCGCTGTTCCCACAAGTCTCTGTACTTCGTGGCTTGAGAGTCATTCCCTGGGGCAACATTGCCTTTAGGGCCCTGTGAACTTTGGCCTCTTCCTATTGTCCTCCCCAAGGACTAAGAAGTCCTGAGCACCAAGAGGACATGCCCACTGAGAGCCCACCACATTTTAGGCCTCTAGGACCTGGAATTCCCTGAGCAATGGTCCTATATGGCTGGCTCCCAGGACCTGCACTGTCCTGTCCCCTGAGTCCATCCTTGGGAAAGCATTGGCCGTGTTGGATTCCCTAGCTGTGAGGGAGTCAAAGAACAGCTGTCTGGAGAGAGGGGACAGAAGGAGTTTGGAAGTGTGGACTAGGGTGTCCTCTCACAGTACCTAGAAGGCCCTCCCAGTAAGAAAAAGAGGGGAAGTGAAAATAAAAGTGGGCTCCATTTGTATTCCTGCCCTGGCTACACTAGGGGTGAAGTATTGAGCAGGTTGGGAAGCTGGAGGCCCTTCACCCAAGGTCCTACTTCCAGCTCTATTGTCAAGGCTGCGGCAGGGACCCAAGCTGGACAAGCACCCCTGTTCCTCCCCTCCCACTGGCCTGCTCATCCAGGCTGGTGTAGAATTTGCTCATCAGCTTCTCTGCCTGGCACAGGAAGGCATTGAGGTCAACAGGCACAAATTTGCTGGTTCGTATGCTGCTCAGCAAGTTGGGGTTTGGGCCTCCAACGAGCCAGCGGGAAGAAAAATCCCAACCAGACTCGGCCCCAGCTTTGAGCTCAGCCCATAGAGCCTCCCGGTCCCCTGTGAGGGTAAGGCAGCGGCAGACAGCGGACCAGGGCCTGACACAGCTGCAGGCACACAGCCCCACCTAGACCCCCTCACCCTACTGCTGCTCACCTTCAGGCAAGGTGTCTGCCAGCTCTGCATCTTTGCTGTAGGACTCTGGCCTGGCAAGAGGAGAGTGGAGAGCCTGGCCCTAGGAGGCTGTATGAGGGCTGTGCCCAAACTGGGGACTGAGCTGGGTTGACTCAGCTGCTCTTGGAGACAACAGCCCTGGATTCTCCAGGGCTATCAGTCTCACCATCAGAGAGGTGGGGCTAAGTCACTTGCCCTCCTGCCAGGGGCCTGGTGACACTCAAATGCTGGTCAGGAGGTTCCTCACCTGGGTCCCCCATAAGGGACATAATAGCGATTCAGGACGTAGCTCTTTTCCCCCAAGCTCACAGAGATGTTCCTGTTCTCAGTCCAGAAGTCCAATTCCAAGGCTAGGGTCCCAATATTGTCCCTGGGGTGGAGCCAGGCACCACCTCAGCCCGGGCACACCTCCCCAGTCCCACCCTGGGAGGTCTCAGGTGTGGGGGCTGCAGGGAAGCACAGGGAGGGGGTCCCCACCGTAGGAAGGCGATGTCGTTGGTGTGAGTCACATAGCGGTCCATCATGAGCGTCAGGAGTGGGGGCTGGCTGCGCTGCAGGTAGTACACGCGGGCCCCGTTGGGGACATGTCCATAGCTGTCGAGAAGGAAGCCTGCTAACACGCCCCTGCCCAGCTGCCAGAGCCAAGACCGATCCAGCTCCGAGCCCATGGCACCTGCTTCTCCACCCCGGCCTTGAGGTGCCCAGCGCCCTCTTACGTTTGCACCAGGTCCAGGAAGTTCTGCAGCATGCCCTTCACCGTCTCAGGCATCTCAGAGAGGAGCAGACCCTCCATCACCCAGTAGGAGTCCCTGGGAAAAGGGACAGCTCAGGCTTCCTGCTCAGGCATCCCTGCACCGCCCTCTGCCCTGCACACTCAGGCCACAGGGTGCCGCACCATGCTCAGGCCACCCGCTGGCCCTGGGCTCCCCACCACTCCCATCCCTGAAGCCCCTGGCTACTCACCAGTAGTAGAACTCGAGAAAGCGCCCGCCGGGCACAATGAACGGGTGTTGTGAGTAGATCAGAGAGAACCGCTCAGGGTGGCGGAGGACCTCTGGCTTCACCTACAGTCAGGAGAGAGGGCACGGGGAGCCTAGACCCCCCACTTTCCCACGGAGTGGAGGCTGGAGGGGGCTGGGGCAGTGGAGGCCCTGGCAGATGCAGGCTTTGGAGCCAGTCAGCCCGGGCTTGGGTTCTGCTCTGCTAATGCCCAGCTCTGTGGGTGTGATCAAGGTCTGGGCCTCTGGGAATCTGGTCTGCTCACCCCCACATGTGGGCCTCTGGAGTCCCCACTGAGTGCGATGGTGTGTGGGAGCCCCGGCCACTCAGCCCGGCAGCAGCAGGTGCTCACCAAGCAGCCGCCACTCCTAGGACCCAGGTAGGGGACCATTGTTTCCGGCTCCCCTTGCCTTCCGAATCTCTGCTGCCACCAGCAAGCCAGACCCAGAGACACAGGGCCCCCCATTCTCTGGCCCATCCTTTCCCCAGTGAGGTAGATGTGGGTGAACGTGGCCAAGAGAGAGCAAGGTAGGATCAGAGGGGGCTTGCTGTGTGTCCATGACAGGTATTTGCTCTGTTCCTTTCCTGATAGTTCTGTATGAGTGAGTGTGGTTTTAGTGGGAGAGAGGTTTTGAGGGGAGCAATGGAATGGGGCTTGGGTTTGTTGGTGTGGGGGCTGGCGGGGGAAGCAGCCCACACTAGCCAAGGAGCCCAGAACACCACTCTGCCTGTGGGTGCCAGGGCCCGGGGAGGCCGGGTGGGAGAACAGGTGCCGTGCAGGCTTGGACAGTGCACTGCCCTCTCTGAGCCTCAGACAACAGGAGAGAAAGTGCCAATGAAAGGACTGTGCTGCTCACAGGGCTGGGCCACCATCAGCAGCAGCAGTGATCATTCCTGAGCAGAGTCCTGGCCTGAGGAGCTCAGGGAGGAGAGGGAGCAATTACCATGTGGTGTTGAGGAAGACTGGGCAGGCTGGAGGCAGAAGGACAGGCTAGGTTTGCCTGGGGAGAGGCTGGGAGGGCTTCAGGGAGGAGGTGAGGAGTTAGAAGAGGATGTTGCCCTTCTCCCCTTCAGAAATTCTTTTTAGAGAGCTTCTGTTCAAGGACCCAGGAGGTGGGGGCTTTGTGCTCAGGTAATTAGTCCCTATCCCCAAGCTGGTGTGTCCCTCTACTAGTAACTCCATTTCTCTTTTCAGGCCTGGGGAAGGCCCAGGCTCCTGATACCTTCTTTCCCAGTTTCTTCCAGAGCTGGTGCAGCTGCCCTGCCCAGGCTCGCAGCTTGAGGTCCGAGATCTTCTGTAGGAATCGGGGGCTGGAAGAACACCGGGCCCACAGAGTTCTGGGAGTCAGCCCATTTGAAGGGCCCTCTCCTGTTCCCTGTCCAGGCTTGTACCTGTCTTTCCAGTCTTCAGGGGTCCAGGGCTGCAGTTCCTGCCCCATGGCCTGGAAATGTTCTTCGAGGAACCCCTGAAGCTGCTGCTGGGGGATGCTGTGGTTGTGGGCGTTGGCTAGCTCCTTGAAGCGCTGTAGGACTTGTTCTGAGGAACAGGCAGCAGGGAGGGATCAATGGAACCCCATGAGCCCCTCCCTCATCAGAGGCCTGGTCTTGCCACTGCCCTTTGGTGGAAGGTTCAGGAGAAGGTGGGGCCCCCAAGTGCCTCACCTGGAGCTGAGGCCAGTGGCATGTCCACAAACTGCTTGTCGTCCTGGTAGAGCTTGGCCATCTGAACTTGGTGCAGAAGCTCCCCATGGCAGTAAATCTGGCTGCCGAGAGAGTTGAGGAGGGGAGCAGATCAGACCACACTATTAGGGGAGAAGAAAGGCTAGAGTCTGGGGCATATTCCCTGTACTGGGCAAGGGCTGTATGTGTGTGTGTCCATGTGTGGTAGGGGTTTGTGGGTGGTGGTAACATACAAGGCTCAGGGAACGAGGAGGGTCCTTGTCCATTAAAGGACCTAAGCAACTGCCTGAGCCCACATTAGTTGTTAATTTGAAACAGTATCGCATACCTGGTGGACAAAAGGAGATTACCACTTTAATCGGTGAGGTTATTCGGTTGGTGCAAAAGTAATTGTGGTTTAAAAGGTTAAAAATTATTGCAAAAACCGTAATTATTTTTGTACCAACCTAATAGAATAGGATGGACGAATTCTCTGTACAGTTGTCCTGTGTGGACCTGATCAGAAGGGCTTATGGCAAAAGCCTGTGAGTTGCACCCAGTGGCAATTGCTGAGATTTTGGACGAGAAATTTTCCAGATGCAATGTATGATATATGTCACTAGGGAGATACTTACTAGCTTGCTATTTGGTGTTGATTGAAATTGCCTCTATGACTGAAGAACAAAATATTCCTGAAACCTGAAATACCCATAATGTCTTGGGTGATGTCAGAGAAATATTCTGATAAAGAAGGCAGTGGTCCCAAAGAGTTCCTTAATAAAACAGAAGTAGTTTACACAGGAACATGCTACTTGGGGAATGCAAGGATGTACTTAGGAGTAGATGGCTTCTTTTCTCACAATGCTGAGACTTTGGAAGGACCCAAGGATTCACCAGAAGTTGCCCTGTGAACAGCTCTCTACTGACCAACAAAAAGCTGCTTGGTTTACTGATGGCACTTCCAAAGTGGCCAGACAGTATCTTGTTTGTAAGGCTACTGCACTCTGACTGATGGAAAGCTTTGGCAAACGTAGGAAATAATCAGTTCAGTGGGTTGAATTGCATGTTGTTTCCCTTGCAGTGATGGAAGGATTGAAAAATAAAAGCCCCTATGTCTGAGTTTTTATTGACTTATGGGGCAGGGGTCAGTGGCCAGGCCATGAAAAACTGGGCTATTAAAGGATGCCTGTATGGGGCATAATCCTAAGGAAATCACTATGGGAATTTAAAAGGCACATTAAAATAGCTGGTTGTAGATGAAAATGCTTAAAATACTATATTGTACCAGAAGATACTATACCAACTTGGACAACCCATAGTTGGACAACAATGGGCCAAGAGATACCACATCAAATGGACATATCACGTGTTATATCATCCTGAGTGGCAGCTTGATAGAGAATTGGAAAGGACAATTGAAATATTTGTTGTCTAAAATAGGGAGAGATTAAAGCATGAAAGGCGGGCTTACACACCTTCACAAGTGTGTGCTCACACTCAACATGGGGGCAGGGGTCAAGAGAGGAGTCCTGTTGGAAAAATTCCCCTGCTTTTCTGGGGAATCTGGGAAGAGGGGGTGGGAGAGGTTGCTGGTAGGACTACACAATTATTGTCCACAGCATCTTGACTTACTTTTTTCGTACCTGATGCAGTGGTCCCAGGACCAGGACTGCAACTGTGGTGACATAAGCAGGGGTGATCCCTAAGCAAGAAAATGTAACTTTTTTGCGGGGGCTGGGGGGTAGATCAGGATTTCTTCGATTCCTTGTTGGTTTAAATGTAACTGTCTAAATTGGATGTCAGTGAAAGCAGCTGTATTGCTGAATGTTAGGAATCGCCCACTCATCCTGGACTATGTAACCCTATCCTATATGAATGGGAGGGGACTGTGGGGGACGCACTTTCAAAATTGGTATTGCTGCTGGCAATTTGGACCAGCACAATGGCCAAACCTAACGTCTCTTCCAAAGATGGAAAAGTTTAGTAAAAATCAATGACAGATGGAGAGGAGAAACAGAAACAGTAGCTGGGGGTAAAGGGATGAATAAACGGGTATGCAACAAAAATGGGAAATCCACTGGTGCCTGGAGAGAGGCTCAGAGCAAGAGGTTATTATTGTCTTTAGCACAATTACACCAGATACCTGAAATGGTGAAGCCACATGGTTTGCCATGACCATACCTGCCTTTGGAACCTGACACAGTTGAATGAAAGAAAGCCTGCAAACCTGAGTGGCACTACTCTGAGAGGCATTTTCATCTTAGGATATGAGCTAGACTAATTGTTGACAACTGAAGGGAACTCCAGGAATGTGCCAATGTCTTTTTTTTTTTTTCCTCGCCTTCTTCCGCCTCCCGCCCCCCCCACTCTGGTTCAAGCCGTTGTTTCTCAGTCTAGTTGTGTAGGACACAGCTCCCTGGCCCATGCTGGTATTATGAGCCTTGCGCTCCCCCCCAGCTGAGGCAGTCAGTCGCCGGTCTCTGGTCGGCTGCTCACACTGGCTGCCAGCCACTTACTCTGGCCACCGGCCACTCCTGGCAGCACACAGCACCCCGCAGCAGCACTCAGCTGCTCTTTGGTTGGCCTCTCACAGCAGCTCACTGAAGCTCTCGCCAGCTGCCAGCTGCTCACGATGACTGCCGGCCACTCACGCTGGCCACTGGTCACTCATGGCAATACACGGTAGCTAGCAGCAGAGCATCGTCAGCCCACGGCAGCTCACTCCAAGGTCCAGCTGCTCACAGCAGCCCAGCTCCAGGGAGAGCCATTGTTCACAATCTTAGTTGTAGAGGGCACAGCTCACTAGCCCATGTGGGAATCAAACCGGCAACCTAGGCATTAGGAGCACGGTACTCCAACCACCTGAGCCACCTGGCTGGCTCCGCCCGGCCAATGTCTTTTTACTCTAAGTTTTCAGGTTACACCTACTACGAAGGATATCACTTGCGAAGGAATTTCCAGGAGCTACTCCCTACTGGGTCTTTGGACTGTGTGGTTTACAGCTGCAGGCAGACTATTTGCCCTGTGTCGTGCGGGGAGTCATGCGGGGTCTCTGCTCCCGCTCCCTGCACAAGAACGCAGGATATGGTGAGGCCAAAAAGGAACACCCACAGAGCCATAGTTAGGGGAGTCATATCACTATATTCTCGCTGGCGGCATCCGCCTCTCTGCAATCCGCTCTTACTAGCTCAGCCACCATCCTCTTGCTAGGCCCCCATTTTTTGCTATCATAGCCACAGCAGTTATATTAGTGGCCAATGGCTCACCGGTTACAGCTGACGGCCATCCAATCACAGTTGATGGCCATTTACTACCTGAGCCAGCACCTGTCTATGTGAGGCCAAGAGCCTGGAAACTACTTTCTGGGGCTCTGCCCCCACACTCCACCCCTATAGGCTCTCGCCTCACAATCTACATGACAAGCATCTTCCGCGAGGAGCCTGGAGGTGAATGCAATATCCTGGACACAGCCAGGCTCTCTGGGCACAGCCAGGGTTTCTCAGGGCACCACCAGTGCTTCTGGGCACAGCCAGACTTCCTGGGCTTCTTAGGGTACCACCAGTCTTTCCGGACACAGCCAGGGCCTCTCAGGGCACTGCCACTCTCTCTGGACACAGCTCAACTTCCTGGACACAGCTAGGGCTCTCAAGGCACTGCCACTCTCTCTGGACACAGCCAGACTTCCTGGACTCAGCCAGGGCTCTCAGGGCACTGTCATTCTCTCTGGGCACACCAGACTTCCTGGACTCAGCCAGGGCTCTCAGGGCACTGCCACTCTCTCTGGGAACAGCCCGACTTCCTGGGCACAGCCAGGGTATCTTCAGGGCTCAGCCTGACTTCCTGGACTCAGCCAGGGCTCTCAGGGCACTGCTACTCTCTGTGGGCACAGCCACACTTCCTGGACACAGCCAGGGCTCTCAGGGCACTGACACTCTCTCTGGGCCTCTCAGGGTACTGTGCTGGAACAACAGCGGCTCACAGTCAAGGTGCTTACATGTTCTCAATGGCGGCCGGTCAAGACACAAAAGCAAACATCGGCCAGTTCCACTACATGGTGGTATGTTCCCAAACAGTCAAGTGGTCCATTAAATTAGAGATAACACCCATTCCCCATAGTCCATAGTCATTCGCCAGGGCTATCCTGGGGGTGAGGGAAGACCTTGACCTCACCCTCATCTCCCACGGAGGACTCTGCAAGCCTTTCCTCCTGGGACAAGTCCCGCATCCGGGCTGCCTCAGCAAGCACTCCCCAGCCCACAGGGCCGCAACGACCTTCGCTTTCTCCAGCTTATGCTGGTTGTAGAACCGTCCACATCTTCCCACCTTCCACGGGGGTCCAGCTCTCTGGCAGCTGCTCCTCCTGGTCTTCCTGAGACTGAGTGTCCACACGCACAAACTGCTCCACTGCCCTTCGGGGAGCTTTGGCCGGCACCATATCCTGCCAACTACGCCATGTGTTGTGCAGGAGGCCCTGCTCACTGCGCCATTTGTCGCGTGGGGCGGCCTGCAGGGTCTCTGTTCCTGCTCCCCACATAAGAACGCAGGACATGGTGAGGCCAAAAAGGAACACCCACGGAGCCATAGGTAGGGGAGTCATATCACTATATACAGAAGCACTGGTGGTGCCCTGAGAAACCCTAGCTGTGTCCGGGAAGACAGGTGGTACCTTAAGAAGCCCAGGAAGTCTGGCCATGCCCAGAAGCACTGGTGGTGCCCTGAGACACCCTGGCTGTGCCCAGAGAGCCTGGCTGTGTCCAGGATATTGCATTCACCTCCAGGCTCCTCGCACAGGGCCCCTCGCGGAAGACGCTTGTCATGTAGATTGTGAGGCAAGAGCCTGTAGGGGTGGAGTGTGGGGGCAGAGCCCCAGAAAGTAGTTTCCAGGCTCTCGGCCTCACATAGACAGGTGCTGGCTCAGGTAGTAAATGGCCATCAACTGTGATTGGATGGCCATCAGTTGCTGCTAGTTGGCCGTCAGCTGTAACCAGTGAGCCATTGGCCACTAATGTAACTGCTGTGGCTACGCTAGCAAAAAATGGGGGCCTAGCAAGAGGATGGTGGCTGAACCTGCAAGCGGCAGAGTAAGGGTTGCGAACAGTGTTGCTCCTGGTTCCTGTGTCTCCAATCCAGCCGCCAGCGAGAATATAGTGGTATGACTCCCCTACCTATGGCTCCGTGGGTGTTCCTTTTTGGCCTCACCATATCCTGAGTTCTTATGTGGGGAGCGGGAGCAGAGACCCTGCAGGCCGCCCCGCATGACAAATGGTGCAGCGAGCAGGGTCTCCTGCACGACACCCTGTAACTATAAACCTTGACTATCAGATGCTTAGAAAGGTCCTCTATTTTAATGGACAAAATAGAGCAGCGGCATGGCCCATGTGTCACTGTGCTATATGCACAAATGCACATCACCCTTGTTTTTGTAGAAAGCTATTAAACAGAATAGAAAAATATTAGTTTCATATGGAATTAAAGCAGTAGGTATCACATGGTATATCCAAAGTCCCCTAGGGACCATCCCCATCCCGAGACAAGGAAGGCTATAGGAGGCCTTATGGCATCCTCAGAATAAATACATCTAGGAGTGACTGCCACCAATCTAACCTTAGATGGGGGACCTGCCTTTTCTGGGTACAAAATATGTATCCTAACTGCAGTCAGACCCTTAGTCCACAATGACAACACACTTGGTGGGTTAAACAACATCGGCCCGTGAGACAAAAAGGGCTGTGGGGGAGTCAGGTCACCCACTATGGAACAAACTGAATTTGCTTTTAATGAGGAAAGGCATTCAGATGAAATATATTTATTAATTAGAATAAACATATTAGAAGGGGTTCTCTTTTAGGAGGAAAGTAAAAGGTGGGAGTCAGCCTGGAAAGATGATGACGTTTTAGTGAAGCGGCTCAGGCCAAGGCAACAATTAGTGCTGGATAATGCTGGGGACAGCACTGGGAAAGGTTTGTACTCTTGCACAACAAGAGCTCTTAATTACCTCAATGCTGATCGAAGCCAAAGTAGCCATGGTGCAATGGCCCTCCATACTAGCTGCTGAGGCTCAGGGGAATGTTATGGACCTGTGAACCTATGGCAGTTCCCTGGGACACTTGTATTTTATATGGATGCACTATGACTGCCCTTGCTCCAAGAATAGGTCAGAAGAAGATATACCCCAGTGGAAATCAATCTCAGAACCAGCCTCCAAGTACCAGTTCGTTTGGCCTCTAACTGACTTGGAACCCAGAAATAGTAAATAACAATTACAAATCATGGCCACTTGTAGTGATGCGTGTCCATAATAATATTTGGTATATGGGCAAGGTTGGATTCCATTGGGAACGCATAGAAAATACTTCTGTAATTCTTACAGATTCGTTCTGTAATAAAACTGAGTTGTACTATAACCATACTAGGATATGGTATAATACTGGTACTATTGGTACAATTCAGCTACCTTATATAAATAAGCCATATGATAATACTGATCTTGATGATTAAATATATTGGGAGCTCGAGTTAAAGCCTTATCAAAATGTAATACCAGTGGAAAATGACTGCTTGAGGAAGAACTGGATTTAGCTAATTTCTATGCTAAGTAGTTCTGCACAAGTTTATTATAAGATTAAAAGTAGTGGCAGATCAAGGAGGGAAATGAGTAATCAAATTAGAACAAAAATATGAAAATGTATATAAAGGCTTTATAAGCCAGGTTACTTGTTTCTTTAAATCTATCCCTTTAAATCTGCACTGGCTCCTCCAAATGTTAGGCATAGTTATACTGATATAATTGCTGTATTATGTAATCACTATACTAAATGCAAATGCTCAGACAAGTATGATGGTTTTTCTATTAGAGAGCCTAGGCCAAGGGCCAGAGGGGTGGTGGGCTGAATTCAATTCTGCCTGTAACTACCTGAAGTTAGTGCAGACTCCACAGGCTTAAGGGCACATTCTCTAATGAAATTGCTCTCATTCTGTTCATTTCACAAGACATATATGGTGAGGTCTGGGAGGGACCTGAATACAGACCTTCTTTGTTCTCTCCGCAGGGAATCAGGATTCATTACCCTCCTGGCACATTGATGTGTTCACCAACCAGGACTCTCCACTGAGCTTTGATGTCCAGAGTTTTTATTAGGGTCTGATTACATAGGTAGGATTGATTGAATCATTGGCCACATGATTGAACTCAATCTCCAGCCCCACTCTCCTCCCTGGAGGTTGGGCTGATATCAGGTGGCCCAACCCCTTAATCACATGGATTTTCTGGCATGGCCTGCCCCCATCCTGACTCATCTCATTAGCATGACTCATCGATGCCTCCCCACCACCAAGAGCACCTCATTAACATAAACCATCAGAGACCACCCTGAATACCAATGACACTCTTATCACCTGGGAAATGCCAAGACCTTAGAGCTTACATGCCTGGAAACCAAATAAAAAGATAGACAAATTCTTTGTTATACAACAGGCCACCCTGGTCTTTGTCCATGGGTTCCTTATAATAAATACCAGTAACACCTCTTTGAGCATCTGCATTTGGTATAGCATTTGTATAACAGATAAAGTAATAGTTGCTTTATCAACATGCGTATACCTAACATTTAGAGCTACTGTAGGGTAGGGATAGGAGGCTTTTAATTCAATTTCTCAACACATTTGACCATCAACATTAATATTATAATCTAACCAACAATGCCAGTGTTTTTACCATATCACACTATGGTAGATGTAACCTGGAAAAGTAGTCAAAAGATGTTCACACATTACTCGAGTCCCATGGAGTCACTAATAATTAGTCATCATCATAGCGTATGACCAAAATGTTTCCCAGAGCGAGGCCACTCGGGTTGCAGGCTTCCACTCCATCTCGTCAGGTTCCAAAGTAGGAATGGTCTCAGCAATGTATAGTTTCACCTTTTCAGGCATCTGTTATTACTGAGCTAAGGGGTGATATCATTTCTTCCTCTGAGACTCTTTTAAAGTATTAATATAATAGTGGATTTCCTTCATTGCATTTATTATTAATCCATTTATCCATTCCTTTACTCTCAGCTACTATTTCTCCTTCTTTCCATTTATATCCAAACTTTTCCACCTTTGCAAAAGACATTAGGTTTGACCACTGTGCTGGTTCAAATGGCAGGCAGCAATACTAGTCTAGCACATGCCTCCCCCACAGTCCTCTCCCACTCGTATAGCATAGGGTTACATAGTCCAGGATGAGTGGGCGATTCCTACTGCCAGGCAACACAGCTGCTTTCACTGACACCCAGTTTAGCCAGGTGGGGTGTAGGTACAACCTGCCCCATCAGCCTATTAGGAATTCTGACATAATGGTTTAAAGGTATAATTACAATTTCTTGCTGAGGGATCATCCCTGCTTCTGGCACTTGTAGCTGCAGTCTTGGTCCTGGGACCAAGGTAGGAAAAAAAAGTTGAAGGGCTGTGGGAAGAAAGAAAAAAGAACAGCTGTACCGTCATCTTCCTCCCATGGGAAGAAGAGTATAGTTATAGGTACCAACATCCTCTCCACCCCTGTTCCATAGATTGCCCAAGAGAAGCAGAGGAATCTATCTAGTAGGGACACTGTTGAGTGTGGGCACACACTTGTGAAAGTGTGTAAGCCAGCCCTTCATATCTATATCTCCCCCTGTTTTAGACAACCAATGTTTTAATTGTTTATCCCAATTCTCTATCAAACCATTACTCTGCGGATTAAAGTGTGTTCTCTTGGTCTGAAGAAATGTAACTCAGTTGTCCAAATTGTTGCAGTGTCTTCTGTTCTGGTCCTTTTATAATATTTTGAGTATTTGTATCTACCATTGGGTATGCAAAGCCCAGTCCAGAGTAGGTGTCTGTTTCTCTCAGGATCCATCTATAGCCTTCTAGGTCTTCCAGCATCGTCCAGCTTGCCAGCTATATGCATGTCCTTTCCCCTAGGGACTCTGCCCCACAGCCATCTGTAGTCTGTCTCTCTTTTTGGCAAACAGAACAATTCTTATTGGCATTTTGTGCTTTAGAGAATACAAGTGGAATATTCAGTCCATCTCTGCATTGCTGCAACCTCCAAATGTCCACTCAGTTCAGGAACCCAAGTGGCCACCTCACATGAGTACACTGGGATACCCACTTGCTGGCTCCGGTTACCTTCCAAAGAAGGGGGTTCTTCTAACTGGCATCAATATGTTCTACTTTAATGCACCACTCAGATTCCCAGAGGACTGTGCCACGTTAAGGGCATTGTTTTTATAGACTATGATGAGATACGTAAAGTGTTAACAGGAGCATGCTTGTGAGCTGGCAGGATGGCACACAGTTACCAGGAGTGAGCTTGTGGGCTGACAGGAACAAGCTTAAATATTCACTGCTTGGCTCTGAGTCCCCAGGCCAGCACTGCTCCTGCAGATTGACAAGCACCTTACATCCATCATAGGTGGGAACAGAACACTTCCCAATCAAAACGGCAACCCCCTGCACACTAACACTCATCATAGATGGGAACAGAATAGTTCCCAGTTGCAGCAGCAGCCCCCTGCAAGCTGAGATCCATCATAGATGGGAACAGGACAGTTCCCAGAAGAAGACAATTGTAACGGCAGCCCACCCTCCCAGTCCCCCAACCCCCCACAAGATGACAAGCACCCTACATCCTGCATGGAAAAATATAAAACCCCAGCACTCCTTCTCATCAAGGTAGCTGTCTCTATCAGGCTCTACCCTGGAGAAGCTCCCTTGCCAATATTTCTCTTTACCCCTCTGTCTTAGCCACTGTCTCCATCAGACTCTGCCCTGGGAAACTTCTGCCAGGATCTCTCTTACCCCTCTGTCTCGGCAACTCTTTCTCAGGCTGCCCTGGCAAAACTTCTTCTGCCAGTTCCAAACAGAACTCTCTCTCTCTTTTTGACTTTCAATAAATATTTTCTTATACTCTTGTAGAGTTTCATAAATGCTTTTACATTCCACGAACAACCAGGGGTTAATTCTACGCCAATACAAACCAGTTTTCTGCCTGCTGATAAGGCCAGGCCATTGGCCGCTGACTAAGAGTATGTAAAACCCCAAACACAGTGGCAAACAGCACGTAATTCAGACCACCAAGCTGATTTGGTTTTATCATCTTCGATCAGAGTGGCAGCCTTCCAAACAGTATGTTACCTGTTCACCTTAGAACTACCATCCATAAACCAAGGAGCTCTTTGTTGGTCAGTCGAGAGTTGTTTATAAAGCACTATCCAAGTGACAATAGAGTCCAGCTGCTCCTAGGTGGTTTTAAAGTCAGTCCTCGGGGAAAAGAGTACCTGATCTTGAATACACTGAGTTACTGTACATTCCCCTAGTAGCATGTGCCTTCATAAACCATTTTCATTTTATGATGGAACTTTTCTGGGCACTGCCCACCCTCTTAGAGCATTTCTCCAATATCACCCAAGATAGTATGGCTATTTCAGGTTTCAAGATTATCTTATGTCCTTCAGTCTTAGGGGCCGTTTCAATTCATGTTTGACAGCATGATAGTAATTGCCTCTCAGATAGAAATTCTCTACTCCAAAGTCTCAGCAGTCATGCTGGGAGGTGCCCAAAGCCTTTTGCTATAAGCCCTAGACTATGCTCCACAGAAGTTTACAATCTGTGTGGACTTGGACAACCTTATTTGTTATCCTTTGCAATGTCTGATTAATATTGCTTGATGGGTGGATTTACATGCCTATTGTTTTATAATGCTAGATGGTGGAAACGTTTTCCAGTCAGACAAAATATCCATCCCTGAAACACATTCAGGTAAAAATAGATGCAACCGCTTCACATAAAAACTGTTCAAACATACCAATTTTCATCCAAGCGTTTGCCTTAGTCCCATCAACCCTTGCATTCCCAACTGTGGCCCCTTTAGGACTTCACCAGCAGTTTTTGGTTTTCCAGTATTGGGTAGGTAAAGTCTTCCCAGTTAGACATAATAACCAGTGTCAGAAAATATCCAAGTGAAGGAGAAGCAACCACTTGACAAAGAGTCTGTTTAAACATTCCAAGTTTCATCTGAACTTTTACCTTAATCCTATCAACTCTTGCCTTCCTATATCCTCTCAATCTGATTGTAGCCCCTTTTAGTACCACAGTGGCTTTTGGTACCACAGTGCCTAGGGTTCCCGTGTCACAAAGTCCAAGAAGCTTCTCTACCCTCTGACTATTTTGCCCACTCATCTGCATAAGGCTTTGAGTTCCCAGCAGGAGATAGAGCTAAGGGGCCCTGAGCCTTTCAGCAATCTTTATGCTGATCAAATTTCAGGACAATTGCTCCAACAGATTGGAAATCAGTTTTCTCATTGTCATCTTTGCCTTGCAGTTTTCCAAATTCCTCCAAAGTAGGGTGAATAAAGCAGATTCATTTAGGGCCCATCCATTTTGGGAGGCCTACAGGGGCTCGCATTGGTCCACTCAACATCTAAGAGTGCTGCATTAAGATCTTTGTTTTGATCCTATCAACAGCTGCTTTATTCATTCCATTTCTTAGTAACCACTTAAAGGTTTCCACTCTGCTGGGATTAGTCCCTTGACTCTTCTCCTTTCTCTTCCTCCTTTGTTTTGCCCCCATAAATGTTTGCTTCATTCACCTCATTTCTTAATAACTGTTCAAAGATATCTCCCTACTTAGATGAGTCCCTTGGCTCTCTCCTTTGTCTACCCCATTCTCTTAGGAATTTTCTTCATTATTTGTTATTTCAGAATAATTTTTTCCTTAGGAAATGGCTCTGAGGCTAGTGGCTATGGATCTTCCCCAATACACTCCTTCAGCAAGGACCCTGAGACGAGAGTCTGTAGTTTGGACTGGTCAGAATCTAAGCTTGGCCCATCTCTCTTTCATTTTTGCTGTTATAGTTAACAATAATCAAGGAATTGTATTTTTTAATATTTTCTTATTATTTTGCATTTTCTTATGCATCCAATGAGCCAACATCCCAGGAGATGGGTCCAAATTTTTTCATTCCATTGGTAATTTTCACCTTCAGTAACTGATCGTAGCACAACTACTGTTCCAAACAATGGGTGATCCTGTGGCCACCCAGTAATCAAAGGGTCCTCATCCCTTGCCCTTTCGTCTTGCTCTTCCGAAGTCACATGTTTCAGTGAGTCAAGGTCATCCTAGTAAATCACACATTTTCTGACACCAACTGCAATATGGCAGTATAATTCTGGCACTAAGCAGCTAGCTCAGACACCAACCCCAGGTCAAGAGCACAGTCCACAGTATGAGTGCCCTCACTCCAGGCAACAGTTGCAAGTTCAGAGACTCCCAAGCTACCCCCACTTCTGACCAGCAGGCTACAAGTTCAGGAATTCACACAAACACCTCCAGTTCGATATTTTGCTCTGCCTCATAAGTCTTTGTGTACTTATGGCCTTGGGCCATGCCAGACATTTTATGCTAATAATGATTTTTATGCTGGAGGCCAAGAGCCACCTAGTACCGCTTTGACCTTTCGAGACTTGGAGACTGAGTAACTAAGGTCAACCATGTGGATACTCTATCCCTCTGTAACTGATCCCCAACAAAAATCCCAGATGACAAGGCCTAGGTCAGTTTCCAAGTTGACCATACTTCACGTGTGCTGTCACACATTGTTGCTGGAAAAATTAGGTGCTATCTGTATTAATCCATTGGGAGAGGACAACTGGAAGCTTGTGTTGCTTCTCTCTTAGATTCTGCCTTATACACCTTTTACCTTTCCTGATTCTAGTCTTTATCCTTTCACTGTAATAACCTGTAACCATGGATAGAACCATTCGGTGGTACTGATAAGTCCCTGAAGCTGAGGGTGGGCTTAGGGACCGGCGACACGGTCTTCTTGCCATGCTTTTGACAACAAACCTAATGCTTGACAAAACACTTGATCACATAGCCTCTCTGAAATTCTTATTACAATTACTCAGGACAAAACTTATGAATGACCCCAGATGTGTCCTTTCCCTTTATACTCCGTAAATCAACCACCAGCAAGTCTGATCAGCTAAAGCTCCAGTATGTATGTACCCCATTCTGAACCTCTTCGCACCTTGCTGCTCCTACCACTGAAGCCTAAGCCCTGCTTCCCTCTTCCCTGGAGCGCCCTGTCTCCCGCAGCCTATTCCTACTTCTATCCCAACCATACAGACCCTGTTCCTGATCCTTGAACAGTGATCTCAGGCCTTTGTACTGTAGTTTTCATGCCTGGACTGTCTTCTCCCAGATCGGCACAGGGATGGATCCTTCCACAATTATGCTCAGGTACCTTCCCTCCCCTTCCTATCTGAAACACTCTCTGTTCACCCCCGAGTGGCTCCCTAACTTTATTTTACATTATTTTAGTGTTTCTGTCACTGTTTAGCTTCTAGTATTATTTTTCTTGCTTATTATGTAAGATCAATAGAGGCAGGGACCTCATTTTTCTTGTTCACTGCTACAACCCAAGAGACACAGTGAGAGCTCAATAAATCCATGTTGAATGAAGAATAGACGATACCCTGTGAGTCCGGGAGGGAGGACAGGATCATTTATCTCTATTATTTGGAGGTGGAAACTATGGCTCTGGAAAGAGGTTTGACCTGCCCTTGGTCACCGAGGTCAGAGGTCAAATCCAGGAGCTCTTTTCAGGCACTTACTCCCCCTCTCACACTCAAGCTAGAGAAATTGGGCAGAACATTTCCTAGAACAATCCTGAGAACAACCCTGTGCAGTTCAAGGGGCAACTTGGAGGGCGGGCAGGAGGGAGGGCTGTGGCCAGCAGGCTCCTGGATCATGCATAGGCCAACCTCAGGTAGCTCCGTCTTTCCCCACATAGGAAATCGGTGCCTGGCATACAGCCTACTACACAAGGAAACCGAATTTCCTTTCCTTCCCTTCTCTCGGAAGGGCTTGATATCTCAGCCTTTCGAACCCTGGTCGTCCTGTCCCATCCCCAGCTGCCTTCCCCATTCCTACCTCTCACAGGGTGGGGGAAGGGCCTCCTGAGACCCCAGCACCGGCCCCAGCAGAAGCAGCAGGCATAGCTCCCAGATCCTCCCAGGCATGGTCGCTATGTCTGTGGCCTAATGAGCAAGCCCAGGTACTTCCTGCTCACAGGCGTACAGCCTGGCTCTCCTGCCCAGGTAGGGCAGCCAAAGTCCACGTTTGAGGCGTGTTCACCTGCGGGTGTGTGTGCCTGATTTACTTGTGGCTACTTGCTGTTCTGCTCTCAGCTCACAGTAGTGACAGTAGTGAGGATATTTGCAAGGGGTCTTGAAGATTACTTACTAGGAGTTTGCCAAGGCAGTGGGCTGGAGCCCATTCCAATGTATGCAGAGCACCTGTTAAGGGAACATGAGAAGCTCAGCCTGGCCAGACAGAACTTGGTGTTGGTGTAGGGGACGGGTGTGAGACAAGGCCAGAGGGACATGCTGGCATTGGCTGGTAAATAGCCTTGGCTGAGCCAAGGATGCAGCAGGCTCCCAGTGAGGGAACCAGCAGGGAAGCTTGTGAGCTGAGGCAGCAGGATTAGATTTGCTTTAGGAAGCTCATCCCCTCGGCATTAGGGAAGATGAGGTGAAGGGGCAGAGGGTGGGGCAGGGGCACGTTGGGAGGCTGTAGCAATGATCCAGGATCCCATGACTCAGGCTTGAAATGACAGGAGGGTGGGGCAAGGTGCACACAGCCAGCCATCACCATCTGAGCTTAGTGACTGTGTGACCTCCCCTTTGTGTCTTCTCAGGCTTGCTTTCCAGGACGTCAGTTGTAGTGCCTGAGCAGTGTTTGCCATGAGACGAGATGGCCCAGGCCCTATGCTTTCCCTTGACTGCCCCTGTCCCTCCCACCGGAACGGTCACCTCTGCTCTGTTACGTTGCCTACCTCCTTCCTGCCATCCCTGCTTCCTGATACTAAATACTTCCTTCTTTCAAAAAATTTTTTATTGTGGTTAAAATAGATATAACACAAAATTTGTCATTTCAACCATTTTAAGAGCACAACTGAATTTAATTTACATTACATTTGCAATGTTGTACAATTATCACCATCATTTATTTCCAAAACATTTTTTATGATCCCAAGCATACATTCTATAACCATTAAGCAATAACTCCTCAGGTCTCTTTCCCCACTGCCCATGGAAACCATTATTCTACTTTCTGTCTCTGTGAATTTGCCTATTCTAGGTGTTGAATATAAGTGGAATCATTCAATATTTGTCCTTTTGCGTCTGGCTTATTTCATTTAGCTTAATCTGTTCAAGAGTCATCCATGTTGTAGCATGTATAAGAATTTCATTTCATTTTTTTTTTTTTTTGACTTTTATTTATTTTAAGTGTGTTTTTCCAGGACCCATCAGCTCCAAGTCAAGTAGTTGTTTCAATCTAGTTGTGGAGGGCGCAGCTCACAGTGGCCCATGCAGGGATCGAACCGGCAACCTTGTTAAGAGCACTGGGATCTAACCAACTGAGCTAACCACTGCCCCCAGAATTTCATTCCTTTTAAAGGCCGGATAATATTCCATTGCACATATACACCACATTTTGTTCATCCTAGAAGTGGAATTGCTGGATCACGTGGTAATTGTTTGTTTAATTGGAACCACCAGACTCTTTTCCACAGCAGCTTCACCGTTTTACATTCTCACCAAGGGTGCACAGTGGTTGCCTTTTCTACACACTGTCCGCAACACTTATTTTCTGTTTTGTTTTTTTTGTTTTTTTATATAATAGCCATCCTAATGTTTATGAAGTGACGTCTCATTGTGGTTTTGATTTGCATTTTCCTAATGATTAGTGATGTTGAACTTCTTTTATGTGCTTATTGGCTATTTGTATATTTTATATTTTCTTTGGAGAAATGTTTATTCAAGTTTTTTGCCTATTTAAAATTTATAGTAAGTTTTGAACTCAGGAAGTGTGAGTTCTCCGACTTTGATCTTTTTAAAGATGTTTTTTGCTATTTTAGGGTATCTTGCAATTCCATATGAATTAGAAGATCACCTTTTCCATTTCTGCAACAAAAGGCTGTTGGAGTTTTGATAGAGATTGTGTGGAATCTGTAGATTGCTGTAGGTATTAGTCGCATCTTAACAATAATAAGCCCTCTGACCCATGAACTTTAGATGTCTTCCCCTTTATTTAGACAGTCTTTAATTTCTGTCAGCAATGTTTTGTGGTGTTCGGTAGATAAGCCTTTCATCTTCTTGGATAAATTTATGCCTAGGTATCTTATTTTTTAGATGCTATTGTAACATGGGATTGCTTTTTAATTTCCTTTTCAGATTGTTCTGATTATATGGAAACTCAGCTGATTTTTGTGTGTTGATTTATACAACTTTGTTGAATCTGTTTATTAGATCTAGTAGCTTTTCCTGTGTATCCTTTGGGATTTTCTATCTATAGAATCATGTCATTTGTAAATAGGTATATTCTTCCTTTCCAATTTGAGTGTCTTTTATTTCTTTTTCTTGTCCTGTTACTCTGGCCAGAACTTCCAGTACAGTGTTGAATAGCAATGGTGAAAGTAGATATCCTTGTCTTGTTCCTGATTTTAGGAAGACTCTTTCACTCTCTCACCATTGAGTTTGATGCTAGATGTGGGTTTTTCATAAATTCCCTATATTGTACTGAGGAAGTTCCCTTCTATTCCTACTTTTTAGATTTTTTTTTTATTATCATTATGGAATGGTGTTGGATTTGGTCAAAAGCCTTTTCTGCAGCCATTAATAATCCTATGGGGCTTTTTTCTCCCTTTTGTAGCATGTATAAGAATTTCATTCCTGTTAAAGGCTGGATAATATTCCATTGCATATATGGACCACATTTTGTTCATCCATTGATCTGTCAATGGACACTTGGGTTTCTTCCACCTTCTAGCTATCATGAATAATCCTGCTAGTGTGGTGTATTACATTGATTAATTTTCTTATATTGAACCACCTTTGAATTCTTAAAAAAAAAATCTCACTTGCACGGTGTGTAATCTTTTTGATATGCTGTTGGATTTGGTTTGGTGGTGTTTTGTTGAGGATTTTTGCATCAGATGCATAAAGGATATTAGACTGTAATTTTCTTTTCTCGTGATGGCTTTGTCTGACTTAGGCATTAGGGACATTTATAGAATTAGTTAGGACTCATAGAATTAGTTAGGAAGTGTTTCTCCTCTTCTACTTTTGGAAGAGTTTGAGAAAGATTGGTGTTAATTCTTCAAATGTATGGTAGAGTTTGCCAATGAAGCCACTGGTCTTGGACTGTATTACAGTTTTCCACTTTCCAGAGAAACAGAAATAAAAGTGTGTGTGTGTGTGTGTGTGTGTGTATAGAGAGAGAGAGAGAGAGAGAGAGAGAGAGAGAGAGAGAGAGAGAGAGAAGAGAGAAGAGAGATTGACTTTAAGGAATTTGTTTACATGATTGTGGAGGCTGGCAAGTCCAAAATCCACAAGATAGGAGAACAAGCTGAAGACCCATGGAAGAGCTTCAGTTCAGCCTAAAGGCAGTGTGCTGGCAAGATTCCCTCTACTTCCGAGGAGGTTGGTCTTTTTCTATTAAGGCCTTCAAATAATTGGAAGAGGTCCACTAACATTATGGAGGGTAATTTACTCAAAGTCTACGGATTTAAAGATTAATCCCATCTAACACATACCTTCACAGAAACATCTAGAATAGACTTTGACTAAATATTAGGGTACCTTGGCCTAGCCAAGTTGACACATAAAACTATCCATCAAGTGGAGTTTTCTTTGTTGGGAAGTTTTTAATTTCAATCTCTTTACTTGTTATAAGTCTGTTGAGATTTTCTATTTCTTCTTGCATCAGTTTAGGTAATTTGTGTGTTTCTAGGAATTTGTCTATTTCATCTAGGTTATCTAATTTGTTGGCACACAATTGTTCATAGTATTCCTTTGTAGTTTTGTAAGGATGGTAATAATGTCTCCATTCGCATTTCTGGTTTTAGTTATTTGTGTCTTCTGTCTTTTTTCTTGGTCAATGTTCTTTTTTTCTAGTTAAAAGCTTGTCAATCTTGTTTATTTTTTTCAAAGAACCAACTTCTGGTTTCATTGATTCTCTCCATTGATTTTCTATTCTCTATTTAATTTATCTATGTTCTAATCTTTATTATTTACTTCCTGTACTAACTTTGCATATAGTTTACTCTTCTAGTTCCTCAAGTTACTGTGAAGTTAGGTTATTGATTTAAGGTCTTCCCTTTTTTTTTTTTTTTTTTAATTTCTCTCCCTTCCAGCTTTATTGAGATATGATTGACATATAACATTGTGTAAGTTTATGGTGTACAACATAATGATTTGATATATCTATATATCTATATCTATATCTATATATATATATATCAAAATGATAAGGTGAGTTAACAGTCATCACCTCATATACTTACAATTTATTTTTTTTGGTAAGAACATTTAAGATCTACTCTCTTAGCAAATTGCAAGTATACAATACAGTATTATCAACTATAATCACCATGCTATACAATACATCCCCAAAACTTATTCATCGTAAAACTGAAAATTTGTGTACTTTGACTACCTTCACCCCTGCCTCTGGCAACCACTAATCTTCTATTTCTGAGTTGGGCTTTTTCCACATAAAAGTGAGATCATACAGTATTTCTCTCTCTCTCTCTGTCTGACTTATTTCAAATAGCATAATGCCCTCAAGGTGCATGCATGTTTTTGCAAATGGCACGATTTCCTTTTTTTGGCTATATAACATTCCATTTTGTGGCTCTATCTACCACATCTTCTTTACCCATTCACCCATTGGTGGAAATTTATGTTGTTTTCATGTCTTAACTATTATAAATACTGTAATGAACACAGAAGTGAAAATATCTCTTCAAACAGTGGTCTTGGGGATATAGGGAATAGTATAAGGAATACAGTCAATAATATTGTAATAACTAGGTATGGTGCCAGATAGGTACTAGATTTATCAGGGTGATATGTGGGAATGGGGTTGGGGGCAGGGTAAGAAAGTTAAAGTTATTAAGAAATACAAATTGGTAGTTAACACAGTATGGGGAATAGAATCAACAATGTTGTAAAGCTCATGCAAGGTGCCAGATGGGCACTGGACTTATCAGGGAGATCACTTTCATAGACTGTGTGATGCCTGACCAATGCGCTATACACCTGAAGCTGTAGAATAATATTGAATGTCAACTATAACTAAATATATACGCATATATAGTCACAGGATGTGGAGTACAACTTCGGGAAGATAGTCAATGGTATTGTAACAGCTGTATAAGATGTGAGAGAGGTAGTAGCTTGGGGTGATCACTTTATGAGGGGTTTAAATGTCTAACTATTACGTTGCTTTGTACACCTGAAATTAATTTTTTTTAAATGTGAAAAAATAAAAAGATATCTTTTCAAGATAGTGATTTCCTTTTCTTCAGATATATATCCAGAAGTAAAATTGCTAAATCATGTGGTAGTTCTATTTTAATTTTTTGAGGAACCTCCATACTGTATTCCATAGTGACTATACCAATTTACATTCCCACCAACTGTATACAAGTGTTCTCTTTTCTCCACATCCTTGCAATACTTATGTCTTGTCTTTTTGGTGATAGAAATTATAACTGTGAGGTACTATCTCATTACAGTTTTGATTTGCATTTTCTGATGATTAGTGATGTTGACCAAATTTTCCTGTAGCTATATGCCCATTTGAATCTTCTTTGGAAAAAATGTCTATGCAGGTCCTTTGCCCATTTTTAAATCCGATTATTTGGTAGGTTTTTTTTGCTATTGAGTTGTGTGAGTTCATTATGTATTATGAATATTTGCCCCTTATTACACAGGTGGTTTACAAATATTTTCTCCCATTCCATAGTTTCCCTTTTCATTTTGTTGATTGTTTCTTTTGCTGTGCAGAAGCTTTTTAATTTGATGTAGTCCCATTTGATTATTTTTGTTTTTGTTGCTTGTACTTTTGGTGTAATGTTTACAAAATTATTGCCAAGACTAAAGCCAAAAAGCTTTTTCTTTATGTTTTTATCTAGGAGTTTTAAGTTTTCACATCTTACATTTAAGTCTTTAAACCATTTTGAATTAATTACTGTGCGTGGTATAAGATAGGGGTCCCATTTCATTCATTTTCATGTGAGTATCAGGTTTCCATCACCGTTTATTGAAGGGACTACCTTTTCCCCATTGACTATTCTTGCTTCTTTGTCAAATATTAGTTGACCATGTATGAATGGATTTATTTCTGGGCTCTCTATGGTGCCCCACTTGTCTGTTTTTATGCTGATTCCATACTGTTTTGATTACTATAGTTTGTAATATAGTTTGAGATGCAGAAATGTGATGCATCCAGCTTTGGTCTTCTTCCTCAGGATTGCTTCCATTATTTGGGGTCTTTTCTTGTTCCAAATGAATTCTAGAATTGTTGGGGGGGGAGTTCTTTGTGAAAAATACCTTTGGAATCTTGAAAGGTATTGCATTAGATCTATAGATGGCTTTGGGTAGTATGGACAATATTAAATCTTCTAATGCATGAGCATGGGATACCCTTCCATTTATTTGTGCCTTCTTCAATTTCTTTCATCAACATCTTATAGTTTTCAATGTACAGATCTTCCACTTCCTTGTTTAAATTTATTCTTGTGCATTTTATTGTTTTTGATGCTGTTGTAAATGGGACAGTCTTCTTTATTTAATTTTTAGATTATTTATTGTTTGTGTATGGAAATGCAAATTTCTAGATTCTAATGGCACTCACTCTTTAGTGAATCATCATTGCTTGTTCTTGAAAGAGTATACACAAAGAATCATTCTCTTCATCTCCAAGTCACAGGAAGTTGTATCAACCCCGTACATAAAAGGATATGGGGTGGAATCCTTTGGTAATGGCAATTTTGAAGAGTAAGTCTGAACAATGTAAGCTGTTTCTGACTTCTTCTTGAAATTATTAAACAGGAAGGGAGACTTAAAATTATGCAGTGGAGTTCCAGTGCATATAGCTTCATCAACAGAGGGGGATATCTCGGCCAGTGAGCTTCTTTCCCAGGTGGGTAGTTGACAAAATTCCTCCAGCAGTGGTCATGCTCTGAGGGTCTCATGATCTGGATAGTCACGCCACAATTAATGAGGTCCCTGAGTCCTTGACGGTTTTGTTGATCCATGTGCCAATAAAGTCGTGCTGCATAAATAACTAAAGTCACACCAGGTCGTTGACTCAAAAATTCTCTAATAGCCTTGGAGCATTCCCAACAGGGACTCCAGGACAAGAACCAGATGATGGAGCAGCTGATGGATGAGCAAAAACGTCTTTCTGAAGTAAATTTTTCTATAAAATTGAGTTCAACATGCTTTGTAGTATTTTTGCTTGAGTTTCTCCAGATCTTGTGGCTTGTACCCCACTTGATTTCATAGAGCAGACAGGCCTCTTTACGGAGATCTCTGGGGTCGAAGACCATTTCAAATTCCCATGGTTCAATTCTTCTCCTGGAGGTGGGATCGCCAGCTGAAGGACCTTGGTCCGAAGCCATGGCGCTGTGTCACTGGACTTTTCCCCCTGCAGCTATATATGGTGCGATTACTCCTGCCAGCTACATGTCTCCTTCCCTTTTTTTCAATGTAGACAAATGCAGCTATAAATTTCCCTCCAAAAACTGCCTTTGCTGCATCCCATAAATTTTGGTATGTTATGTTCTTGTTTTCATTTATCTGTAAGTATTTTCTAATTTCCCTTGTGATTTCTTCTTTGACTCTTTGGTTGTTTAAAAATGTGTTGTTTAATTTCTACACTTGTGAATTTTCCAGTTCTCCTTCTGTTATTTATTACTAGCTTCATTCCATTGTGGTTCGAGAAAATATTTTGCATGATTTCAATCTTTTTTTTTTTTTTAATTAAATTTATTGGGGTGACAATTGTTAGTAAAATTACATAGATTTCAGGTGTACAATTCTGTATTACATCATCTATAAATCCCATTGTGTGTTCACCACCCAGAGTCAGTTCTCTTTCCATCACCATATATTCGATCCCCCTTACCCTCATCTCCCACCCCCCACCCCCCGCCCCCGTTACCCTCTGGCAACCACTAAACTATTGTCTGTGTCTATGAGTTTCTGTTTCTCATTTGTTTGTCTTGTTCTTTTGTTGTTCTTGGTTTATATACCACATATCAGTGAAATCACATGGTTCTCTGCTTTTTCTGTCTGACTTGTTTCGCTCAGCATTACTCTCTCAAGATCCATCCATGTTGTCACAAATGTTCCTATATCATCTTTTCTTACTGCCGAATAGTATTCCATTGTGTATATATACCACAACTTCTTTATCCATTCATCTATCGAAGGACATTTTGGTTGTTTCCATGTCTTGGCCACCGTAAACAAAGCTGCAATGAACATTGGAGCACACATGTCTTTATCTCTAAATGTTTTCAGATTTTTTGGGTAGATACCCAGAAGAGGGATTGCTGGGTCATATGGCAATTCTATTCGTAATTCTTTGAGAAACCTCCACACTGCCTTCCATAACGGCTGCACCAGTCTGCATTCCCACCAACAGTGTATGAGGGTTCCTTTTTCTCCACAGCCTCTCCAACATTTGTTATTGTTTGTCTTGTTGATGATAGCCATTCTGACTGGGGTGAGGTGATATCTCATTGTGGTTTTGATTTGCATTTCTCTGATGATTAGTGATGTTGAGCATTTTTTCATATGTCTATTTGCCATTTGTATGTCCTCTTTGGAGAAATGTCTCTTCAAGTCCTCTGCCCATTTTTCAATTGGGTTGTTTGTTTTTTTGTTGTTGAGTTGCATGAGTTCCTTGTATATTCTGGATACTAGCCCCTTATCGGAGGCACTGTTTGCAAAAATCTTCTGACATTCAGTTGGTGGCCTCTTTATTTTGTCAATGGTTTCTTTTGCTGTGCAGAAGCTTTTAAGTTTCATATAGTCCCATTCGTTTATTTTAGCTTTTACTTCACTTGCCTTTGGAGTCAAGTTCATAAAATGCTCTTTGAACCCAAGGTCCATAAGTTTAGTACCTATGTTTTCTTCTATGCAGTTTATTGTGTCAGGTCTTATGCTTAAGTCTTTGATCCATTTTGAATTAACTTTGGTACATGGTGACAAATAGCAGTCCAGTTTCATTCTTTTGCACGTGGCTATCCAATTCTCCCAGCACCATTTATTGAAGAGGCTGTCTTTGCTCCATTGTATGTTTTTAGCTTCTTTGTCAAAAATTATCTGTCCATATTTATGTGGTTTTATTTCTGGGTTCTCAATTCTATTCCATTGGTCTATGTGTCTGTTTTTCTGCCAATACCATGCTGTTTTGATTATTGTAGCCCTGTAGTACAAGCCAAAGTCAGGAAGTGTGATACCTCCATTATTGTTCTTTTTCCTTAAGATTGCTTTGGCTATTCGGGGTCTTTTGTGGTTCCAAACAAATCTGATGATTTTTTGTTCTATTTCTTTAAAATATGCCATTGGGATTTTGATGGGGATTGCATTGAATCTGTATATTGCTTTGGGTAATATGGCCATTTTAACTATGTTGATTCTTCCAATCCATGAGCACGGAATGTCTTTCCATTTCTTTGTGTCTTCTTCAATTTCTTTCAAAAAAGTCTTATAGTTTTCAGCATATAGGTCTTTCACATCCTTGGTTAAGTTTATTCCTAGGTATTTTATTCTTTTTGCTGCAATTGCAAAAGGAATTGTTTTTTGTATTTCTTTTTCTGAGATTTCATTGTTAGTATATTGGAAGGCAATGGACTTTTGTGCGTTGATTTTGTAGCCGGCAACTTTACTGTATTCGTTGATTGTTTCTAATAGCTTTTTGGTGGAGTCTTTAGGGTTTTCTACATATAGCATCATGTCATCTGCAAAGAGTGATAATTTAACTTCTTCATTCCCAATTTGGATGCCTTTTATTTCTTTCTCTTGCCTGATTGCTCTGGCAAGGACTTCCAACACTATGTTGAAAAGCAGAGGTGATAGGGGACATCCCTGTCGTGTTCCTGAACGTAGAGCAAAGGGCTTCAGTTTTTCTCCATTAATTATGAGATTAGCAGAGGGCTTGTCATATATGGCCTTTATTATGTTAAGGTATTTTCCTTCTATACCCATTTTATTAAGTGTTTTAATCATAAATGGATGTTGTATCTTGTCAAATGCTTTTTCTGCATCAATTGATATAATCATATGATTTTTGTCCTTTATTTTGTTTATGTGATGTATCACATTGATGGATTTGCGTATGTTGAACCATCCTTGTGCCCCGGGGATGAACCCCACTTGGTCGTGATGAATAATCTTTTTAATGCATTGTTGTATTCGATTTGCTAGAATTTTATTTAGGATTTTTGCATCGGTATTCATCAGAGATATTGGTCTGTAGTTTTCTTTTTTTGTGCTGTCCTTACCAGGTTTTGGTATCAGGGTAATGTTGGCCTCATAAAATGAGTTAGGGAGTACTGTCTCTTCTTCAATTTTTTGGAAGAGTTTGTGCAGAATTGGTATTAGATCCTCTTTGAAGGTTTGGTAGAATTCACTAGTGAAGCCATCTGGTCCCGGACTTTTGCTTTTGGGAAGGTTTTGGATGACTGATTCAATTTCGTTACTGGTGATTGGTCTGTTTAGATTTTCCAGTTCTTCATGGTTCAGCCTTGGAAGGCTATATGTTTCTAAGAACTTGTCCATTTCTTCTAGGTTGTTGAATTTGGTGACATATAGTCCTTCATAGTATTCTTGGATGATCCTTTGTATTTCTGTGGTGTCCGTGATAACTTCCCCTTTTACGTTTCTGATTTTGTTAATCAGTGTCTTCTCTCTTTTTATCTTAGTAAGTCTAGCCAAGGGTTTGTCAATTTTGTTAATCTTTTCAAAGAACCAGCTCTTTGTCATATTAATTTTTTCTATTGTCTTTTTGTTCTCTATTTCATTTAGTTCTGCTCTAATTTTTGTTATTTCCTTTCTTCTGCTGACCTTGGGTTTTACTTGTTCTTCTTTTTCTAGTTCTTTAAGGTGTAACATGAGGTTATTTATTTGGGAGTTTTCTTGTTTCTTGAGATAGGCCTGTAATGAGATAAATTTCCCTCTTAAAACTGCTTTCGCTGCATCCCAAAAATTTTGGTAGGATGTATTTTCATTGTCATTTGTTTCAATGTATCTTTTGATCTCTCCTCTAATTTCTTCTTTGACCCAGTCCTTCTTTAAAAGTATGTTGTTTAGTCTCCATGTATTTGTGTTTTTCCCCGCTTTCTTTTTACAGTTGATATCCAATTTCAAAGCCTTGTGATCAGAGAATATGCATGGTATGATTTCAATCTTCTTAAATTTGTTGAGACTGATTTTATGTCCCAATATATGGTCTATCCTTGAGAATGTTCCATGTACACTAGAAAAGAATGTATAGTCTGATGTTTTAGGATGAAGTGCTCTATAAATGTCAATTATGTCCATTTCATCTAATGTGTCATTTAGGGCTACTATTTCGTTATTTATTTTCTGTTTGGATGATCTATCCATAGCTGTCAATGATGTATTTAAGTCCCCTAGTATAATTGTGTTTTGGTCAATTTCTCCCTTTAGTTCTGTTAGAAGTTGCTTGGTGTATTTCGGTGCTCCCTGATTGGGGGCATAAATATTGATGACTGTTATGTCTTCTTGTTGTACAGTCCCCTTCAGCATTATGAAATGTCCATCTTTGTCTCTTGTTATCTTTTTCACCTTGAAGTCTGTTTCATCTGATATCATTATGGCTACACCTGATTTTCTCTGGGTACCATTTGCTTGGAGTGTCAATTTCCACCCTTTCACTTTGAGTCTATGCTTGTCCTTGTAGCTGAGATGTGTCTCTTGGAGACAGCATATGGTTGGGTTTAGTTTTTTGATCCAATCTGCTACTCTGTGCCTTTTTATTGGTGAGTTCAGTCCATTTACATTTAGAGTAATTATTGATATGTGAGGATTTCCTGTCATTCTATCCTTAGTTTTCTGGTAAGGTTGTGTCTCCATTGTTTCTTTGCCTTTTTGTTGTTGTCTATTATTTCTGTGTGGTGGTATTCTATTATGTTTCCCTCTGTTTCTTTTTTTATTTCAGTATGTATTTCAATTCTGGATTTATTTTGAGTGGTTACCCTTAAGTTTATGTAAAAGAAAGTTTGATATTTAGAGTATTCCATTTTCTTCAGCACGCTTACTTTCTCCATTCCCATATTCCGGTTCAGGCCTTTACTCTCCCCCTTTTTGAGTTTTGTTTGCCACAAATTGTCCCTGTTGATGGTGGTCGAATGGCCTCCTTTAGTATTTCTTGTAGTGCAGGTCGTGTATTAGAAAATTCCCTCAGCTTCTGTATGTCTGGAAAGGTCTTTATTCCTCCTTCATATCTAAAGGATATCTTTGCTGGATATATTATTCTTGGCTCATGGTTTCTCTCTTTCAATAGTTTGAATATTTGGTTCCACTCCCTCCTGGCTTGTAGAGTTTCTGCTGAAAAATCTGATGATAATCTAATGGGCTTTCCTTTGTAAGTTACCGTCTTCTTTTCCCTGGCTGCCTTGAGGATTCTTTCTTTGTCGTTGATTTTAGACATCTTCAATACAATGTGCCTTGGAGAAGGTCTGTTGGGATTGAGGTAACTAGGTGTTCTATTTGCTTCTTGGATTCGAGGGTCCAGTTCTGTCCACAAATTTGGGAAGTTCTCATCGACAATTTGTTTGAATATATTCTCTGTTCCCTTCTCTCTTTCTTCTCCTTCTGGTATGCCCATTATTCTTATATTGCTCTTTCTGATGGAGTCAGAAAGTTCTTGTAGAGTTCTTTCATTTCTTTTAAGTCTCAAGTCTCTTTCTTCTTCAATTTGTGTCATTTCCAGGTTTCTATCTTCGATGTCACTGATTCTTTGCTCCATCTGGTCAACTCTACTACCTAAGCTGGTTATTTCATTCTTAATTTCTTCTATTGAGTTCTTAATCTCCAGAAATTCTATTTGGTTCTTTTTTAAGATTTCAATCTCTTTCGTAAAATGTTCATGCTGTTCTTTGATTGAGTTTCTGAGTTCCTTTAACTGCCTATCTGTGTTTTCTTGTATCTCGTTGAGTTTTTTCAGAACTGCAATCTTGAATTCTCTGTCATTTAAGTCACATATTTCTGTATCTTTAAGTGCCTTCTCTGGAGATTTTTCACTTTCTTTCTGAGCTATCTTGTTGCCTTGGTTATTCATGGCGATTACTGGTTTACTATTTCTCTTCCTAGACATCTACAGGAGTGACTTCTGCAACAGGTTGATAGAAAGCGGTCTTTCTTTTGTTTGCCAGTACTTGTTGGTAGAATGTTTTATTATTTCTCCAACTGCAACTTATTTTTCTTCTCCCACACAGTAGTGCTATGTTTTCTCTGCACTATTCCAACTTCTCACGCAATGGGGGGGATTCCCTGGGAGACGGGCTTCTCCTCTGTTAGTAGTTCATCTAGGTCACAGGGCGCAGTGTCCCGGTGGGTATGCGGAGAGCTTTTGATGTTCGAAAGCTCTTCCAGCTGCTGATTCAGAGCCCGTATATTTCAGCAGTTCTGTTTACTCCTGCAGGGATCCGCCCAGATAGGTGGGGTCAGGGGCGGGGTGAGTTGTGAGAGGTGGCCCAGAGCAATGGCAGCGACCACCACCACAGCCGGTCCTGCTTCCACTGCTCTCTCCCCTTTGCTGGAACTAGTTGGGCTGTGAATTTGTATTTGCGGTCCACAGATCTCAAAACAGCAAATTTTCTGTTGTTTTGATCTGACACTGCTACTGTTTCGCTTCTAGCACCGGGCAGGTGGGGGCGGGGTGAGCTCTGGGAGGGGAGGGAGGGGGCAGCTAGTCTCAGTGCCTAAAGCTCCGTTCTCTGCTCAGCAGTGAGGGCCCAAACCACCGTTTTCAGCCTTTTTCCCTCAGTCTTTTCTCCAAGGTCTCTGCCGTGAGCGTTGGGTTCAGCCGTGTTATATGCTGTCCCCTCAGCCCTGTGGAGCCCTGGCGGAGCCCTAGCAGTCCGATCTCCCGCAGCTGCGGTAGTTCCGGGAAGCAGCGAGCTCGGAGCACTGAGCTAGGTCTGCGTCCTGCGCCCGCGCGGTTCCGTCTCCGCGCGCTTCTCCCTTCCCTCCTCCCTCCACTCGCGCGAATCTCCCACCTGTAGGTGATTTCAGTCGGTAGTGGGCCTCTTCGTCTTGCCTGTCTGCTGTGCAGGGAGTCCTTTGTGGAGTTTTTGTTGTTCGATTCTTTGTAAATTCCAGGGGAGCTTTACAGAGGCTCACCTCACTCCGCCATTTTTCCGGAAGTATGATTTCAATCTTTTAAAATGTTTGAGAATTGTTCCTGTCCTAACATATGGTCTATTATGGAGAATGTTCCACATAAATGTGAGAAGAATGTGTACTATATTGTTGTTGGGTACAGTTCCATATACATCTATTAAGTTTAGTTTTTTTTGTTTTTTTTTTTATAGTGTTCAAGTTTTCTATTTCCTTATTGATCTTCTGTCTAGATGTTCTAGCCATCATTTAAAGTGGTATATTGAAGTTTCCACCTATTATCATAGAACTGTCTACTTTTCCCTTCAATTCTGTCAATGTTTGCTTTACATATTTCTAGGTTCTGTTATTTAGTGCATATATTTATAATTGTTGATCTTCTTGATGAATTGACCCTTTTATCAATATATAATGTCCTGCTTTGTCTCTTGTAGAAGTTTTTAACTTAAAGATGATTTTGTCTGATATTAGAATAGCTATCCTGGCTCTCTTTTGGTTATTATATTCATGAAATATCTTTTTCCATCCTTTCACTTTCAATCTATTTGTGTCTTTGGAGCTAAAGTTAGTCATTTATTTACAGCAGATAGTTGGATTATTTTTTAAAAATCCATTCTTCCAATCTTTGCCTTTTAATTGGACAGTTGAATCTTCTGCCATTTTGCTATTTTTTTTCTGCATGTCTTATACCATTTTTGTCTCTCATTTCCTCCATTACTGCCTTCTTTTGTGCTTAGTTGTTGTAGTGAACCATTTTGATTCCCTTCTCATTTCCTCTTGTGTATATATTTTAGTTGATTCATTTGTAGTTACTATTACTTTATAATAAGCTAGTTCAAATTGATAACAACTTAATTTCAGTAGTATACAAAAATTCTGCTGCAATACATCTCTGTCTTTCTCCCCTTAAGTTATTATCTTTGTCATAAATTACATATTTACACATGTGTGCCCAATAACATAAATTTATAATTATTTATATTACATTTGTCTTTTAAATTCTCTATGATATAAGCAGTGGAGTTATAAACCAAAAATACAATGATACTGGCTTTTATATTCGCCCATGCACTTACCCATACTGGAGATCTTTATTTCTTCATATGGCTTGAGTTACTGTCTCGTGTCATTTCAACCTGAAAGGACTCACTTCAGCATTTCTTTTTGAGCAGCGTTAGTGGTACAAACTCCCTCAACTTTTGTTCATCTCTGAATGCCTTAGTTTTCCCTTCATTTTTTTTCATTAGTTTCAGGTGTACAAAACAATGTAATAGTTAGACATTTATACCCCTCGCAAAGTGATAACCCTCCTCCCCCAATCTACTATCCCTCTGACATCATACACAGTCGTTACATTTCTGCTGTCTCTATTCCTTATGCTGTGCTCCACTTCCTGTGAATATATATACAAATACATGTATGTAAATATATATATAAAATTATAGTTGATATTCATTATTATTCAGCTTCAGCTTCAATTTTTCCCCTCATTTTTGAATGACAGTTTTTCCAGATATAGAATTCTTGGTGAACTTTTTATTCTTTTAACACTTTAAATATGTCTTCTTGGTGGGATGAGACAAAAAATTACAAGACATACTAAAAAGTGAAAAAGAAAACAGTTTGAAGAGACAGAGAAAGCATCAGAACCAGACTCAGATATAGAAGGGATGTTGAAAACATTGCACTGGGAATTTTAGAATAGCTACAATTAATATGCTGAGGGCTGTAATGGAAAAAGTAGACAACATCCAAAAACAGATGGGTAATGTAAGCAGAGATACTGCTTTCTGATGAGAACTTTGCAGTTAATCTTATTGAAGATTCCTTGTACCCGATGAGTCACTCCTCTCTTACTGTTTTCAAGATTTTTTTTTTGTCTTTGTCTTTCAACAGTTTGATTATACTGTCTTGGTGTGTCTCTGAGTTTCTCAGACTTGGAGTTCATTGGGCTTCTTGGATTTTTAGATTCATTTATTTCCTCAAATTTTGGCCATTATTTCTTTAAATATTCTTTCTGCCCCTTTCTTTGTCACTTCTAATTCTGGGACTCCCAAAGTGGGTATGTTGGTCTTCTTTTTTTTTTTAAAGATTTTTTTAAAAATTATTTGTTTATTTATTTTTTTAAGTCAAGTTGTTGTCCTTTCAATCTTAGTTGTGGAGGGTGCTGTTCAGCTTCAAGTTGTTGTCCTTTCAGTCTTAGTTGTGGTGGGTGCAGCTCAGCTCCAGGTCCAGTTGCCGTTGCTAGTTGCAGGGGGCACAGCCCACCATCCCTTGCGGGAGTCGAACCGGCAACCTTGTGGTTGAGAGGACATGCTCCAACCAACTGAGCCATCCGGGAGCTCAGCGGTAGCTCAGTTCAAGGTGCCATGTTCAATTTTAGTTGCAGGGGGCGCTGCCCACCATCTCTTGCGGGAGTCGAGGAATTGAACTGGCAACCTTGTGGTTGAGAGCCGGCGCTCCAACCAACAACTGAGCCATCCAGGAGGCAGCTCAGCTCAAGGTGCCGTGTTCAATCTTAGTTGCAGGGGGCAGAGCCCATCATCCCTTGCGGGAGTCGAGGAATTGAACTGGCAACCTTGTGGTTGAGAGCCCACTGGCCCATGTGGGAATCGAACCGGCAGCCTTCGGAGTTAGGAGCGTGGAGCTCTAACAGCCTGAGCCACCGGACCGGCCCCGGTATGTTGGTCTTCTTGATTGTGACCCAAAGGCCCTTTTGATTCTGTTCCCTTTTTTCATTCTTCTTCTGCCTTTCAGACGTGATAAGGTCAATTGTTCCATGTTCAAATTCTCTGATTCTTTTGCCTTCTCAGAATTTATTGAACCCTTCTAAATGAATTGTTTTTTTCATTTCAGTTATTCTACCTTTACGCTCCAGAATTTGGTTTCTTTTTATAATTTCTACCTCTTGATAGTCTCATTTTATTCATACATCCACTTTTTAAAAAAATTTATAAACTTCATATTCTACTCTACTCTACTCTTGCTTACATGATTTCTTAGGACAAGTCCAATGTAATTCTTATTCATATTTCTTTATAAGTAAGGTGTTTTTGTCCTTTGGCTTCTTTCAAGATTTTTTCTTTATCTTTGATTTTCTGCAGTTTGAATATGCTATGCCTCGGTGTAGATTTGAGGGCATTTATTCTGCTGAGTATTCTCTGAGCCTCCTGGATCTGTGGTTTGGTGTCTGCCATCAATTTTGGGAAACTTTCAGTCATTATTATTTCAAATATTACTTTTGTTCTTTTGTCTCTTCTCTTTCTGATATTCCCATTAACACACATGTTACGCCATTTGTAGTTGTCCCACAGTTCTTGAATAGTCTGTTCTGTTTGTTTCAGTCTTTTTTGTTTTTTGCTTTGATTTTGAGTTTTAGAAGTTTCTATTGACGTATCCTCAAACTCACTGATTCTTTCCTCAGCTGTGTCCCATTTATTAAAGAGCCTATCAAAGGCTTTCTTCATATCTGTTACAGTGTTTCTTATTTCTAGAATTTTTTATTCTAAGAATTTCCATCTCTCTGCTTACATTACCCAATTGTTTTTTTATATTATCTACTTTTTTCATTACAGCCCTCAGCATATCAACTGGAGCTACTTTAAAATTCCCGATGTAATAGTTACAACATCCCTTCTTTATCTGAGTCTGGTTCTGATGCTTTCTCTGTCTCTTCAAACTGTTTTCTTTTTTACCTTTTAGTATGCTTTGTAATTTTTTGTTGAAAACTGGACATGATGTATTGGGTAAAAGAAACTTAGTATTGTTTCTTGTAGAGGTTTTGGAATGTGAGTTTTTGCTCTGGTAAGTTGTGATTCTCTGTATTCACCTGTCTGTCTCCCCAGTTTTGGGGGTAACAGTTTTCTCTGTAACCTCAATTTTCTGACAGATCTAAGAGTTGTTAAATTTTGGTTGTTCAATTTTTAAATTGTTGTTCAAACATAGTGAAGGCTTTCAATCTGCTTACATGCTGGACAACAAACTGGAAATACTTATTTGATTTCTTTGTAATTTCTATTTCATTATTGATATTTTTTTTTATTTGGTGCAACATTGTCATTACACTTTCCTTTACTTCTTTAAATACAGTTTACTTTAGTTCTTTTAACATATTTATAATAGTCACTTTGAAGATTTTTCTTTTAATTCTGACCTTTGGTCATTCTCAGGCAGTTTTTCTTCTCTATTGTTTCACGTCATGCACTCCTATGTCTTTGCATGTCTCATAATTTATTTTGTTGAAAAATGGACATTTTGGATAACATACTGCAGCAAATCTGGGTACTGGCTCTCCTCTGTCCCTCTCTATCCTAACCAAGGCTTCAAAAGGGCAGTGTTTGATACTTGTTCTGACCTCACCTTCCTTTCCAGCACTGGGCCATGGTTGCTGGGCCCAGGCTGGGTAATTTCAGTATTTGTAAGCATCTCAACAGAACAATAAAGCATTTGGAGTATGTGTTTGGGAGACCAAGTTGTGTGCGGCACTGGGATGCGGTCTGTGGGGTAGCAGGGCTGCTAGGTCTTCCCCCACAGAGCAGGATTTCCACCTTATTATTCCACCCAGGGCCCAACCTATGACCTCCATGTCCCTACTCTGTCCCCACTCCACTATGACCGAGGACTGGCTGGGGGCATAGGAGGGCATGGGGTCTCCAGGGATGGAGGATGAAGAGACAGAAGAAGGTAGGGACTCATGCACAAGTTTAATGAGGCAGAAGCTGGAGCCAGAGGAGGAACTGAAGGCAGACGGGACACCGAGGCCCATCACTGTGGCAGGGAGCTGAGCAGGAGGCTAAGCAACAGGGCAGCTGCGAGGCAGTGGGGCTCCAGGAAAGCTGTCTGGGTCCCTGAGCTCAGCCGGTCACCGTAGCGGTCCAAGAGCATCAGGACCACTCCGTTGGTCCAGCCAAACCCCTCCTGGAGAGAGGCATGGCCAGTGGGGCAAGACCTTTGGGGGAGGTCCTTGTAGGGGGTATGGGATCTCTACCCAGAGGCTCTGGCCCTGCCTCGCCTCAGGAGTGCCAAGGAGCACCAGTCAGGCTCCTCCCTGTGGACCTACAGCCTAGAGAGGGGAGGTCATGGTCAGCTGGGAGAGCAGAGGCCCATAGTTCCCTCTAGGTTGTTGGCCCACTCACCTGAACTTCATACTCCCCTCCGCCACCCGGCTGTCCACCGTTGCTGATGTCATACTGGGGACAAGAGGGCAAGCTCTAAGGTCAGTACTACCCCCAGCCCACGCACCCCAGCCCTCTAGGGGAAGCGAGAAATAGCCCCTTTGGGAGAAGCTGCTCTGGTCTGCAGTGCCCAAGAATAGCCACTGGGTGCCGCCACTGTCCCTGGGCCTGGACTTTGCAAAGCCTGACAATCCCATGTCACCATGGGAAGGAAGACTGGTGGGACGGGGCTCAGCGCCAGCTCACCTTCTCGTACATGGCTGACTTTTGGGAGTAGACATCAAAATTGGTTCGGATCCAATTCTGCGCCAGCTGGAAAGCCACTTCCTGGGTCCTGGGTGAAGGAGACTTGGCCAGACCTAGACCCCGCCCCGAGGCAGGACACTGAATCTCCAGAGCCTCCATCTCATGGGGAGCAGAGGCCCAAGCCTAACTCTCTTCAAGGAGGGAAAGAGGGCCCTAAGACCTCCTTCCGGGAGCCACAGGCCAACCTGCTCTAATCCAGGGCGCAGGTTTGGAGGGAGAGGACGGCCGATTCCCCTGACGGGTGGGAGTGGACGTAAATGTTCGCTGAGTGGGAGGCCGAGAGAGCAGAGGAGTCAGAGAGAGGCCCCCACACCCTTTGTTCACACCTCCCTAGTACTAGGGAGGCCGACCCTCTACACCCACAGGATAAGGCCTTGGATATGCCCATCCCTGCCTCCTACCTCTGATGACCAAGTCCTGCAGGGGAGCCCAAGCATTGGGGAAGTCCCACTGCTGGCCTGTCTTCCAGAGAGAGGTCGGGATCCCATACTGGTAGGTCAGGCTCTTGCTGTCCTGGAAGGTTCCAGACATTATTATGACTGTGGGTGGGGGCTGGGGGGGGGGGGGAGCCAGGTGGCTGGGCCCTCCTAAAGCCAGATGTCCCTTTGCTGGCCTTCTCTTCTTGGCTCACAGCTGCCCCCTGGTGGCTGCATCGGGACTCAGGCCAAGACTCGGGGTTGGAAGCAGGAGGAGGAGGCTGTCACTTGCCAGAAGTCACTGCTCAGAGTCAGGGAGAGAACAGGTGGTCCTGTGCCTAGTGTACCAGCCCGCCAGCTGCCCCCCTTACCTCCAGGTATTTCAGAGCCTTGTCCACGACACCTGGGTCAGAGAAGCAGCCAGCCCAGAGAGGAGCGAGGTTGGATGGATAAAACTCTGGGATCTTTCTGTGCCCATGGTTGTAGTGGAAGAAGACACCTGTCTCCACATCAAACAGGACGGCCTTCAGGGCAGTGAAACACTGTTTCTGCAAACTTCAGCACTCCATAGTTTTGGAGTCATTCTCTGGGGTGGCATTAGTTTAGATGGAGTAACCAGGGTTCCTTACCTTGGCCTCTAACAAAGAGCTCTAGAGCTATAAGAATTTTATAAAGAATTTCTGAAAAAGAACAGGGCAACATCCTCTTCTAACTCCTCACCTCCTCCCTGAAGCCCTCCCAGCCTCTCCCCAGGCAAACCTAGCCTGTCCTTCTGCCTCCAGCCTGCCCAGTCTTCCTCAACACCACATGGTAATTGCTCCCTCTCCTCCCTGAGCTCCTCAGGCCAGGACTCTGCTCAGGAATGATCACTGCTGCTGCTGATGGTGGCCCAGCCCTGTGAGCAGCACAGTCCTTTCATTGGCACTTTCTCTCCTGTTGTCTGAGGCTCAGAGAGGGCAGTGCACTGTCCAAGCCTGCACGGCACCTGTCCTCCCACCCGGCCTCCCCGGGCCCTGGCACCCACAGGCAGAGTGGTGTTCTGGGCTCCTTGGCTAGTGTGGGCTGCTTCCCCCGCCAGCCCCCACACCAACAAACCCAAGCCCCATTCCATTGCTCCCCTCAAAACCTCTCTCCCACTAAAACCACACTCACTCATACAGAACTATCAGGAAAGGAACAGAGCAAATACCTGTCATGGACACACAGCAAGCCCCCTCTGATCCTACCTTGCTCTCTCTTGGCCACGTTCACCCACATCTACCTCACTGGGGAAAGGATGGGCCAGAGAATGGGGGGCCCTGTGTCTCTGGGTCTGGCTTGCTGGTGGCAGCAGAGATTCGGAAGGCAAGGGGAGCCGGAAACAATGGTCCCCTACCTGGGTCCTAGGAGTGGCGGCTGCTTGGTGAGCACCTGCTGCTGCCGGGCTGAGTGGCCGGGGCTCCCACACACCATCGCACTCAGTGGGGACTCCAGAGGCCCACATGTGGGGGTGAGCAGACCAGATTCCCAGAGGCCCAGACCTTGATCACACCCACAGAGCTGGGCATTAGCAGAGCAGAACCCAAGCCCGGGCTGACTGGCTCCAAAGCCTGCATCTGCCAGGGCCTCCACTGCCCCAGCCCCCTCCAGCCTCCACTCCGTGGGAAAGTAGGGGGTCTAGGCTCCCCGTGCCCTCTCTCCTGACTGTAGGTGAAGCCAGAGGTCCTCCGCCACCCTGAGCGGTTCTCTCTGATCTACTCACAACACCCGTTCATTGTGCCCGGCGGGCGCTTTCTCGAGTTCTACTACTGGTGAGTAGCCAGGGGCTTCAGGGATGGGAGTGGTGGGGAGCCCAGGGCCAGCGGGTGGCCTGAGCATGGTGCGGCACCCTGTGGCCTGAGTGTGCAGGGCAGAGGGCGGTGCAGGGATGCCTGAGCAGGAAGCCTGAGCTGTCCCTTTTCCCAGGGACTCCTACTGGGTGATGGAGGGTCTGCTCCTCTCTGAGATGCCTGAGACGGTGAAGGGCATGCTGCAGAACTTCCTGGACCTGGTGCAAACGTAAGAGGGCGCTGGGCACCTCAAGGCCGGGGTGGAGAAGCAGGTGCCATGGGCTCGGAGCTGGATCGGTCTTGGCTCTGGCAGCTGGGCAGGGGCGTGTTAGCAGGCTTCCTTCTCGACAGCTATGGACATGTCCCCAACGGGGCCCGCGTGTACTACCTGCAGCGCAGCCAGCCCCCACTCCTGACGCTCATGATGGACCGCTATGTGACTCACACCAACGACATCGCCTTCCTACGGTGGGGACCCCCTCCCTGTGCTTCCCTGCAGCCCCCACACCTGAGACCTCCCAGGGTGGGACTGGGGAGGTGTGCCCGGGCTGAGGTGGTGCCTGGCTCCACCCCAGGGACAATATTGGGACCCTAGCCTTGGAATTGGACTTCTGGACTGAGAACAGGAACATCTCTGTGAGCTTGGGGGAAAAGAGCTACGTCCTGAATCGCTATTATGTCCCTTATGGGGGACCCAGGTGAGGAACCTCCTGACCAGCATTTGAGTGTCACCAGGCCCCTGGCAGGAGGGCAAGTGACTTAGCCCCACCTCTCTGATGGATGGTGACTGTGGGGATGGGGGCCTATGTTCTCAGGAAGGGAGTCATGATCTGTGCTCTGGGGGTCGTGTAGCCCCAGGCGTACACCACCCTCACCCAGCTTCATGCCACTTGACCAGGCCACAGAAAGACCACATAAAGTCTGTAGCAGTGACTGCCCAAATCGGGAAAGGTGGTGGTAAGGCTGGTTAGGCTGCTCTGTGAGGCATCAGCATTCTCTGGGGGTCCAGGGCCTGCCTGGGGCAGCAGAGACGCTAGAGGACAAAGAAGCAGGGAAGATACCACCATGATTAGAGGCCAGGCCCTGCAGTGAGGGGGACAGGAGAGCTCTGTCCTGGCAAGAGGAGAGGAGGAGCCGAGAGTTGCAGGACACAGGAGGGCAGACCACTGTGGGGCCTTCTTCTTTGCAGCTTGGCCACCAGCCTGTGCACCACAGTGCTGCCCCCTCCTCCCAGGGCAGGGTCCACCCCTTGCCAAGGGTTTGGAACTAGAAAAGGGTGCCTCAAGTCCCCTCCCCCAACTTTGCTGCTCAAACCACAGCCACCTGTGAGTCAAAAACACCTCTTTTTTTTTAACCCTCCGTTGCCTGAAAGATGTGCATGGTTGAGGATGAGTCATAAGCACTGCCTGCACACACAGTGATTCCCCCCACTTGCTCTCAGGCTTTGCACGTTTCTGCATTTCTGCCCATGGCAGCACTTTTTGCAGAGAGAGTTTAGAAGGTGCATCTGGGCTAGGCCAAAGCCTGGTGCTGTTGTCTGTGGCTGCCTCTGCCTACCCAGGCTGCCCCAACTCTTGTTGTCACCTCAACCACTGTGACTTCCTCTCCCGATGGGAACAGGGACCAGGGTAAGGGGCTCCCTCATACCCACACTGCTGGGCATCTCCCTGCTAGGCTAGGAGTTCCACTGCCACAGCCCAATATCAGCAAAATTCAGATGCTCCCAGGTGACCCCCTGAAGTCACACATGCTTTCTCCTGCACAGGCCCTGTAATCAATGGGATTAAATGTTTGCTAGCCTTCCTGAGAGATGTTTTAAATCACAACTGGGTCCCAGGAGAACCCCCACTGAAGACTTGACTATGTCATTACGGGCATGTACCTTTGGGCAACTCATTTCACCATTCCAGGTTATTTATGTATAAATTGAAGCCTTTGCTCTCTAGTAGGGGTTGCAAAGTCCAGTACACAAATGTGTGAAATAGGTTGGGGTAAGGGAACTAACAGTACAAGGGGGGTGATGCATGGTGGGCCCATTTTGAGGAGTGAACTGGAAGTGCATTCCTGTGGTTAACTAAGGTAATATGGGGTCCTTATTTGCTACATCTTTCAATTTTTCAAGGTAAGGTGTAAATTCATATTTTTATGTAAAATATCCCAATGTTTAAGTGTTGCAATGTCCCAAATTCTGACGGTAAATCTCGGAGTGATTCCTGTGTGCGTGTGAGGAGTGGTGAGGACGAGAACCACTACCCAGCCTCCCCTTCTCCCAGGAGTGTCCAGGGCCCCACCCTTGAATGAGGACTCAGCCTGGGGTGTTGATTCTCAACTATTTGGTGATGCTTTACATTGAGATACTCTGTACATATTGAGATCCTTATAAATCCTCTTATAAATCCAAAAGAAAAAGAATAGTGTCACGCTTGGAAGACATCTACAGAATAACTATGGATGGCTGATAAACATATGTTTGATTATTTTTCTCTGGATCAGGCCTCAGCCCACAAGGATGCAGCCTGCTTCCCCTGGAGTGTCGGTGCCCTGACCTCCTTGGATGTCAAGACCTGAGTCTCAGCACTTAGCTTCTCTGCTCAGACTTTCTTTTTTTAAAAAAACTTTTATTTATTCTAAGTGTGTTTTTCCAGGACCCATCAGCTCCAAGTCAAGTAGTTGTTTCAGTCTAGTTGTGGAGGGCGCAGCTCACAGTGGCCCATGCGGGGATCAAACCGGCGACCTTGTTGTTACAAGCACCGCGCTCTAACCCTGAGCTCACCAGCCGCCCCTGCCCAGACTTTCTTAATACATTTACAACCAGGTGCATCATCAGTGGGAAAAACAACACTTTAAAATATCTATTTAGCTTTGATTTTGCAGTGAGGTTGCAGGCTGTATGGAGGCAGGACTGAGAAGGGGACCCCAAAAGATAGCTCAGGCTTCTCTTAGTTCTGTTATTCAGCTCTGGGCCCAAAATTATGCCCTCACTCAGCAAAACCCCTGCATCTTACTAGCCCTGCATCTTACTGAACCCGTCATCCTTGGAGGGCAGCTGGCGGGGTATGGCGTGGGGTTTCTAATTATCCCTATGCCAAAGTATTTTTTAAGAAAGAATTACTTACTACAGGGCTACAATCATCAAAACAGCATGGTATTGGCAGACAGACACATAGACCAATGGAATAGAATTGAGAACCCAGAAATAAAACCACATAAATATGGACAGATAATTTTTAACAAAGAAGCTAAAAACATACAGTGGAGGAAAGGCAGCCTCTTCAATAAATGGTGCTGGGAGAATTGGATAGCCACGTGCGAAAGAATGAAACTGGACTGCTATCTGTCACCATGTACCAAAGTTAATTCAAAATGAATCAAAGACTTAAGCATAAGACCTGACACAATAAACTATATAGAAGAAAACATAGGTACTAAACTTATGGACCTTGGGTTCAAAGAGCATTTTATGAATTTGACTCCAAAGGCAATGGAAGTAAAAGCTAAAATAAACGAATGGGACTATATGAAACTTAAAAGCTTCTGCACAGCAAAAGAAACCATTGACAAAATAAAGAGAAAACCAACTGAATGGGAGAAGATTTTTGCAAACAGTGCCTCTGATTAGGGGCTAATATCCAAAATATACAAGGAACTCATGAAACTCAACAACAAAAACAAACAAACACCTAATTGAAAAATGGGCAGAGGACCTGAAGAGATATTTCTCCAAAGAGGACATACAAATGGCAAATAGACATATGAAAAAAATGCTCAACATCACTAATCGTCAGAGAAATGCAAATCAAAACCACAATGAGATATCACCTCACCCCAGTCAGAATGGCTATCATCAACAAGACAAATAGTAACAAATGTTGGAGAGGCTGTGGAGAAAAAGGAACCCTCATACACTGTTGGTGGGAATGCAGACTGGTGCAGCCACTATGGAAGGCAGTGTGGAGGTTCCTCAAAAAATTACTAATAGAATTACCATATGACCCAGCAATCCCTCTCCTGGGTATCTACCCAAAAAATCTGAAAACATTTATCCATAAAGACAAGTGTGCTTTAATGTTCATTGCAGCTTTGTTTACGGTGGCCAAGACATGGAAACAACCAAAATGTCCTTCGATAGATGAATGGATAAAGAAGTTATGGTAGGTATACACAATGGAATGCTATTCAGCGGTAACAAAAGATAATATAGGAACATTTGTGACAACATGGATGGATCTTGAGAGTATAATGCTAAGCGAAATAAGTCAGACAGAAAAAGCAGAGAACCATATGATTTCACTGATATGTGGTATATAAACCAAAAACAACAAAAGAACAAGACAAACAAATGAGAAACAAAAACTCATAGACACAGACAATAGTTTAGTGGTTACCAGAGGGTAAGGGGGGTGGGGGGTGGGAGATGAGGGTAAAGGGGGATCAAATATATGGTGATGGAAGGAGAACTGACTCTGGGTGGTGAACACACAATGGGATTTATAGATGATGTGATACAGAATTGTACACCTGAAATCTATGTAACTTTACTAAAAATTGTCACCCCAATAAATTAAAAAGAAAAAAAGAAAAAGAATTACTAATTTCCTTCTCAGTGTCTATTCTCAGCGTGACCAGTGTTTTAAAAACGTTGATTTCCCAGGCTCCCCTGCAGTTAGGGGTGGCCAGGGACCCACTTTTGACAAACGAGAGGTAAGTGAAAGTCACTGGAAAAGGCTCCTGTAAAAGCTCCTTAAGGGAGGTAAGACTCAGCCAGCTTTGCACTTTGTCCTTTGCCCTCCCCGCTCCTTCCTGCTTTGAGCACAGATGAAGTGCTTGGAACTGCAGAACGCACCTTGCAACCACAAGGCAATGAATCTGAGGCTAAAAACCACATGCTTAAGATGGGAGAGCAGAAAGATGGAGAATGACTTCAACCTCCACGGCACCTTTGAGTCACGACAGCCCGTTATATAAGAAACACAAAGCCACTGGTTTTCAGATTTCTGTCACTTTTCACTAAATGGAGTCTCTAACAAGTCCTTCTTCTGAGGCCTTCTGGTCAGTACATTTTCCTTTATTCCCATTACATGTCCAGCGATATTCTAATGTCACAGTAATATTGTGGTGTTCTTGCCTGCCTGGCCTAACGTCAGTCTAGGTCTGGGTGTGAGGGGCAGATCAATCAATCAATCAATCAATCAATCAATCAATCAATCTATCATCTATCTATCTATCTATCATCTAGCCTCTATCTACTGCCATATCAGATGATGCTAAGCAGAGGCACTGATCACCTTTCTCACAGTCTTGTCGTATGGAAATCCACTCCAGCCCCCGGGCTTCTCATCAGTGCTGGAGCAAACAGTTCCCGGAATCCCCTTGGGCAGCAAGGCCAGGCTGGTGCTGAGTGCTGGCCGGAAAGTAACACTTGCAGCTTCTGGGTTCTAGTGGTGTTCTATTATGTTTCATGACCTGATTACAAAGCATTTGCTTTACAATGATCTGTTAAATTGCCATACACTTTCCTGCATTGTGCTTTCATTCATAATAAAATCATTTGAAAAGTAGCCCATCTGCCTGCTTGGTTTGGCTCTTTTGCACAGGAGGGGCTGAGGGGCCTGCGACAGCTGGAGGTGGGACTGGGTCGTAGAGCCAGCATGTGATGCAGCTTCCTGCCACAGAGCAGGTGGGCAGGCTGGGCCCTGACTGATCTGTGGAACGCTAATACGAAGCTAAATGTCACTCATTCTCTTCGAATAGCTGCACACCTGCAGATAAGCAGTTTCTGTTGTGGTGAGAAGTAGTTAAACAAATAAAAGGGCAGGTGAGGAGCAAGCTGGTCTTTAATATGACAGCCCTTCACTGCTGTGAAACTCCTGCCCCAGTCGAACACCTCCCACACACTTTGCTCAATCAGTGCTACATGCAAGTGCAGGAACTCAGGGCTTCGGGAGCACCTGTGCGGGAGCACAGAGTCATCCACCTGCAGCCCCCACACCACCCCTGGGACTGCCTGCCTTTGACCGCTGAGGCCAAGGCTGCCTCTGAATGTGGTCTCAGATACTGACCCTAGTTCTGCCACATTTGGTGTCCATGAGTGCAGGCAAGTAATATGACCTCTTTGAGCCTTAGTTTCCTCATTCGCAAAGTGGGGATGATAATATCTCTTCTAGAGAGTTGCAGGAATGAGATGATGTGTTTTAGATATGCAGATAGTCAACTAAGGGTAGCACCTGCTTTGTTAATGGGTAGAGATGCCTCAGTTAATTCATTCCAGCAGCTGAGGGGCCAAGAGAAGGACTGTTCCCTCCAAGTGGACTCATATCACATAGCTGACAAACTTTCCTGAGGGATTGACAGAAGGTATGCTTAAGGTACCGCCAGGCTTCCCTAGAAGGACCTCCTTGTCAGCAATCACCACACGGCTGCTCCTTCAGGACTCCTCATGCTCTTAACCTTGTAAGACACAATACTATGGCCTGAGGTGGGTCAGTGTCTGAGACCACACTGGAAAGTAACATTCCAGATTTTCCCATAAAAGGCAGCCTTTAGCACTCACAGCTTCTGAAGGTGGCTTGTTAATAGCTTCGATTCCTCAGGTGGTTTCTCTGCCCTTCCACTCCTGCGGGTTCTTGCAAGAGGACGTGTTTGGTCAGCCTGGAGAAGGTGGGTCTGGAAGGATCTTCTGACTTTGCAACTTGCAGGCTCTGTTCAGAATTGGCAAATAAGTGAAGACTGCTCAGGAACCCTTAGGGGAGGAGCTTATTCTTAGGGTGAAGCCTCCTCAGTATGTGTAATACAGACAGGACTATTATAGGACTCCTACTTAACAAGCATACAAAACATTTTGTTCCTTCAAATTATGAAAAACTCAAAGTATATTGAAAAGTTTAGAGTGCAGTAATAAGAAACACAAGTACGAGGTCAGAGAAAAAAATACAGTGAATGTTTAAATTAAAAAATTTTTTTTACAATTTATTACAATAAAAGACACATTGCCGTTAATCCCCCTTAAAATACTCCCCCTCACTTTGAGCACACTTTCCCCATCATTCTTGCCACTTTCTGAAGCAGTTCTGGAAGTGGTGAATATACATAACATAAAATTTACCATTTTCACCATTTGTAAGTGGTATTAAGTATCTTCACATTGTTGTGCAACCATCACCATTATCCATTTCCAGAACATTTTCATCTTCCAAAGTTGAAACGGTGTGCCCATTAATCAATAACCCCCCTCATTTCTTTCTCTCCATAGCTCCTGGCAACCACCATTCCACTTTCTGTCTCTATGAATTTATGGTTCTTCATATAAGTGGAATTATATAATATTTGTTCTTTTGAGTCTGGTTTATTTCACTAAGTATAGGGTCTTCATGGTTCATCTATATTGTAGCATATGTCAGAATTTCCTTCCTTTTGAAGGCTGAATAATATTCCATTGTTTGTAAAACTACATTTTGTTTATCCATCCATCTGTTTGTGGCCATGGTTGCTTCCACATTTTGTCTGTTGCGAATAATGCTGCTATAAATATGGGTGTACAAATATCTGTTCAAGTACTTGTTTTCAATCCCAGTAGTAGAATTCCTAGATCGTATGGTAATTCTATGTTTAATTTTTTGAAGAACTGCTATACTGCTTTTCATATTTTAAGATCTTATGTACAGGGTATTGTACTGTAGCACTTGCAATTTGCTGCCCCTTTTTTTCTTTTCTTTCCTTTTTTTTTTCTGCTGGTATGTGTCTGAGATTTAGGCATGTTAAAACGTGGAACTAATCTGAGAAGCAATGTCTTTTCTCTTACAAGTTTAAGTATTGTTATTATTTGGACTTATTTTTACCATCTTATTTTGGTGTTTGCTTATTTGTTTGTTTGTTTTCCTTCCCTTGTTTCCTACTCTTATCAAATTTATTGAATCTTTTAATTATTTTTTTCTAGCTTTAGAATTCATTTGTTTTCTTGGAAATTATAGGTTTTACTCCTATTCTTTAGTGCTTATCTCTACATCTTTTCACATGCACACTAACTCTAAAATTAATAAAAAAAATAAAAAACGATTATCCTGTGAAGGAGGAAGGGCCTTTGTAACACTTTAACTCTGATCACCCTTTCCATCCTCCATATTGTCAACCGCATTTCAGATCTGCCTTGTTTTCAATTCATCATCATCACTGACAGTTCCCACAATCAGTGCTTATATCCATTTACCTATTTATTTACTAATTTGTTTGCCCTTCATTACTTTTTCATCTCACTCCTTCTAAGTTCAATTTCTTTTCTCTTAAAATAAAGGTGTTAGCAGCTCTAACACCAACAATATGTTATGGTAAACTCTATAGTCTTCATCTAAAAGGTCTTTATTTCATTTTCGCTCTTTGTGGTGGATTGTCAACATAGATGGCCACCAACAGTTTTGTCCATCTCTGTAATGCACATGTCACTTCTCCCATTGAGAGGTGCAGTTTATTTCCCCTCCCCTTAAATGTGGTCTGGCTTTGTGACTTGCTTTGACCAATAGAAAGTAAAAGTGACACAATGCCAGCCACATCCTGGCTTAGTTCTGAAGAGGCCTAAACAATTCTACTTTCACCATCTTTGGATCCAGCCACTGTGAAGCTAAATCAATTGCCCTACCGGAGAGAGAGAGAGAGGCCCTGGAAGATGACAGACAACAAAGGGAGAGAGAGAGGCCCAGCCAGCCCCCAGTTATTCCAATACCTTCAGCTGAGGCACCACACAGGTGAAGCTATCTTGGGTCCTCCAGTCCTAGTTGAGCCACCCCAGCCGAAACACCATATAAAACATAGATGAACTATCCCCAATGAGTCTGCTAAATAACCAAATTGTAAGCAAAGAAATGGTGCTCATTGTTTTAACCTACTAAATTTTGGAGTGGTGTGTTATGCAGCAATAGATAACTGAAGTACTCTTGAATGAGTTAGTTTTTGTCAGAACTTTGAATTTAGCATTCCACTGACTTCTGTCTTGTATTGCTGCTGTTGAGAAGTCTCCTTTTAATTGTTTTCCTTTGTCAGGTGTTGTTTGATTTTCACTTTTAAAAAACTGAGATATAATTGACATATAACATTATGTTAGTTTCAGGTGTACAATATGATGATTTGATGTTTGTATACAGTTGACCCTTGAACATCATGGGGTGCCAACCCTCCACACAGTAGAGAATTTGAATATAACTTTTCAGTCCCCAAAAACTTCAGTCATCCCTCAGTACTCGCAAGGGATTTGTTCTAGAAACCCCCAAATCCATGGGTACTCAAGTCCCTTATAAAAAGGCGCAGAACAATGCATGCAGTTGTCTTGGCCCTCCGCCTTCACTGACTCCCAAGCATGGAAGAAAGTACTGTTTGAATCTGTGGATGCAAAACCCAGGAATAAGAGGGGCTGACTGCATATTTATTTTTAAAAATCTGCATGTAAGTAGACTTGCTCAGTTCAAATCTGTGTTGTTCAAAGGTCAACTGTATACGGATGTGTCATAATTTATTTAAGTAGTTCTATCATTAAACACTTAATAAACATAAACATTTAAGTTTATTCCTTTTTTTCTATTATAAACAATGGTGGAGAGAATGTCCTTGTATTCATATCTTTATGCACAGATGGATTCTTTCCTTTGAATAAATTTCTAGACATGGAATGGCTAGACCCTGGGGCTTAGGTGTCACGACCTTCTCAGGACGCCTGCCCCGCTGGCCACGGTTGGCTTGCTCTGCCTACAGGCCAGTTCTGTTCGCTAGCTTCCAAGCATATTAAGTTAGATATTCTCCTTTCTCGACTTTTGCAAGTGTATTGAAGTTTAAGAATTGAGCAGGCCTTCAATAGAATAGTCATTTTTGGCAAAATTTCTGCAGTTGAACCCTTTCCTACTCAAATCACTAACATTGTATGAAAGGAGCACAAAAGGTGCGAAACTCCACTTGCGTGTTTGTAGTGTTGGAGCCTGCACACCTAGGAGGGTGGTCGGGCAGTGAGAGGTGGGAGGGGTGCTTCTAGCATTTATTTAGTCTGTCTGCACCAAGCATTGTGCTAGGTGATTACTTTGTCTTATTTCATCATTTTGCCTGCCATGGGGCAGACACTCCTAGGGGGCTCAACAGCTCCCATTAAAGGGGGTGATGGCAGCATATCACAAGTTGAAATTCAAATATAAAACTATTAGGAGAGTAATTTTGGCATATACCCGCTGCATCAGTCATTCTCCCAGCAGGAAATAGGTGTCACATTCAAAATAGAGGGTTTACTTACAAAAAAGATGTGGGTGTCAGGGAATCACAGGGATTGTGCAGCAACCCAAGTTTAGTAGCAGCCAAGACTTGGCACCATGAGGCTTAAAGGGATGAGGGAGGGAAAAGCTATGGGCATCCACAGGGAGAGAATTATACCTCAAGCCACAGTGATAGATGATGTGGTCATTAGTTGAGGGACACAGCCAGTTCACAGGGAGGAAAGAAATAACCTGATCTTACTCGCCTCTCTCTCCAGTCACCTGTGAGGTTCCACCAGGATGCAGAAGGCACAGGCTGTGAACCACACAGGTCAGCCTCCTGGAGCAGAGGGCAGAGTGGAGAAGGCAACAAGGGGGGAAGACCTAGCAGGCAAAAAAAGATGGTCAATGGCGCAGCCCACCCCTTTGGACCCTCAGCATCCACTTTAGACCTTAGCTCGGGTGAAAAGCTTGCCTCCCCAACAGAGGGGACCTGGAAAGTCCTACCAGCTTTTGTACCATCGTGGGACAACGTTAATTGGTCATACTCCCAAACTGAAATCACTGGTGTTACTCAGATAAAGCAACAGGTGGAAGAGGGAGAAAAGGAAACAATTACAGTTCATGAAATGTGCCTGCTACAGTCTCCACCTCTGTAGCTGGCTGCATTCCTACAGCTTCCATTCTCTATTCTCCTTCACCTCTGCCAGCACCTTTCTGGACATGGTTCTTTGCCTGGTGGGGTGACCTGAATCTTCGTTCTTGCAGCACCTGAGTCCTTGGTTGCCTTATTTTTGGGGTTGCCACAGTTTTTCACTGACCAGGACTATGGAACAAAGGCTGCCCCAGAGACGCGCCTCCTTCCAGACACTGTCCTCCTTGTCCCACTCAATAGCATCCTAGTTGCCAGGATCAGTCACCCCACCCAGTATTGTGAGCCTTTTCCTGGCCTGTTAGTTCAGTGTCATGTTGATCCTGAAATGAGGTGGGATGTTTTCAGCTTCCAATTCACCAGAATTGTGACTGTGTTCCCTTATAACTGCTGTTCTTCTCTGGGTAGCAGGACTTCCAACTCACCATTCTCAAGGTTGTAGGGAGATAAGAAGCAAACGTTTTTCTAGTGGGTTATTAGGAATAATAGTTAAAGGGCCATTCTCATCTCCAGCCCTTTGTTCTTGGACTTTACATCTTGCTATGGGGAATATGGTGCCACATACTGGCCACTAGCTTAAGGCATATACTACACTATATCTTTTTTCTTTTCGTTTTTCTTTTTCTTTTCTTTTTTTATTGGGGAAGGGGAACAGGACTTTTTATTGGGGAACAGTATGTACTTCCAGGACTTTTTTCCAAGTCAAGTTGTTGTCCTTTCAATCTTAGTTGTGGAGGGTGCCATTCAGCTTCAAGTTGTTGTCCTTTCAGTCTTAGTTGTGGAGGGCGCAGCTCAGCTCCAGGTCCAGTTGCCGTTGCTAGTTGCAGGAACTGACAACCTTGTGGTTGAGAGCCCACTGGCCCATGTGGGAATCGAACCGGCAGCCTTCGGAGTTAGGAGCATGGAGCTCCAACCGCCTGAGCCACCGGGCCGGCCCACTATACTATATCTTGTAGGACAGAATTCCAACCTTGCAGGATGTTGTCTCTCAGCAGATAATTTTACTATCTTTCAAGCCAGAGTTTTCCAGGTGTCTCAATGAGGCCAGGTGCAAATCATGAGACTCACTGTAATCAATAAACAATGCTGACAACTGATACAACCGTCCCTGAAATTTGTCAGAACCATGGTTATAAAGCAACACTATTAGTCATTATGTCTCATGCCTTGACCGAAGGTTGGTGCCATGTAAATACTTTAGCTAAACAGCTCAGGCTAATTCTAGGATTGTTGGAACTGACCTATCACAGCATAGTCTTCCTTCATTACCTAGTCATGAGGAAATCCTCTGAGTCCATATGTGTATGTTGGCAGCACTTTAGAAGGTTGCAGTAGAGACACTGTGATCACCTAGCCATGGTCGCAGATACATATGGTTAAAAACATTTGATGGCCATTTAGGCTCTGTGGCTCATTGTGATAACTGTTTACCTTGTCTCTGATGGTTAAGTACTTGACCTTTGCCACTCAGTCTCCATTATTTCCATTGAAATTAGAGAACCCAAGTCCAACATCCCCACTCTCATCTCCAGTAGCTATCACAGCGTTCTTTGAGAATGTTGGTTTCACTCACCAATTCACTTCTCAATGCCTTGGGGAAGGGTGTGTCTTTTAGTCCTCCCAGAAAACACAAGTTAGGGAGGCCAAGCAGGTGGCAAATAATAGATCCATTCCAACACGCTCATTTCCTGGAGCCTTAGGATCCCTACCCTGATGAACTTATGACAGTAAAGACCTGGCATTTTAACCTCATTAATTATAGGCTAGAGGTTCCCAAACTTCAGTGTACATCACATTCACCTACAGGGCTTGTAAACACAGATTGTCGGGCTCCTCCCCCACAGCTTGTGATTCAGGAGATCTAAGCTGGTGTCTGAAAATCTGCACAAGGTCTGAGGATTAAGTTCGTGAACTTGCCACCGTGCACTTACATTGGCAGCACTGTACAAACAACTCCATAAGGTTTCATAGCCTCGGTAGTTCAGTGTCTCACAGCTGTGTTCATGCCGACGTGTGGCGGTGTCTTGCTGAGTGGCGTTCATTATTGTTGTCACATGTTTTGTTTGTTTGTTTGTTTGTTTGATTTTTGTTTTTGTTTTTAAAGATTTTATTGGGGAAGGGGAACAAGACTTTATTGGGGAACAGTATGTACTTCCAGGACTTTTTTCCAAGTCAAGTCGTTGTCCTTTCAATCCTAGTTGTGGAGGGTGCCGTTCAGCTTCAAGTTGTTGTCCTTTCAGTCTTAGTTGTAGAGGGCGCAGCTCAGCTCCAGGTCCAGTTGCCATTGCTAGTTGCAGGGGGCACAGCCCACCATCCCTTGTGGGAGTCGAACCGGCAACCTTGTGGTTGAGAGGACGCACTCCAAACAGCTGAGCCATCCGGCAACTGAGCCATCCGGGAGCTCAGTGGCAACTCAGCTCAAAGTGCCGTGTTCAATTTTAGTTGTGGGGGGCGCAGACCACCATCCCTTGTGGGACTCGAGGAGTTGAACTGGCAACCTTGTGGTTGAGAGCCCACTGGCCCATGTGGGAATCGAACTGGCAGCCTTCGGAGTTAGGAGCATGGAGCTCTAACTGCTTGAGCCACTGGGCTGGCTCCATGTTGTCACATGTTTTTGTGTGCCGTCGCAAGAATGTCTGAACTTGAATTAGAGCAACAAACAAACATTAAATTTCTTGTTAAATTTGGCAAGAGTGGAAGTGAAATCAGGGACATTTTAGTCCAAGTTTATGGGGATAATGCCATGAAGAAAACGGCAGTGTACAAGTGGATTAAACGTTTACCTGAGGGGAGAGAAGGCGTCACTGATGAGGAGAGGTCAGGGTGGCCAGTAACGAGCAGAACTGACAAAAACATTGCAAAAATTCATTGTATTGTGTGTCAGAATCATCGGTTGACTGTGAGAGGCATAGCAGACCAAATACATGTTGATAGAGAAACAGTCAGGAAAATCTTAACTGAAAATCTTGGCATGAGAAAGGTGTGTGCAAAAGTGGTCCCGAAGGAGCTCACTGATGAACAAAAGCAAAGGAGAATCAAAGTTTGTCAAGACCTTTCGGAGAGGCAAGACAATGTTTCGGGCCATGTTATCACTGGTGATGAAACATGGGTGTACCAATATGACCCTGAAACAAAGTGTCAAAGTGCACAATGGAAGTCAGCCAATTCTCCATGACCTTTTTCGTTCCATCAGTCCAAATCAAGAGTCAAAATGTTGTTGCTAACCTTTTTTGATATCAGAGGGATTATTCAGTATGAATTTGTACCAACTGGACAAACAGTTAACCAAGTTTACTATTTGGAAGTGCTGAAAAGTCTGTGTGAAAAAGTTAGATGAAAATGACCTGAACTTTTCACCAACAATTTGTGGCTCTTGCATCACGACAATGCACCAGTTCACATGGCACTGTCTTGTCTGTGAGGGACTTTTTAGCCAGTAAACAAATAACTGTATTGGAACACCCTCCCTACTCACTCGATCTAGCCCCCGATGACTTCTTTCTTTATCTGAAGATAAAGGAAATATTGAAAGGAAGACATTTTGATGTCATTGAAGACATCAAGTGTAGGTAATATGATGACAGCTCTGATGGCCATTCCAGAAAGAGTTCCAAAATTGCTTTGAAAGGTGGACTGGGCACTGGCTTCCATGCATAGCTTCCCAAGGGGAGTACTTCAAAGGTGACCATAGTGATATTCAGCAATGAGGTATGTAGCACTTTTTTTAGGATGAGTTCGCGAACTTAATTGTCAGACCCTGTATTTCTAACAATTGCCAGAGTGATGCTGATACTACTAGTCTAGTAACCACACTTCAAAATTCTTAAGAACCATTGCTGTGGGCCACCAATAAAGTCCAGGCTTTAATTAGCCAGGTTAGCAAATTCCAAATGCAACTCAAGACTGCTTTGGCCAAAACATTAGGTGACTGCACCCATGTCATTGAATTTGGTTTGATCAAGTTTTATACCCCCTTTCGCCTAACATGCTGAGAATTCACTCCTGTGTGTATCTGTCCAGGTTCTTGCTAATACAGATCAGCAAAATCTTGTAACTCTTTGGTGTCTAAGCAGGCCTGTGCCTCTCTGAATGGGTTTTGTTAGGGTCTACGCTCAGCACGGGCCTAGAGGTGACGATAAATGGAGCCTGAAGGGAGTCATATCAGTTTGGGAGACAATTAGCTATTACAGATATGGCCGTTTAAAAGCTTTTGTGTAGAAAATAGTTTACTCCTTGGCAGATGGGGTTACGGGGATTGGAAAAATGAGGGGGGGTGCATTTATGGGAATTTGGAGACTCAGACAGAGGTGTGTTTGTTTGTTTGTTTATTGCAGACATTAAGAGATTTTATTGGCCTTATAGCATTAGAATCTGAAAGTGTCCCCATCACAACCTAATTGCAAGAGGGAAGCATTTATGTGGTGTTTTTTTTCAATTAAAAAGATAAACTTTTAATTTTAGAATAGCTTTAAACTTACAGAAAAGTTGCAAAGATAGTACGGAGAGCTTCCATACACCCCACACCCAGTTTCCCTTATTACTACATTTGTGTGGCACATTTGTCAAAATTAATGAACCAATATTGATACACTATTAGTAACAAAAATCCATACTTAGATTTCCTTAGTTTTTCACTTAGGCTTTTTTTGTGTTCCAAGATCCCATCCAGGATACCACTTTACATTTAATTGTCGTGTCTCCTTAGGCTCCTCTTGACTGTGACAGTTTCTCCAACTTTTCCTTGTTTTTGATGACCTTGACGGTTTTGAGGAGTACTGGCCAAGTATTTTGTAGAGTGTTCTTTAATTTGGGAAGTCTGATGCTTTTCTCATGGTTATACTAGGGTTGTAGGTTTGGGGGAGGGAGACCACAAAAGGTAAAGTACCCTTCTCATCACATCATATCAAGGATGCATTCTATCAACATGACTTTTCACTGTTGAGCTTGACCTTGATCACCTGGCTGAGGTAGTGTTTGTCAGTTTTCTCTGCTACAAAGTTACTGTTTTCCTCCCTTCTTTCCACATCATTCTCTTTGGAAGGAAGTCACTATGTGCAGCCTATAGTTAAGGAATGGAGAAAGTTCAAGGTTTTTAGACTGGTTCATGTTTGCCCAAATGCCTGATCCCATAACTCAGAGTGCTACTCCTTCCCTACCAGTGTCCTTCTGTAACATGAGAGACCTGCTAGGGTTGAGGGTTCAGATCAGTACCACAATCCCATAGTCCTTACACGAGACCCAGGTCTTGGTCTTCAGCTGTATGTGTCTTGTGACTACATGTGACTCCTTCTAAGCTTCCCTTAAGTCCTTCTGGTTCTCCCTGGGTAAATATGTTAAGAGTTGAATGGCCAGATCATATCGTAGGTGTATGTTTAACAAATTGCCAGCCTGTTTCCCCAAGTAGTTATACAATTTCACATTCCAGTGTAGGAGAGTTCCAGTTCCTCCATATCTTTGCCAGCATTGTCTGTCTTTTTAATATTAGTCATTCGATAGATGTGTAGTAGTATGACATTTAATGTGATCATTGATAATTTTATGTTTATGTCTGTCATTTTGCCATGCATTTTCTGTTGTCCCATCTATTCTTTTATACCCCTTTTTCTTATTGGATGAATTGAGTCTTTTTTTATGATTCTATTTTATTTCCTTTTTTGGTTTATTAGCTATAACTCTTCATTTTGTTACATTAAAGAGTACTTTAGTGTTTACAGCATGCATCATTAACCTATAGAATCTGTTTTCTTTTTTTTTAATTGTGATGCATGTTTTATTTTTCCAGTTCATTTATTTTCTTCCCCCTTCTTCCGCCTCCCCCTTCACTCCGGTTCAACCCATTGTTTCTCAGTCTAGTTGTGTAGGACACAGCTCCCTGGCCCATGCTGGTGTTACGAGCCTTGCGCTCCCCCTGGCAGAGTCAGTTGGTTGCTGGTCATTGGTCGGTTGCCTACAGCAACTCACAGCAGCTCTTGCCGGCTGCTGGCTGCTCATGATGGCTGCCGGCCACTCACGCTGTTCACTGGCCACTCACGGCAGCACACAGCAGCTCACCGCAGCTCATGCCAACTTCCGGCTGCTCATGGCAGCCCAGCTCCAGGGAGAGCTATTGTTCACAAGCTTAGCTGTAGACGGTACAGCTCACTGGCCCATGTGGGAATCCAACCAGCGCCTTCGGCGTTAGGAGCACAGTGCTCCAACTGCCTGAACCACCAGGCAGGCCCTACAGTCTATTTTCAAGTGATATTATACCACTATAAGTATAGAATGAGAACCTTACAATATAGTACACTTTCATTTGTTCCCTCCTGATTTTCTGCTATCATTGGCACACGAGGTCTGACAAATAAGTTCGCGAACTCATCCTACAACAAATGCTACATACCACATTGCTGAATATCACTATGGTCACCTTTGAAGTACTCCCCTTGGGAAGCTATGCATGGAAGCCAGTGCCCAGTCCACCTTTCAAAGCAATTTTGGAACTCTTTCTGGAATGGCCATCAGAGCTGTCATCATATTACCTACACTTGATGTCTTCAATGACATCAAAATGTCTTCCTTTCAATATTTCCTTTATCTTCAGATAAAGAAAGAAGTCATCGGGGGCTAGATCGAGTGAGTAGGGAGGGTGTTCCAATACAGTTATTTGTTTACTGGCTAAAAAGTCCCTCACAGACAAGACAGTGCCATGTGAACTGGTGCATTGTCGTGATGCAAGAGCCACAAATTGTTGGTGAAAAGTTCAGGTCATTTTCATCTAACTTTTTCACACAGACTTTTCAGCACTTCCAAATAGTAAACTTGGTTAACTGTTTGTCCAGTTGGTACAAATTCATACTGAATAATCCCTCTGATATCAAAAAAGGTTAGCAACAACATTTTGACTCTTGATTTGGACTGATGGAACGAAAAAGGTCATGGAGAATTGGCTGACTTCCATTGTGCACTTTGACACTTTGTTTCAGGGTCATATTGGTACACCCATGTTTCATCACCAGTGATAACATGGCCCGAAACATTGTCTTGCCTCTCCGAAAGGTCTTGACAAACTTTGATTCTCCTTTGCTTTTGTTCATCAGTGAGCTCCTTCGGGACCGTTTTTGCACATACCTTTCTCATGCCAAGATAATTTTTTTTTTTTAAGATTTTATTGGGGAAAGGGAACAGGACTTTACTGGGGAAGAGTATGTACTTCCAGGACTTTTTTCCAAGTCAAGTTGTTGTCCTTTCAATCTTAGTTGTGGAGGGTGCCATTCAGCTTCAACTGTTGTCCTTTCACTCTTGGTTGTGGAGGGCGCAGCTCAGCTCCCAGTCCAGTTGCCGTTGCTAGTTGCAGGGGGAGCAGCCCACCATCCCTTGTGAGAGTCGAACTGGCAACCTTGTGGTTGAGAGGACTGCTCCAACCAACTGAGCCATGCGGGAGCTCAGTGGCAGCTCAGTTTAAGGTGCCATGTTCAATCTTTAGTTGCAGGGGGCACTGCCCACCATCCCTTGTGGGACTCGAGGAATTAAACTGGCAACCTTGTGGTTGAGAGCCCACTGGCCCATGTGGGAATGGAACCGGCAGCTTTCGGAGTTAGGAGCATGGAGCTCTAACCGCCTGAGCCACCGGGCCAGCCCCTCATGCCAAGATTTTCAGTTAAGATTTTCCTAACTGTTTCTCTATCAACATGTATTTGATCTGCTATGCTTCTCACAGTCAACCGATGATTCTGACACACAATACAACAAATTTTTGCAATGTTTTCATCAGTTCTGCTCGTTACTGGCCATTCTGACCTCTCCTCATCAGTGACGCCTTCTCTCCCCTCAGGTAAACGTTTAATCCACTTGTACACTGCCATTTTCTTCATGGCATTATCCCCATAAATGTGGACTAAAATGTCCCTGATTTCACTTCCACTCTTGCCAAGTTTAACAGGAAATTTGATGTGTGTTCATTGCTCTAATTCAAGCTCAGACATTCTCGCGACGACACACAAAAACATGTGACAACAATAATGAACGCCACTCAGCAAGACACCGCCACACGTCGGCATGAACACAGCTGTGAGACATTGATGTATCAAGGTTATGAAACCTTACAGAGCTGTCTGTACAGTGCCGCCAATAAGTGCATGGTGGCCAGTTGGCGAACTTAATTGTCAGACCTCATATACCGGGGGTGCCAAAAAAATGTATACAAGGGGGCGCTTTGGTCAATGTAGCTCAAGCAGTAAGTAGTTTTCCGTAATCAGAAGTGTCTGAACGCTGTTGGTAACCACTTTGATCACCTCTTGGAATTGCAGAAGTCAAATGTGACTTGTATTCATTTTTTGTTATCAGTATATATTGAATACTATAACTTTAATAGTTTTTTCCTTTCTTAAAATGTGTATATATTTTTTGGCACCCTCTGTATTTTCCTTGTACATATGTTATAAATCCTACACTATAGTTTAATTATTTTTGTTTAAGCAATCAATTATCTTTTAAAGGTATTAAAATAACTTAAAAATCTTATATTTTTACCCATGTAATTATGTTTTTAGTGCTTTTTATTTCCTTTGTGTAGATCCATATTTTCACATGATATGATTTCATTTTGGTTTTTCCTTTAGTATTTCTTACATTGTGGATCAGATGGTGATGAATTCTTTCTGTCTTTGTATGTCTGAAAATTTATTTATTTAGCCTTTATTTTTGAAATGTGTAATATTTTAAGGTATAGAATCCTAAGATGACAGCCTTTTTTTTTTTTTTTACTTTTAGTACTTTACAGACATTGCTCTACTATCCTCTCCAATTCCTTCTGATGAGAACTCTACTGTAATTTTTACCTTTGTTCCTCAGTACAATGAGGAAATTGTCCTATAGCTCACTGATAATCTGTTCATTAAGAAAAAACAATTCCCCCCCCCCATTTTGGATAGTTTCTATTGCTATGTTTCAAGATCACTAATCTTTTCTTCTGCAGTGTCTAATCTGCCATCAATCTCCTCCAGCATATTTTTTTTTTTTATTTCAGACATTGTAGTTCTCATTTCTATAGTTTAATTTGAGAGTGTTTTTTTGTTTGTTTTTTTTGTTTTGTTTTTTTTGTGTTTTTTTTTAACATCTTCTGTCTCTTTACTTTTGGACTATCTGGGACAGTTATAATTGTTTTAAAGTCCTTGTCTGTTAATTCTAATATCTGGGTCAGTTCTGACTAATTGATTATTCTCCTTATTATGGGTCATATTTTCCTGCTTCTCTGCATGTCTGCTTGTTTTTAATCAGCTGCCAGACATTATGAATTTTACTTTGTTGGGTGCTGGATGTTTTTATATTCCTATAAATATTCTTTGTTCCAGGATGAAATTAAATTACTTGGAAAGAATTTGATCCTTCTGGGTCTTGCTTTTTAAGATTTATCAGATGGGACCATATCAGCTTTCATTCTAAGTCTAATTATTCCCCATTACCGAGGCAAGACCTTTCTGAGTACTCTACCCAATGCCCCATAAACATGACATTTTCCAGGTTGCTTGGTGGGAACAGGCACTATTCCCAACTCCATCTGAGCCCTGGGTTCTGTTGCTGCTAATCCTTTTGGGTGGTTCTTTCTCTGGCCTCAAGTAGTTTCTGTGCTGATGAATACTCAAGGGGGACACTCTGCATATCTCTGGAGTTTTTGTTTTTTTTCTCTGCAGCTCTCTCTTCTCTGGCACTCTGTCCTGCACACTCTATCTGCTTGTACTTCTCGGAATGTCAGCTCTGTTTCTCAACTAAGGTAGTTTTCTGGGCTCCACTCAGATTTCTCTCCCTCATCATGACTGGGAAACTCTCTCAAGGAAGTCAGCTAGGTGATCAAAATCATAGGGCTCATCTCATCTTTTTCATCTTCTTCAGGTTTCACTGCCTTTCATTGCCTGGTGTCCAGTATCTTGAAAACTGTTGCTTCATATATTGTCCATTGTTGGTTGTTTCAAGAAAGGGAGTAGATCTGGTCACCATTACTGCATCTTGGCAGGAAATGGAAGTCAGAAGTCCTCCACTCCACCCACTCCACTGGAATATTCCTAATTGCATGTTTATAGTTTATAATTCCTTTTATTCCTCTATGTGCTCTAGAGCCCTAGTATATTGGCCAAAGTTAAACAACAAAGCAGAAAACTACAATAGATATTATAGAATAAGGAATTTATTATAGGCATTAGCCTTTACTCCAGTGGTTTTCAAAGTGTGGTCATTGGACCAACAACACCAAGCATCAGCATTACCTGGGAGTTTGTTACAAAAGCAAATATCTAGGGTCCACCACAAACTTATTGAATCAGAAGATCTGTGCATAAGACTCAGAAAATTTGTTTTAATAAGTTCTCCAGGTGATTTGGATGTATGTTGAAGTTTGGGAGCCACTGTTTTACATGATTGGAGGAGAGACTGGGGTCCAAAGGGGGATGTTGGAAAACCAAGGGAAAATCATTAATTGGCCCTCTTAAACACTAGTCTGGGTGAACAAGTTGGTGCTTTCAGAGAAACCTGGAATTGAGGCATAACAGCTGCTAGGATGGCATCACACAGCGAGTTGGGATAGAAGACTGTGGAAGGCTGCTGTCTCTTCATAGCTATGCTCTGTGAATTCACAGCAAGTTGTCTGGCAACAGGTCTGGGATTGTTGTGGGTCAGCAGAGCTACAATAAGGAAGAAGAGCTGAACATGGAGCAAGAACAAGGATGTGCAACAAGGAAAAAGAGCAAGGGGAAACTGGAACATTTTTGTACCCCTCTGTATGTCTCATCACCTTTGCCCATGATGACCTTCAGATTATAATGAATGCCCATTGCTGCAACTCCACCACAAATGTTGTGCAAATTGTGTTTGTCAAACTCTGATCCCGAGCCAAACAGGGAAGGGGATTCTGGGACATTTCATTCTAGCGTAGCCACGTTAATACACTACAAATTCACCAAAGTAGAACTTTACAAGACAGGTGGTCCTAGGAAATGTCGTTCCAGATTACCTAAGTGGACAAATTACAAAACCAAAACACTCCATCCCATGTTATTCTGACATTTAGTCAACTTTTTAAACCATATTTCACTTCTAAAAAAAGCAAAGAAAATAGAAAAATTAGGCCTCTGATTAACATACTGCATTGTCTATCAAAAAATCAGAAACATGCTAACCTTCTCCCAAAAAGAGGATAGAAATTCCTATATATCATTTTATCTTCAGGTGATGCTCAAGCCTTTTCTAGTGGGTCTAAATCCCCTTTGATCTGTATTAACATATCTTATCTTTTTCTTAAAGATTTTTATTTAAAAATACAGCTAACATACAACATTATATCAGTTTCAGGTGAACACCATAGTTGTTCAATATTTATATACTTAAAGAAGTGATCACCATGATAAGTCCAGCAACCACCTGACACTGTACCATGCTATCACAGTATTATTGACTATGTTCCTTATGCTGTACATTACATCCCCATTACTTATTTGTTTTATACCTGGAAATTTAATTATTACTCTTCACTTTCCCCCTCTTTTTATTTTTCAATTACACTTAACTTTCAATATTATTTTATATTAACTTCAGGTGTACAGCATAGTGGTTAGACATTTGTATAATATAGGAAGTGATCCCCCTGACTAGGCTAGTACTTACCTGGCATAGTTATTACCATATTATTAACTATATCCCTTATGATTTACATCCCCATGACTATTTTTTAACTACCAATTTGTACTTCTTAATCCCTTCACCTTTTTCACCTTGCCCTTATCTCCCCTCCCTATCACCCTGATAAATCTAGTACCCATCTGACACCATATATAATTATTACAATATTATTGACTACATTCCTTATGCTATAACCCACATCCCCATGACTACTTTGTAACAACCAATTTGTACTTGTTAATCTCTTCCCCCTTTTCACCCACCCCCTCAACCCTCCTCCCATCTGGCAACCATCAAAATGTTCTCTGTATCAATGAATTTGTTTCTGTTTTGTTTGTTTATTTTGTTCTTTAGATTCCACATATAAGCAAAATCATATTGCATCTGTCTTTCTCTGTCTAACATACTCCACTCAGCAGAACATCCTTCAGGTCCATCAGTGCTGTCGCAGATGGCAAGAACCAATTCCGTTCCGTAACTGATCAATATTCCATTGTATATATATACCATCCCCTCTTTATCCATTCATCCATTGATGGACACCCAGGCTGCCTCCACATCTTGGCTATTGTAAATAATACTGCAATGAACATATGGATGCACATGTCCCCTCAACGTAGTGTTTTGGGTTTCTTCAGATAAATACCCAGAAGTGTGGTCACTGGGTCCTTCTTTGTCTCTTGTTATAGCCTGTGCTTTTTATGTGGTATAAGTATTGCTACCCCAGATTTTCTCTTTTCCATTTTCATGAAATAACTTTTCCATCCCTTTACTTTAAATCTGTTTGTCTTTCAATCTGAAGTGAATCTCTTGTAGGCAGCATATTAAGGGTTTTGTTTTCTTTTCCATTCAACCACCTTATGTTTTTGATTGGAGCATTTAATACATTTACATTTATAATAACTGCTGATAGATTTGTAGTTGTTGACATTTTATTATTCATATTTATTATTATTGTTGTTGTTGTTGTCTTAAAGAAGTTCCTCTAACATTTCTTGTAATACTGGTTTGGTGGTGGTGAATTCCTTTAGTTTTTTGTTGTTGTTGTTTAGAAAGCTCTTTATCTGTCCTTTGATTTTAAATGTTAACCTTGCTGGGTAGAGAAATCTTGGTTGTACATCCTTGCTTTTCATCACTTTCAATATTTCCTGCCAATTTTTTCTGGCCTGCAAAGTTTCTGTTGAGATAGCAGCTGACAATCTTATGGAAGTTCCCTCATCAATTACTAGCTGCCTTTCTCTTGCTTCTTTTAGGATCGCTCTTTGTCTTTAAGCTTTGGCATTTTAATTATAATCTGTCTTGGTGTGAGTCTCTGGATTTGGGACTTTCTGTGCTTCCTGGGCTTGTATGTCTATTTCCTTTGCCAGGTTAGGAAAGTTTTCAGTCATTATTTCTTCAAATAGGTTCTCAATCCCTTGCTTTCTCTCTTCTCCTTCTGGTACCCCTTTCATGTGAATGTTGTTACACTTGATGCTGTCCCAGAGGTCTCTTAAACTATCCTCATTATTTTTATTATTATTCTTTTTTCCTTTTTCTGTTCTGATTGGCTGTTTTCTGCTACCTTGTCTTCCAGACAGCTGATTCAATCCTCTGCTTTATTTAGTCTGATGGTGATTCCTTCTAGTGTATTCTTCATCTCAGTTATTGTGTTCTTCACTTCTGACTGTTTTCTTCTTTTATGGCTTCTATGTCTTTTTTTATGTTTGCTGTCTCTTTTTTAAAGTTCTCACTAAGTTCCAAGAGCATCCTTATGACCAGTATTTTGCACTCTGTCTCTGGTAAGTTGCTTGTCTCCATTTCATTATTTTTTTTCTGTAGCTTTCTCCTATTTCTTCATTTGAGATGTAGTTCTTTGTTTCATTATTTTGGCTGCCTCTCTGTGTTTGTTTTTATGTATTAGGAAGTTCTACTACGTCTCCCATTCTTGCCAGATTGCCTGATGTAGTAGGTGCCCTGTGGGGCCCAGTGGCACAGTCTCCCTGGTCACCTGCATTGGGTGCTCTAGGAGTATCCCTTGTATGGGTTATGTGTGCCCTTCTGTTATACTTGGGTCTTGATTGTTATTAAGGCATATCACTGGGTGGGTTTGATCTTCAGACTGACTGGCTGTGGGGTTTGGCCGTGTTCATAGCATAGAGGCTGTTGTGAAGGGGGCTTATCCCACTAAGTGGGATTTTCCCCAGTAGGCTCTGGTGCCTGTTGAGACCACCCCTGATGTGCACTTGTGGGGCTCATTGGCTCTGCTGTGGTCTGAAGCCAACATTTAAGTATCTTGGTTCTGGGGCTTCTTGGGAGGGGTTCTGGTGCAGGCCCAGATCAGCCACTGCCTGTGATCAGCCAGAAATAACCTGGTAGGAGCTACAAAGCAATCCACAGTTGGTCATTGCTTGTGCTGGACCTGGAGGTGCATGGGAGAGGCCACACTGTGAACCAAGGATGGCTGCCACCAGTACAAGGTCTGGAGTAGCTCTGCAAAAAGCCAGGACACACCAAGGCCTGATGGCAGCTGCTGGTTCCAGTAACGTTCAGTAACTGATAATGCTTTGTGCTGTTAGGAGTTGGGTGTGGTGGGGGTCTCAGTGAGTCACCAGGGTGGAGTGAGTGGAGATCACCAGACTAATTCATACTCAGATTTGACCATGGGGGTGGGGGAGGCCTCAACACAGGAATGATGGCACCTGCCTACCGGCTGCACGGGAGCAGGATCCCACACAGGGAAAATGGCAACTGTCTTTCCAGTCCTCACTCTGTAGCCACACAACTCAGTCTTTCCCCAAATGTTTCTGCCCCTCCACCAGAGCCCAGGGTAAGCAAGTCTGTGTGGGCCCTTTAAAAGGATGTCTGGTTTCCTGCAGCTTTCTGTCCCACCCAGATGGTCGAAATCTCCACCGTTTTTTCACAGCCAGATGCTGTGGGGGCTCCTCTTGCCAGCACCAGTACTTGATGTAGGCTGGGGTTCATTACTCCTCCATGGGGAATCTCTATGGCCAAGATATCCCACCTAATTTTCATCTGCCACATGGAGGTTTGGGGCCAGCCCATTTTGCATCTCCACTCCACCTTCCAATTTTGATGTGGCTTCTTCATCTTCTTCTTCTTTTTTTTTTTTAAATTTTATTGGGGAAGGGGAACAGGACTTTACTGGTGAACAGTGTGTACTTTCAAGTCAAGTTGTTGTCCTTTCAATCATAGTTGTGGAGGGCACAGCTCAGCTCCAAGTCCAGTTGCCATTAGTTGCAGAGGGTGGAGCCCACCAAGGTTGTGGAATTGGACTGGCAACCGTGTGGTTGAGAGGACGCACTCCAACCAACTGAGCCATCCAGGAGCTCAGCGGCAGCTCAGCTCAAGATGCTGTGTTCAATCTTAGTTGCAGGGGGCGGAGCCCACCATCCCTTGCCGGAGTCGAGGAGTCGAATTGGCAACCTTGTGGTTTAAGAGCCCACTGGCCCATGTGGGAATTGAACCGGCAGCCTTTGGCATTAGGAGCATAGAGCTCCAGCCACCTGAGCCACCAGGCCAGCCCCCAGCTTCTTCTTTAATTATAAAACTTCTTAGTTATAAATGTCATGTGGGGCGGCCTGCAGGGTCTCTGTTCTCGCTCCCCACATAAGAACACAGGACATGGTGAGGCCAAAAAGGAACACCCACGGAGCCATAAGTAGGGGAGTCATATCACTATATTCTTGCTGGCGGCATCCGCCTCTCTGCAATCCACTCTTGCTAGCTCAGCCACCATCTTCTTCCTAGCCCCCATTTTCCTGCTTGTGTAGCCACAGCAGTTATATTAGTGGCCAATGGCTCACTGGTTACAGCTGACGGCCAACTAGCCACAGCTGATGACCATCCAATCACAGTTGATGGCCATTTACTACCTGAGCCAGCACCTTTCTATGTGAGGCCGAGAGCCTGGAAACTGCTCTTTGGGGCTCTGTCCCCACATAAAACTTCTGTTCAGCTAGACTTCAGGTGGTTCTCCAGGTGGATCATTCCATAATTCAGTTGTAATTTTGACGTATTCACAGGATGAGGCAAGCACAATATTTATCTACTCTGCTAGCTTGGATCCCACCACTTAATTCTTCTCCCACTACATCTTATCTTAAACGGTAGGAGAATGAGAGGAGAGAAAAAGAGAAGAACAAGTTGATACATACCTAATAAACTTATAGTAAAATGAGGAAGAAGTACTCAGAACTATTATAGTCCTCATTTTTACAACTGGTCATGAAGTCATAAATGGCATCTATATCTTCCTTCTTCCTTCTTCCACTACCCATTCCATATTTTCTTTGTCCTCTACAAGTACCTTGGAGAGTCTTGACTGTTTTCCTGTGAGAAGGACCAAAAACTTCCTTCCTGAAGGGCCTGGGCTGTTACTAGTCCAGCCTGCACTAAGTTGTAGTATTGCACTAACTTTTATCACATTATATGGTAGTATTAAGAGTAGCTCTAGGAGACCTACTGCAATCCAGACATATTCTTCCTTTCCCTCTTCGTGTAATCACAACCCAACTTCTCTTTTCAAATCAGGATCAATCACCACAAAGAAGTCTGTTTGTTCATTAGCATGAGAAGCCCAAAGTAGGCAAAAGTCCAATGTGGTAGTCTCAATTTCCAGTACAATGTAACTTCTGCTGAGTTCTCTGGAGGAGGCATTCCTCTCTTGGGAACTAAGTCCTCAGGGACCAACAGGACCCAACCTTGCCTTATGACTTGATGAGTCAGGCAACATCCAGTTCAAGATGGGCAACTCAGGTCACATGGTAACTTGGTAATGCTTGATGGTGAAGGATTCAGTCTACAAAGGCACAATAGCAAGCCAGAAGCTGTTTCTCAAAAGGGGAATAGGTTTCTGCAGAGAATGACTTAGCTTTTCTTGAAAATCTTAAAGTTCTGTGCTGTCATTCACTTAAATGAACCTGCCAAAGGCTTTATACAAGCATCCTCTTCTTCCACAAACCCTCTGAAATCACTAGGTCTGCAAAATCATAAGGTCTAAGTGGCCAAGTAAGCTGTACTACATACAGCTTAGACCTATTGCAGAGCCTTCTCTTGTTCTGGACCACCCTTGAAAATGGCAACAATTCAGATATCTCAGCAAATGAGTTGAAGTAACACAGACAAATCAAGTACAGTAGGTTCTCCCTTATCCGTGGTTTTCCTTTCCATGGTTTCAGTTACCCATTCAGCCACAGTGCAAAAACATTAAATGGAAAATTCCAGAAATAAACACTTCATAAGTTTTAAATTGCATACCATTCTGAGTAGCATAATGAAATCTTGAGACTTCTGTCTCCATCCTGCCAGGGATGTTAATCATCTTTGCCCAGCATGTCAACTGTATATTCTACCTGCCCATGAGTCACTTAGAAGCTGCCACAGTTATCAGATCAACTGTCATGGTATGTCAGTGCTTGTGTTCAAGTAACACTTACTTTACTTAATAATGGCCCCAAATGCAAGAGTAGTGATGCTAGCAATTCGGATATGGCAAAGAGAAGCCGTAAAGTGCCTTCATTGAGTGAAAAGCTGAAAGTTCTCGACTTAAAAAGAAACAAAAAAATTTTGTGTGCTGAGGTTGCTAAGATCTATGGTAAGAACTAATCTTCTACGGTATCTGTGAAACTGTGAAGAAGGAGAAAGAAATTCGTGCTAGTTTTGCTGTCACATCTCGAACTGCAAACATTATGGCCACAGTCTGAGATAAGTGCTTAGTGAAGATGAAAAAGACATTAAACCTGTGGGCAGAAGACATGAACAAAAAAAATGTTCTGATTGATGGCATAGCGTTGCACCAGAAAGCAGAGCCTAAATAAAGACTTCAGCAAGGGATCCTCTGAAACAAGAGACCACATTCACATAAGTTTTATTACAGTACATTGTTATAATTGTACTATTTTATTATGAGTTATTCTTGTAAATCTCTTACTGTATCTAATTTATAAATAAAACTTTATCATAGATATGTACACATAGGAAATAACATAGTATACATAAGGTTTAGTACAATCCATGGTTTCGGCCATCCACTGGGGGTCTTAGAAGGTAGCCTCTGTGAATAAGTGGGGACTGCTGCATAGATGCCTTTAAAATCCAAAAAGGCCCACTAGGTAATGTGTTTATTTCTTAGTGGTAGGAGGGGCCAGATAGAGCAATCTGTCCTTCACCTAGAAAGGAGTATTGCAACATGCCCCACACCATTGGGTCCCTGGAATTTCATTGAGGAGGCAGATCCATCATTTTTTTTTTGTGGAACCTATTTCCTATCCTCTGGCATGCTTGAGTTTTACCAAAGACTTTAAGGTAGATGCTATATCTTGCTCATCATGTCTATAAGGTAGTAGGCCAGCATGATACCCTGTAGAATTCAGAGGTGATCAAAGTATCTGCAGACCTGTTAGAGGGGTAATAGAGCTCTGACATAGGACAATGATATTGTATTGCTGGTCCTGCCAGCTGAAAGAAAACTGTATTGGACAGTCTTTACTAAGGTCTAGAATAAAAAGCATTCACTGAAACTGGCAGCAAATCATAAAAGACTAGGTATACTAGAGTTTAGCTTTTAGTTAAAATTATTAAATCAGCTTTTTAAGAATCATAGCTGAACTAAAATGTAGTCATATCTTAGGGCTTGAAGGCCAGCCTGTAAAGCAAGTTTCAGGAAAGCGTCTAAAGCTATACTTTGCTTAAGATAATAGAAGAATGTGCCCTGTTAAGTACAAGATGTATAGCTCTTTCTTCTGCTCTTAAGGAAACATCACTAACTCACAATCTCAATATGGTTTTGCAGAGCTCTGTAAGCAGGAAAGACCACTTGGCCACAGTCATGAAGACCCCAGATAGGATGCCGCCAAAAGCTAAATAAATCAGATCAAGAAAATTGCTGAACTGACAAATCAACAAAACCCATGACCCTGAACCCCTTGCTCATGGTTACCCATGATTTTCTTTGCCCTTAAAACTCCTGGTTGTAAGCCATTGTGGGGGGGCTCAAGTTTTTAAGTGATAGCTTCCCGTTCTCCTTGTGTGGCACACTACAATAAAGCCACCCTAATTCTTCACCGCAATTCTCAGTGTTCAGTGTTTGGCTCTGCTCTGTGCTGAGAGAATGAACTCTCTTTCTGTTTGGTTACGTCACTACATCAATAGCTACATATCAGGTGGCAGAGAATGTGTTGATTTTCTCCAGCAAAATGCACACACACACACACACACATACACCTGGAACAACAGTTGCATTTAAAGTCATCACCTGATTAAGTTTATGATAATCCACAGTCATTCTCCATAATCCATTTCTCTTCTGCACAAACCAAATATGTGTGTTGAATGGAGATATGCTGGAACCACCAATCTTACATCTTTTATGTCTTTCTTGGTGGCACTAATCTCTGCAATCTCTTCAGGAATGGGGAATTGTTTTTGTTTTACTATTTTAATAATTAGAGACAGTTCTAGTGGCTTTCATTTAACCTTTTCTTCCACTATAGTCCTTATTCCATGGGTTGGGGAACTAATTTAAAGATTCTGCCAGTTGATGAGTATGTCAATTCTCACTCACTATGCAGATTGGACCTGGGTTCAGGTACCCACTAGGTCAACTGAGGTGGACCCATGACAGAACTCCATGGAGAGGTCCCAAATGATGGCAGCATAGGAGAATGCTGAGCTTACATCCTCCCATGAGCAAAATCAGATATACATTTATATAGGTAGCAACCACAGTAAGACAACCAAGCACTGAATTAATAGTTCATGACAACAAACAAAAGAAAGAGACTGAATAGGGAAGGCTGGGAGGCCAGAGGATTTTTCTAGGAGCTGCAAGAATTCTCCAGGGCACAGGAGCCGGTGAGTGCCATTGTTTATGTTCCGCTGCGCTTCCATAGCATGAGCAGGAGCTCTATTTCAGAGTTTTGGCCTACCTGCAAGATAACTGCAGTGTGTTCACAGCTACATTGCCTGGAGGCTTTTGCCTTGAACAAAGGGAGCAAGCAGGAACAAGAGGGCATCACCATACCCAGCTGACCTTTCTGATGAGAGCTGTTCTGCTCTCTGGCAGGCTAATCCCAGGCACTTTAAGCGTCTGCCCAGCACATAGAGCCTAAACTGAGGTCTCTTCCACATGCAACCAATTTCAGTACAACAAACAAGAGACAGACTATATAGAGAAGACTGGAGAGCCCTTCTTGTACTTCAGGAATTCTCCAGAGTTGGAGGGGCTGGTTAGTGCCATTGTTTATATCCCCCTCCACCTCCATAGGATGGATGTGGTCTCTAGCCAGTTGTTCTGGCCTTCCTGCAAGGTCATTGCAGTGTGCTCCTGGACACATCACCTAAGCCCATTTTGGCCTGAACAAAGGGAATAAACAGGATGAACAGGACATTACTACATACACCTGGCCTCCCCACCCATAGCTGCTCTGGCTTGGTAGACCAGTACCTTGGTTGCCTGCCAGTTTGATTTCTCAAGTCCCACAAGGGATGGTGGACGGTGCCCCCTGCAACTAAGATTGAACACAGCACCTTGAGCTGAGCTGCTGCTGAGCTCCCGGATGGCTCAGTTGGTTGGAGCGTGTCCTCTCAACCACAGGTTGCCGGTTCGACTCCCGCAAGGGATGGTGGGCTGTGCCCCCTGCAACTAGAAAATGGCAACTGGACCTGGAGCTGAGCTGCACCCTCCACAACTAAGACTGAAAGGATAACAACTTGAAGCTGAACGGAACCCTACACAACTTAGATCGAAAAGACAACAACTTGACTTGGAAAAAAGTCCTGGAAGTACACACTGTTCCCCAATAAAGTCCTGTTCCCCTTCCCCAATAAAATCTTTTTAAAAAAATACATTAGAAGAAATAAAAAACAGATTGGCAAACACAGAAGAATGGATCAGCCACCTGAAATACAGACTAATGGAAATCAACCAATAAGAACAGCAGAAAGAAAAAGAATTAAAAAAAAATTAGGCTAGCTTAAGGGACCTCTGGGATAACATCAAGGGCTCAAACATTTGCATTATAAGGGTCCCAGAAGGAGAAGAAAGAAAGGAACAGAAACTTTATTTAAAGAAATAATGGCTGAAAACTTTTCTAACCAGGGAAAGGAAACAGACATTCAGGTCCAGGAAGCAGAGAGTTCCAAACAAAGTGAATCCAAAGAGACCCACACCAAGACATATTGTAGTAAAAATGGCAAAAGTTAAAGACAAAGAGACAATCTTGAAGGAGACAAAGGAAAAACATACTTTGTTTACATACAAAGTAAACCCTATAAGGTTATCAGCTGATTGCTCATCAGCAAATTGACAGGCAAGAAGGGAGTGGCAGGACATCTTTAAAGTGCTGAAAGAAAGAAACCTATAACCTGGAATAATTTATCCAGCAAGGTTAATTGAAGGAAGGATAAAGAGTTTCCCAGAGAAGCAAAATCTAAAGGATTTCACCATCATTAAACCAGTTTTACAGCAAATGTTAAAGGGTTTTCTTTAAGTACGAAGTGAAAGGCCATAACCAGAAATAAAAAAATATGAACTTCCGGTGGAAGACTAGGTAAACTCTGCTTGCCTCCTCCCATGACCACATCAAAATTACCACTAAATTATAGAACAACCATCATTGAAAACCACGTGAAGACTACCTGAGTAGTATTCCTATAGCTGAGGATATAAAGAAGCCACAATGAGAATGGTAGGAGGGGCAGAAACACAAAATGAGTAAGTCCCACACCCATAGCATGGCAATTAAGAATTGGGAGGGATATGTTGGCTACAGAGATATCTGAGGAGTGTGTGTGGGGGCATCCCAGTTCCAAATCAGGCTCCCCAACTTGAGGCATCAGTGCCAGGAAGAGCAGTTCCCATAACATCTGGCTGTGAAAACCAGCAGGGATTGTGTTCCAGAGAGACAAAAGTCTGGGATAGACTGGAGCATTGCAGGTCTTAAAGGGCCCATGCACAAATTTGCTCGCTCACAAATTCATGGAGCAGGGGCAACAGTTCAAAAAACACCAGGGACACATGGGGAGGAACTAAACTGACTAACTTCAGGGCAAGGGCTGGAGGGGCAGAGGTCAGAGCAACTCTCTCTGAGGAGGGAAGTGCTGTTAGGCACCACTTTTCTTTTATTGGGCCCTCCCTCGACCCAGCCAACCTGGCACTGGTGGGCATCATACCTGAGCTCTCCATTAACTTGGCTAACACTGTTTGACCCATGCTGGTGATTCCATGAGACACTGCCCAATCCACTTGCCTGCCTAACTGGAACTCTTCACAGCTTCTCCACATAATCAGCTACCTCAGTTTGTGCTGCAGATTTACCCAAAATCTCTCAAAGGTCCATAAACCCCAAACGGGCATTGGCTGGCCTTGGTGTACCTTGTAACTCTTGCTAAGGAGCCCCAAGTCCAGCAAAAGCAGCAACCAGTCTTAACTTGCATTGTGACTCCCATCAGGCAGCTCCAAGACTGGCATAAGTAGTGGCCAGTTTTGACCTGGAATACAGCTTCCACTAAGGGCCCACAAGCCTAGCACAGAGGTCAGCCACATACAACAGCTCATCCGCTATAGTCATGACCAGCCCTCCCAGCCAGTTAGCCTGAGTGATGTGCCAACAGCAATTGAGGCCCAACTACAACAAGAGGGCACATACAACACACACACACACAGGGACACCACTTGAACATCCAGCTCAGGTGACCAGGGAGACTGCAACACTGGGTCCCGCATGACACCTTCTATAAAGACTGGGAAGTAAAGCAGATCTATATAGTACATAGAAACAAACACAGGGAGTCAACCAAAATGAGGAGACAAAGAAACATGTCCCAAATGAAAGAATAGGACAAAACTCCAGTAAAAGAACAAGCAATCTACCAGATATAGAGTTCAAAACACTGGTATAAGGATGCTCAATAAACTTAGGGGAAGAGTAGATGAATTCAGTGAGAATTTCAACAAAGAGATAGAAAATATTAAAAAGGAGGTAGAAAACATAAAAAAGAACTAATCAGAAATAAAGAATACAATAATTGAAATGAATACATTAGAGGGAATCAACAACAGATTAGATGAAACACAGTATCAAATCAGTGATCTGGAGACAAGTTAGCAGAAAACATCCAATCAGAACAGCAAAAAGAATCCAAAAAAATGAGGACAGTTTAAAGGACAACATCAAGCGTACCAACGTTCACATCATAGAGGTATCAGAAGGAGAAGAGAGAGAGCAAGGAATTGAAAATCTAGTTGAAGAAATAATGATGGAAAACTTCCCTAATCTGGCAAAGAAAATAGACATACAAGCCCAGGAAGCACAGAGAATCTCAAACAAGATGAACCCAAAGAGGCACAAACCAAGACACATCATAATTAAAATGCCAAAGCTTAAAGACAAAGAGAGAATCTTTAAAGCAGCAAAAGAAAAGCAGTTAGTGTCCTACAAGGGAGCTCCCATAAGACAATCAGCTGATTTCTCAATAGAAAGTTTGCAGGCCAGAGGGATTGGCATGAAATATTCAGTGATAAAAAGCAAGGACCTACAACCAAGGGTACTCTACCCAGCAAAGCTATCACTTAGAATCGAAAGACAGATAAAGGGCTGCCCGGTGGCTCAGAGGGTTGGAGCGCTGTGCTACTAAAGCCGAGGTTGTGGGTTCGATTCCCACATGCGCCAGTGAGCTGCGCCCTCTACAGCTAAGACTGTGAACAACAGCTCTCCCTGGAGCTGGGCTGCCATGAGCTGCCGTGGGCTACTGTGTGCTGCCATGAGTGGCTGGTGGCCAGCAGCTGGCAAGGGCTGCGTGTGGCCAACCAGCGACCAACTGCCTCAGCCAGGGGGAGCATAAGGCTCATAATACCAGCATGGGCCAGGGAGCTGTGTCCTACACAACTAGACTGAGAAACAACAGCTTGAACCGGAGTGTGGGGAGGCAGAAGAAAGGGGGAAAAAAAGAAAGAAAGACAGATAAAGAGTTTCCCAGACAAGGAAAAGCTAGAGATCATCACCACCAAACCAGTATTACAAGGAATGTTAGAAGTACTTCTTCAAGAAGGAAAGAAAAAGATAAAAAATGTAAATAATAAAATAGCAATAAGTATATATTTATCAACAATTAGTTTAAATGTAAATGGATTAAATGCTCCAATCAAAAGATAGGGTGTCTGAATGGATAAGAAAACAAGACCCTTGTACGTGCTGCCTACAGGAGACTCATTTCAGATTGAAAGACACAAACAGACTTGAAAGTAAAAGGATGGAAAAAGACATTATTTCATGATAATGGAAATTAAAAAAAAATTCAGGGTAGCAATATTTATACCAGACAAAATAGGCTTTAAAACAAAGCCTACAAGAGACAAAAAAGGACCCAGTGATCCCACTTCTGGGTATTTATCAGAAGAAACCCTAAACCCTAATTTGAGGGGACATGTGCATCCATATGTTCATTGCAGCATTATTTACAATGGCCAAGATGTGGAGGCAGCCTGGGTGTCCATCAGTGGATGAATGGATAAAGAGGAGGTGGTACATATATACAATGGAATATTGTTCGGTTACGGTAGAGAATTGGTTCTTGCCATCTGTGGCAGCATGGATGGACCTGAAGGATGTTGTGTCAGACAGAGAAAGACAGATGCAATGTGATTTTGCTTATATGTGGAATCTAAAGAACAAAATGAACAAACAAAACAGAAACAAATTCATAGATACAGAGAACATTTTGATGGTTGCCAGATGGGAGGGTTGGGGTGGGTGGGTGAAAAAGGGGAAGGGATTAACAAGTAGTTATGGGGATGTAGGGTATAGCATAAGGAATATAGTTACTACTGTAATAACTGTACATGATGTCAGATGGGTACTAGATTTATTGGGGTGATGGATGGGAGGGGGTTTGGGGTCACAGTGGAAAAGGTGAAGGGATTAAGTACAAATTGGTAGTTACAAAATAGTCATGGGGATGTAAAGCATGAGCAATATAGTCAATAATATGGTAATAACTATGTATAGTGCCAGGTGGGTACTAGACTAGTCAGGGGGATCACATCTTAAATTATATAAATGTCTAATCACTATGCTGTATACCTGAAATGAATATAAAGTAACACTGAATGTCAACTGTAATTGGAAATTTAAAAAAGGGAAAAAGGTGAGGGAGAATAAGAGGTTCAAATCTCCAGGAATAAAACAAATAAGTCATGGGGATGTAATGTACAGCACAGCGAATATAGTCAACGATATTTTGACAGTGTGGTATAGTATCAGATGGTTGCTGGATTTATCATGGTGATCACCATTTTTAGGTATGTAAATGTTAAATAACTATGATGTACATCTGAAACTAGTATAATATCGTATGATAGCTATATTTTAATAAAAATCTTTTTAAAAAGATATAAGTAGAAGCTAATAAGCTCAGAAGTACAGCTTGCATGAAAACACATATAGGCAGCATTTATCACCTCCTCACTGGGTAAAAACATGAAGTCTTATAGTTTTCGTGGAATTTTTTCTTCCCCTTTTAGATATTTCTGAGAAATTAAAAGAGAATTTATAGAAATGTACAGAAGTTTCTCTTTTTTTTATTAAAAGACTTTTTTATTGAGGAAGGGGAACAGGACTTTATTAGGGAACAGTATGTGCTTCCAGGACTTTTTTTCCAAGTCAAGTTGTTGTCCTTTCAATCTTAGTTGTGGAGGGTGCCGTTCAGCTTCAAGTTGTTGTCCTTTCAGTCTTAGTTGTGGAGGACGCAGCTTAGCTCCAGGTCCAGTTGCCATTTTCTAGTTGCAGGGGGCACAGCCCACCATCCCTTGCGGGAGTCGAACCAGCAACCTTGTGGTTGAGAGGACGCACTCCAACCAACTGAGCCATCTGGGAGCTCAGCAGCAGCTCAGCTCAAGGTGCCGCGTTCAATCTTAGTTGCAGAGGACGGAGCCCACCATCCCTTGTGGGACTGGAGGAATTGAACTGGCAACCTTGTGGTTGAGAGCCCACTGGCCCATGTGGGAATCGAACCGGCAGCCTTCAGAGTTAGGAGCATGGAGCTCTAACCGCCTGAGCCACCGGGCCGGACCCAGAAGTTTCTCTTTAGATGTTTGAAGGAAAACAGCATATTTAGTGTTCGTGACAGAACAAGTCTGGAGTACCTACAGTTGAAAAGCAGAACATATTTTTGCTCCCACTTATACAATTATATCAAAATACTGGCACTGGAGTTATTTCTCCTAATTAAATTTCTAAATCCAATTGTTCTGTAACTTTTATTTAAATGACACTCATGGATTCTTCACTTGTTAAAGTTCAATATGTAACCAAAGCCAAGTGAACTATGTACCACCGACTATTCCAGAATTGTAGAACTTCAACGACCTCCTCTGTCCCCACCCCACAAAAAATAAAAGGAAAAAAATTATTTCCCCAGTACCCCACAGAGGCTGCTTAACTCCTGGCAAGACATGCAAATCATATTCACTATAAAAATACACCCCTGAAAACTTCAAAGCACTTATCCAGCATTCTCACAGTGCTCAAAGTATAACCAAAAGATCAAGGGAGAAGTCGGGGAAAGTGTTGAATCATTCTGGGTTCCCATGATTAGTGTATCAGTGTATCACGTTAGTCACAGAACAAGATGCAGAGATATTGTAAGTGGATTTGCCTTTCCAGTGGGTCATTTGTTGCCCAAGTTGATGACAGCAGGAGCTTTAGAACCACACTTGTTAACAAATCTGTATTAACCACTTGATTCACACTTAAATTAATAAAAGCAAAAAGAACTATTCAGTACTGGAGATTAAATAACCATGTGTAATCTCTTGAAATAAATTTGATTCCTTAAGAAATCCAATTACTTTCAGTTGCATTTAAAAAATATAACTATATATGCATTTATGATATATATGTATGTATATATTATCCTGTGATTCTACTTATGGTTTGTCGACGAAAAAACATCCCGCCTAAGAGAAAGCTTACAAGCGTTTAATTGAGCCAAACTGATGACAATTGCTGGGAAGCAAAGTCTCAATGAATTGAGAAAATGCTCTGGAAAATGGCCGTTTTGTAACCGATTTTATACGTTAGAGTCAAAGGAGGAAGGTTACAGGAAATCCATTGGTGGTAGAGTAAAGGTGTGGGAGAAAGCAAAGAGGGGAAATCTCTGGGATTGGATAAAAAGCAAAATGGAGCGACACACTCTTTTACATTGGTGGGTACAAGATAGTTAATAGCATTTTACAGCACACAGAGATGGTATTTGGGGAGCAAAGTGACAATGAGGGATTTTGTAGTTTCCTGCTGTGGTGGTGTAGTGGGTTTTGCCCCTTTGGGGGTCTGGAAAAAGGGATTACTCTGAGGAATTCCAAGGGTATGTTATCTTAAATACAAAAAGACAACAGACAGGCTCACTTAAGGTAAAGATTGACCTTTGTCAAGGAAGCTACAGGCCAAGGATGTGACTTCCCACCATGGCCCACCTTAGTTAGGAATTTTTATGTTCATGCCATGCTGTGTGGTTATTTTGTCTCCTGAGTGTTAGGCATGGCAGGAGGAGTGAGTCATGGGAGACCAAAATTGGTCTATTAGAATTTATTTGGCATGTTTGAGCTGCGAGAGTTGAGATTAGAAAAATCCATAACCTCTTCGAGCAAATAGGGGTATGGAGTTTTATAGGAGGGGGTAAAGGAGGCTGTTCCCTCTTCAATGACAAAGGGTTTTGGGCATGACCAAGTCCTCCAGCTCCACACCCTGGCCCCAGGTCACTGTCCCAACCTTGATCACAGGCCCCTAGGGGATAAAGCAAGACAGGATCAAGACAAGATCGCTTTTAAGATAAGGTTTCTGCTCCTGGCCTAAGTATGGCTTAACACTGAGCTTGTCTGGCTTAAGATGTGCCCCCTTTTCCATCCAGTTTCCCCTTTTGGTCATCAATCAATCCGAAGGATGCATTGATGACCAACCTTTTGATTGGATAGTGTGGTCCCATGGTGCTAGGATGGCTCATTCCTAGGAAGTCTTACTGTTAGGTTTTATTTTGCTGAATGTTGGACCATTGGGGGTGGGGCAAGACCATAACCTTAGATGGCAGTCAAGGCCAAATTATTCATTTAAAAGAAAAGGTGAGCAAATGTGAGGCATCCTATATGTCTTTATTAAATATTCTGGATCATTTTTTTTTATCTTTGAGCTATTATGATCCGAGTTTTTTCCTTTTCTGTCTGTCTTATGCTGTTTTTTTGTATCTAGTATAACATGTACGAACTAGAACCAAGAGCAATAGTTTTAAACCAGTAACACCGATTAGGAACAGAACATGTCTAATATTAGACAAGTATGAGTCTGAGGAGAGTAAATGTCCCAGCTCTAAAGAACCCTTTACATGTATTATTATAATTTTTTATTAAACTAATAATATGTTTTTCTCCCTTATCTCCTGTTATTTGTTCTTCATGATAAGTTGATGAATGAAGACTATTATTTTATGATCTAGAAGTTCCAATTTTTCTTTTGGCCAATTAGTGTTCATAGAAAGGACTTCATGGGGAGGATTAAGTTCAATTTCCCAATACATTGGATTTTCAGTATCAATATTATTATGGGTTTTATTAACCTCAGGCAAAGTTAATTTGTCTATTTTAGTATTACACCATATTCCCATAGCATTTCCTATAAACCCGGTGTCATTACAATAGAAATCAGTTAGCATGACAGAAGAATTTTCTAATCCTTCCCAACAAATGTCCCCTTTCCATATCCCATATACTGTTGTTTGTTGAGGTGGATACGATACGCCAGGATTGGGTAAATTCAGAATTTCATTTTGATTGGGGACATAACCATTTACCTTTTCGATTTAATATGGTGTGGGGACAGAGCCCCAGAAAGCAGTTTCCAGGCTCTCGGCCTCACATAGAAAGGTGCTGGCTCAGGTAGTAAATGGCCAGCAACTGTGATTGCATGGCCATCAGCTGTGGCTAGTTGGCCGTCAGCTGTAACCAGTGAGCCATTGGCCAGTAATATAACTGCTGTGGCTACGCTAGCAGAAAAATGGGGGCTAGCAAGAGGATGGTGGCTGAGCCTGCAAGCGGCGGAGTGAGGGTTGCTGATCGTGTGGCTCCTGCTTCCTGTGTCTCCAACCCAGGCGCCAGCGAGAATATAGTGATATGACTCCCCTACTTATGGCTCCATGGGTGTTCCTTTTTGGCCTCACCATGTCCTGCGTTCTTATGTGGGGAGCGGGAGCTGAGACCCCACAGGCCGCCCCGCATGACACATGGCACAGCGAGCAGGGTGTCCCGCACGACATATGGCCTGTCTACTTTACATTGGAAGTAATCAATGTCATTTATTAATCTGATTTCTGTTAGTTGTACAACTGGGAACTGTAACTTTAAGGTTTAATAGGGGCTAAGTCTGTAAGAATACAATGGTGTAAATTACAATTACTACCTAAAAATTTCTAGAGGCTATGAGGACAATAAATGTTTCATAAATAAATTTTCTGGTGCTCGCTTCGGCAGCACATATACTAAAATGATAAATTGTCTGTGCCTCAACAGCCATTATGGAGGACCATTAAAAATAAATATATATATATTATATATATATATATATTATATATATATATTATATATATATATATATGTCACGCGGGAGACCCTGCTCGCTGCGCCATTTGTCATGCAGGGCGGCCTGTGGGGTCTCTGCTCCCGCTCCCCTCATAACGCAGGATATGGTGAGGCCAAAAAGGAACACCCACGGAGCCATAGGTAGGGGAGTCATACCACTATATTCTCTCTGGCGGCTCTATACTCTCACTGGAGGCTGGATCCACACTGTCCGCAAACCACCATCCACGCTTGCCAGCCCAGCCGCCATCTTCTTGCTAGCCCCCATTCTTCTCTTTTCTCCTTCTCTCCTCCGCAGCCACAGCAGTTATATTAGCGGCTAATTGGCTAACTGGCTACAGCTGACGGCCAATCAGCCACAGCTGACAGCCATCACTACCCGAGCCAGCACCCCTCCACGTGAGGCCGAGAGCCTGTAAACTACTTTCTGGGGCTCTGTCCCCACCATATATATATATATATATATATATATATATATATATATATATATATATATATATATATATATATATATATCCACTTCAGCTTTTATCTGAATTAATAGAATTGATACTGGCCAAATGAAAGGGCTTCTCACTACAGAAACACTGTTTTCTTTCTTTAGTGTTTTAACTCCATTAGTTTCTTAATCATAAACAATAGATTGTTTTTAACCTGAATCATAGAAATCTCTTACCCCTGCTTTAGATAAAAACCATAAAACTTGTGATTCATACTTGTTGATTGTAATCATTGAAGCTTAATATTCTCTCCTATCCATTCTGGGCTTAACTCCTGGACAGCTAACGACACCTGAATGATTGGTTGAATGACACCTGAATGGCCACTGGCTTTATAGAGTTAACGGATTTATTAATTAAAATCTATTTTTCTTCATTCAGGGGCCTTGGGGATGGGGAGGATGCCCCAGCAAGGTTGCCAGTCACAACCAAAGAAACCAACGTGGTCTTCCAGGTGGATATGGAGACCCCTTCCTCTCATCTGAGATCAGATAGGGCAAGAGTTCCATGTATCCCCCAATAGGTAAGGACAGCTCTACACCCCTGCCCAGCAGGAAGCAGATACAGAAGAAAAGACCTACTGTCCCTCAAATTCCCATAGAGATTTTATGGGGATCGTGTCACTCAAGGGAAAAACAAGGCAGGCAGTTAGAGATAGACATCGGGTCTCTGCATTCCTGCATACCATGTTTCCCCGAAAATAAGACAGTATCTTACATTAAGTTTTGCTCCAAAAAACACATTAGGGCTTATGTTCATGGGATGTCATCCTGGAAAATCATGCTAGGGCTTATTTTAAGGTTAGGTCTTATTTTCAGGGAAACACGGTAATTCACAGAAAGCAGCTGCCCAAAAGACCTCCCCTCTCTGTCCAAAACTTCCCTGTTTCATTGTAATTATCTACCCCTATGAGGAACAAATGGGTACAAAATACCCAACTAGATTAAACCGGCCACTCACACCTGCGCAGTAAATGCCACAACGACCTTCATTTCACCTGGGTCTCATTATACCATCATTACAATATCATCCATATGCCCAGAAGTTCATATTAATATCATTGTAACAGACTGAATTCTGGGAAGAAACATGCACAGTTTAACAAGATGAGATAATAACCTCTTGTCAATTACAGGTGTCAATCAAGTAGTCCCATGCCCAGAAAGGAACAGCCAATTCTAGAGAAAAAAGGATAAAAACTCCAAGTCCTTGCCAGTCAGGGCTCTTTGAGAATTTTGAGCCTTGCTTTTGCTCAGGGGCCTGCTCCAAACCCTTTGGAGTGTACTTTTTAAAAAAATAATGGGCCCTTGAGCCATTCTCTGTTGCTCGGGTCCGTTCCTATTTCTTTGGAGTGTGCTATCTCTTCTAATAAACTGCTCTTTCATCACTTTATTTCTGTTTCATTCAATTCTTTGCTTGAGACGCCAAGAACCTGAACATCGTGTCGAGAAGAGCCTACTGTCCGGTAACATAATTAGCAGTCTACATTGAGTTTGGGGGTAAGCATAATTGGGTTCTAATATTTATATATATAAAATTCCTTTTTCAATATTTTTTCCCACTAACTTACAACTTCACTCATCCTTTTCAGTTTGTCTCTTTTTCCTCATTCAGAAATAATCAACTTACTAGAACAAACTACTTCCTTTTAACTTCTCTCAAAAATATACACATCCCTTTTCTTTCTTCTATAATAACATTCCTTCTAAATTTCAAAACCATAAAAATATTACTAATATAAAAGTTATCTTATATAACTTCAGCAATTATTAACAGTTGGGCTATGTAAGTTTTGAGAAAACCCTAAATAATAACTATCATCATTACTAATATTATTAGCAGACAGGTCAAGAATATTAAACAAATGGTTATTTTAAGTTCCTATCAATTATGTAGATATCCAGGCCTTCTCAATCACTTGGGGTAGCTGTCTAACCCTGATGTTGGCAGCTGCTCGTCCTTGAGGATTCTTTGATATCCACTGATAGGTCTTTTCTGACAAGGTTGGAGAGTTTTTCATTGATGTCTTGTCTAATAGACAAAATTTCCTGGTTGTGAGTCATGGTCTTTGCAGTCTTCGTCTCCCAGGAACACACTGAAGTGAATCAGTTACTAATTTATTTATTTCTTTAAGACAATTGATAAGTCCTTGATAATAATGTAGAATGTCTCCTTTTAGTAAGGTTGGTTCACAAGTCCCTTCGCATAGGGTAAACAATGACTATTGAGAAGGCCTGTTTAACAAAAGTGTATCTCAGGTTGAGAAGCCCTATAAGGAGAGCTTTTGGCCAAAGGAGAATAAAAGCTTCTGAAAATTTATCTAGTGGAGTTTTAATTTACTATTTGTACATTCTACCAATCCAGAGGACTGGGGGATAAGCACAATGAAAATGCTGTAAAAGCAGTCAAATATTACAAACAGATTCTATCATTGGCTCAGTGAAGTAAGTTCCTCAGTTACTCACATGGAATTCTCCAACTGGGGATTATTATTATTATTATAAATAACTTACCTACCATTAAGGCTGTTGCTCTCCGGCAAGGGAATGTCTCAACCCATCGAGACAATATACAAATCATGACTAATATACATATTTGTATTCTTGAGATGGTGGCATTTGGATAAAACCTAATTACCATACATCAAATGTACCTAAAGGAAATGGGAAATGTCTTTGGGACCCATGGAGTGATTTTCCAGGGTTTGGACACATAGAATATCTGCTATATACTTTATGAGCTACAGTAGGAGGTTTCCAATAATATTCTTTACTCCATGAAACCATCTTTCCAAGACCCCAATGCGTTAGCTCATGTACATGCTAAGCTAGTATCTGTTTGGGTCAAAGTTTTCTCCTTTTTTGTTGCCATATTTTCCTTTCTTCTTTTGTAACTGTCCATTTGAACTATAAAAGAGAGCCTTTTATTGATTTAATAGGGAGAAGAAACATTCTCAAGTCTGGACAATTTGGCTGTTTATTATTGCTTGTCTAGCTGCAATATCAGCTAAATTATTATTATTTTTTGCTTCCATGGTGGCAGCCTTAGAATGTCCTGGAATTTTTGACAATTGCCAATTGTTTCAGTTGTTGTATGACATCTAATTTAAATTCTGTAACCTGTTTTCCATTCTTATGGGCTGCCCTGAGGAAGTTAAGAAGATTTGCTGCTTCCACAACATTCCAAAATTGTGAGCTACACCAAAGGTATAGCAACTCTCAGTGTAAATATTGGCTATTTGATCTTTGGCTCATTTACAAGCTCTTGTTAGATCAGTTAATTTTGTTTGTTGGGCAGATCTTATTCAGGTAAATAAGAAGCTTAAATTTATGTTTACTGTGGAAGTTACTGTATATCCGGCTTGGTAATGTCCCTGTTCATCTTTCATGTAAGAGTCAGCATTATCAATAGGGTTTCCTGTAAATCATTCCTAGGAACAAGAAGGTGGTCAGTAAGCAAAACAGTTTTGGATGTCTTCATCCTGTAAAGAGGGTAATAAAGTTGCTGGGTTAGACTGTTACATTGAGTTAAAGTAATATTAGGCGCAGAGGGGGAGGCAGAAGAAGGGGGGAAATAAAATATTAGGTGCAGAAAGCAAGACTACTTTATAAGAGGCCAGTCGGCTGACAGAAGTGTTGAGTTCAGTACGGATTTAACAGAATGAGTAACATAAGTAAAGGAGCACCTGTAACTATCTCTTCTGTTTGCATAACATGACTGACTGTAGCAGAGATGGCTATCTGCACGGAAAGAGCCCTTTAACTACTGAGTTGAATTGTTTAGAGCTTCTTCAGCTTGTTTCCCTTCAGGGTTCCATTGAGTTGGATCAGACTGACCTGATTTTAATAAGATATATAGAGGCTGAGCCTTAATGAAAAATTTGGAACCTAACTGAGACAGCATTTAGTTAGGTCCAGGAATTCTTTAAGCTGTTTCTGTTCTTTGAAGAAGAAAGGATATTATTCCTCCAAGTCTTTCAGAGTTAATCAGTAGCCTATGTTTAGATATTAGATAACCAAAGTATTTAACTCGGTATAAACAGAATCAAAGCTTGTCCTTTGAGTCCCTATGTCTTTTATGACTAACTATTGTAATAGGTAAGTTGTGTCCTCTTAGGAATCTAATATATCTTAGAGCATAAGAGTAAATCATCCACATATTGGATTAGAGTAGAATTTCTGGGAAATTTAATATTATTTAAATCAGAGAGAAATAGGTGGGACTGTCTATATACCCCTGTGGCATTACATTACTGTCCAAGTAAACTCTGATCTTCCCAGGTGGAAAGGCAAAGAGGGTTTTTTTCTTTTCTTTTTTTACAGGAATGCTGAAAAAGGCACTACATAGATCTATCACTGACAAATATTGGCAATACACACAGGAATAGCTGATAATAGGGTATGTGGATCTGGAACCACAGGATATCTTTATAGCTCTGAGATCCTGTGCAAATCTCCATCCTTTCCCCTTGGGTTTCTTTACTGGAAGGATGGGAAAATTACAGGTGCTCATACATGGAATTATAAGCCCCCCTTTTAAAGATAATTTTGTATAATGAGCTAATTCTAGCTAGTGTATCAGGCCTTAAAGGATATTGGCAAATATAAGGTAGAGGTAAAGTATTATCAATAGTTATTTAAATAGGAGTGGCTGACTTAACCTTGCCAATATCTGTAAAAAGCCTCAAGTTGCATTGGAACATCCTGCAACAAACATTTAGTCAGTCTCGAGACTAGTTTTCTCTCATGTACTTTCTTTAAAAATCATTTTCCCAATCTGATTCATTTAGTTCTAGTAAGTACATTTCACCTTTCTGGGAGAAGGATATGTGAGCATCATTGGTTAGAAAGTCACACTCTCAGGTGACTTGGGGTAGATTTGAGTAGTAAAAATATAGGTTGCCCCTTAACATTTCCTAGTTGGAAGGGAACAGGTTCTGATTTTTAAAAAAAGACTGGTTGATTAGATGTCCCTACCATTTGTACAGAAGCTTTACTCCAAGGGAGAGGGCAATTTAGTCAGATGGTGCTAACAAATGAAGTAGCCCCAGTGTTAGGAAATGCCCTCAGAATCTTTGAAGCAGCCCTATGTTTGCTTCTATTAATATATATACTTTTTTCTTTTTCTAAATCCTGTTTCAGTTTTCTACAATCCTTAAAATGACCTGACTTTCTACAATAAAAGCAGATTCCTCTACAGAAGTTTCCCTAGCAAATCTTTAGTAATTATGTTGCTTTTCTCTCAGAAACCAGTAGATGCATTAATTGGGATAAATCAGAAAAGCTGGGATCATAAGTTCCTTCTAACACTCAACTCAAATTCCTTTGCGAAGTCATCAGGGTCCTAAAGAGGGTTGGGGGAATCTTTAGCAGATTCCTTAGTTCTGCCTGCATACAACCACAGATTTTCCTCTGCCCAAGACCAGCTCCTTTCCAAAGAGAGCTGCAACAGAGGTGCAGGAGAGAGGCAGAGGAAAAGGAGAGCCAGTCCGGACAAAGTAAAGCACACAGTGGGACAGATGGAGAAGAGGCAAAAGTGGGGTGTTGGCACTGAGCAGCTTCAGTAACCTTCTTAATTCAGAGACAGTCTCTAAAATTTTCTTACTAACTTCCTGGAGTGAAGTATGTCCCTCATTTCAGAGGCTTCTATTTGCCAATTGAGGTAAGCTTCCCATTTCATTCAGTTTGATTTTTAAGCCAGCTTTCTCTAATTGTGCACATGAAAATTTATTTAGATGTTATAATGATACAGGAGAGTTAGCATGTCCCTAGATAGACAGGGAGGTCCCTGGTGGAAAAAACAAAGACAGTCATATCCTAAAACTTCAGGTTTTGAAATCACTCCTTTGCTCCAGGACATAACGTAACAAGGCCTTGAGGTTAATCATAAAATTCATTTTGGCCTGACAAACGGAGCAGATCTCATAGATAAGAGTGGGTTACTTTGCTGATTCCTTTAGGATGGGCAAGTAGAACAAACCTGGTAGACGAATTTCATTAGAAGGCGCCAGTTCCCTTCTTCAAACGAGTTCCCTTCTTCAAACAGCTCCCCTTCCCCAAGCAGGCAAGGGAAGGTATAAAAGCGAGAGCTTTTGCCTCAGTTATGGGGCACCCCCCATTCGGGACCCCCTCCCGCTCGGGAGCTGCAACCTCTTCTCCTGCCTCTAATAAACTATCCTTTTAAAAAAACTCTTTGCCTCTCCCTGGTCCGTTTCCATTCTTCGGCTTCACGAGACACGATCCCAGCCCACACTCAGAAACTGCCAGCAGATCCAACATCACCTACATCAATAAAAGCTCTATTTTGGCCATCTTAAGTTGATATCACTTCTAGTTAAATCTTTACATTTCTATAAGTATTTGCAAGACTCCTAGGAATATACGTCTGCCGGAGTATTAATGGGGCTGGAGTCTGGGAGCTTTTTGGCCTTTGAGGCACGATTGCCCATGTAAATTTTGTTTTCTTTTGAGCTCTTCAGAGTCTGAACAAATATCTAGTGATACAATGTAGCGGGCTGAAGTGTGCTGCTTATGGGTTGAGCTCCAAGGGACTGTCACCTCCCGAGTCGAGTCGCTTCAACCCTCTAAAATGCCTCGATTTCTCTCCCCGGCTGTCTAGTACTGTTGCAGAATCCAAGACCAGAAAGAACCCAGGCGGCACTGAGTTAGGCGAAGTCAGCTTTACTACGCTGGTGGGCTCAGCAGGAACCTTCCTAAAAGACTGAGCCCATAGCAAGGTTTTGAGCAGGTTTTTATGGGTTGGGGACTTTCTTCAGTCGGGAAAGGGGTAGAAGTCCTCTCGTGATTGGCTGGAGGTGTGGCTTGGAGGTGGTTATACAGAAGTGGGCTGGGACTTAGGCTGGGGACTTCTCTCTCAGCTCGGGCCATTTTAGGTCGGTTTCACGTGGCAGGAAACCATTTTAAGGTCAGTTTCTCCATCAGTACAACCGTGGGGACTCAGCGCTAGGTGACCAGCCTTTATGTGCGTGTCCCAGGACGAGTCAAATATTTAATGACAGTTGTGTCGGAATTCCCTGTGGGGCCACTGCACTTTTTGAGGAGTACCTTCAAACACCTCCACAAAGATTCTTGGTCACCTAAGAATACCCGAAATTCAGGTTGCCCCTCACCTTTGGAGCTGAACAAGTTCAGACTCTCATTTATCCAGTAAGTTTTGTTCAGACTCTCAGTAAGCAATACTCATTGAAAAGTCAAAATTAAAACCAGCCACCTATTTTTTTTTTTACCTGTCCCTGAGTTATCTTAACTTTTGTCCTTAATTTAACATGGGTTGTCTCAACCCTTAAAACTTTTAATGCAATCTCGAGGAATTTTATTTTTAAATAGCTCAAAGTCATGGCTCCTACCTTAAAACGGGGAGGTCCGGAATTCCAGGAAAAACTCACCCAAGTTCACCCACTGCGAAGCAGGGAGCCTGTGGGCACAATGGGCCCCTGCTGGTACCGAGCATCGAATCCAGATCCGCAGGGCGGTCCAGGATGGGCTTCTTTGGAATCCTGCCGACTACACCAAGTAATGTCGACAAAAAAACATCCGGCCTAAGAGACAGCTTACAAGCGTTTATTTGAGCCAAACTGATGACAATTGCCGGGAAGCAAAGTCTCAATGGATTGAGAAAATGCTCCAGAAAACGGCCGTTTTGCAACTTATTTTATACATTAGAATCAAAGGAGGAAGGTTACAGGAAATCCATTGGTGATAGAGTAAGGGGGTGGGAGAAAGCAAAGCGAGGAAATCTCTGGGATTGGATAAAAAGCAAAATGGAGACACACACACTTTTACATTGGTGGGTACAGGATAGTTAATAGCATTTTACAGCACATAGAGATGGTGTTTGGGGAACAAGGTAACAATGAGGGATTTTGTAGTTTCCTGCTCTGGTGTAGTGGGTTTTGCCCCCTGGGGGGTCTGGAAAAAGGGATTACTCTGACCTTCCAAGGGTATGTTATCTTAGATGCAAAAAAACAACAACAACCAACAGGCTCACTTAAGGTAAAGACTGACCTTTGTCAAGGAAGCTACAGGCCAAGGATGTGACTTCCCACCATGGCTCACCTTGGTTAGGAATTTTTCTGTTCACACCATCCTATGTGGTTAAGTCTCCTGAGCTTGTCAGGTTTAACACGTGGGTCCCTTTTCCATCCACAGGTTGGTTCCTCTGCTGCACTGAAAATCTAGGAGCATTAAAGCCTTGTGTGCCTCACCCCACCCTCCCGCCCCCCCATCATCGGTGGCTCTAATGCTGCAGAAAGGTTACAAATAGGTAGTCTGGTCCTTCACTGATTTGGACTATCCATGGCTTCATTTTAAGTGATTATCATTTTGGGACCTTGCGCCTGCAAATTCCAAACAAATTCCATTTCTTTAGTGTGAAATACAATAGCAGCCCTGACATACTTTTTAAAAATCCCAAAACTCAATGGATCACTTGACCTCCATAAGCCTTTATTCTGACCTGTAGCATTTTGGGTCTCGGTAGTCCTTAAGTCTATTTCTTCTTTCCCAATGTGCAGGCACCCTAGTAAATAGTCACAAGCCCTTTTGAAGAATGCGAGAAGGGGACCAAATTTCCTTTATTCAAGCCTCAAAACAGACTGGCTCAAGTCAGAATTCTGCTCGCCAGACCTAGAGCATTTCTGTGCACGTAAGTCGAGTAAAACTTTCGAATTCTACCGTCTATTTGAGTCCTAGGGAGCCTATAATCAACTAAGGAGTTATCGACAGATAAAGGGTCCCTCTTCAAAACTCCCAGACGCCTTCTCGGTTTTTTTTTTGTTAATCACATTCCTAATTCTTTTTCTTACGAATTCCAGGGCCTAATGTTGCTTTTGTCAGCCTCTCGATTTCCACGTCTTGGCTTTTTCCTTTATGGATTCACCAGTGAAAATTTGAATTAACACTATGTCATGAATTATTCATGTCCCATCCCCTGCCTACCCTGCACAAACCCCCATGGGGTTATCTTTGAGCTAGCTCATCAAATATAACTAACCCAATCCCAGAATCTGTTTAAGAATCTGTTTCCTGCAGTTACTTCTGGTCCCAACAAAAAGGCACACTTGTAATAGAGAAATCTGAGTTTGTTTACATATGGCCTATTTACAAAGGTGTGGGTGTAGGGGAAACCTACCAAGGGGAGGGGACAGTTACCAGAAAATGGAAGGAGTCACAAGGCCTCAACCAGAGAGATCTTCAGTTGAGGGACAAAGGAGCTAGAAGCAATCTTGCAGGGAGAGAATTTGAGGAATACCAACTCTGACCTTCCTCTCCTCTCCCTCTGATTTCCTGAGGTGGAATCCCTCGTGAGCAAACCCAACTGGAAGCCAGACAACAGAGAAAATGTTTACGCTGTTCATACATGTTAATCTTTGGAGAGTGACCCCAGGGAGAAACATCCAGAGGCAGATAGTGTTCTAGAATTAGATTGTCTTGCATATTTTATACCTATTTCTTTTGTATAGTGGGGGTGAGAGTGTTCAGCTTTGTGTCTGAATTTCTCCATTTATAGGTCTTTTGATTTGTGTTTTGTAGTTCTCAGCATACAAATTTATTCCTAAATAATTTTTTGTGGTTATGTTATTTCTGAAACATTTGAAAAATTCTTCTGGGCGGGGAAAACTAGATAACCCCCCTGGACATACTGTGGACTAACATCTGTTCTAAATGATTATCTCGGTTCTGTTTAGGCTATAAAAACTGAGGAAAGTGAAATGTGGATGTGCTCTCAACTGGGCTCAATAGGGGTAGTGTTGAGAATGTCTTATTGCTTCACTGCAGTATGAATTACTTCAGTAAAATGCTCTCAAATGCAAGGATTCCTAAACAGCATAGCCTGCTAAGGACACACCACACACATACACACATTTGGAGTTCCAGTGGGTTTTTATTGAGATAAATTAACAAAATAAACAAACAACGAAAAATCAAGATTTTATCAACCATCTTTTCTAAACTCAGCCGACTCTGGTCCATGTACATATAACATAACACATCCCAACAAAAACAGAGCCCCACTGGAACATTTGCCAATTAACAGAAAGCCAATTTTCCCTTTCCCTAAATGTTTTCAAAATTTTGAGTCTCCACTGTTAACTTCTCAGTGGAACTGGTCCCTTGTGTCTAGGGACATTGAAATTCTATCCCATTTTTATTGAACAATTTTTTTTTTCAAGTTTTAGTTTTGTTTCAAAAAAGGGAAGTGACTTTGTTTTCTCCAGGCACCCCCGCCCACCCAACCATTGGTTAAAATACAGTAGCCTGTATCTTAATAACCCAACCCCTCCCCCCTCCCCTGCCCTGCCCAGTAGTCTACTGGAGAATTTAAATACACTTCTGTCGGAATCAGCTCAGCTGTGGAGGGGCTGAGTCGGTGCCAGGCTAGTCCCCTCTGACCTCATGAACTGTTATAACCTTTGGACACTTAACTCTTTTACCCCAAAGATGAGTTTTTTAGATCAGGAGAGTGGATTTTCTTTGGGACTTTTTAAAAACTATCTTTAAGGATATAAAGTAGAACTACAAGTTCACCAAAGTCCACTTAAGTTCACCAAGTTGACTTCAGTTCCCCCGAGGCCAGTATTTTGAAAAAGGTATTTTGACAGAAAATGACTCACTACAATTTTTAAGATACACAGAACGCTGAAAAAAGTAGCAAATTAAAATAACATGGCTTAATTCCCGGTAATTTATCTTTTGTTACTCATCTTATAAGGTCAGGAGTGTGCCTAAGGGCAGTTTCTGACGAGGTTATGAGCTTCCAAAGTGTTTCTAAATCCTAAAGCAGACACCCTCCCTTTTGGGGCACAGTAACCTCCCTCCCACCCCTATTAAAAAAAAAAAAGAAAAATAATTAAACCAATGATCAGAATGAGATGTTCTGATTCCAACAATTTACACTCAAGGCTTTGTGCTGAGTTGTCTGGTTCTAACCGAAGCATGATGGTATCAAACACAAAGCACATGGTAAGGAAAGATGCTCCCATCTCATTCTGAAAATATATTGATAACCAGTTGCCTCCCACCTCCCCCCAGCTTTTGGGGCCAACCCATTTTATGATGTAGGACCAACTTGAAAATAATTTCGAGACATGTTTAGGTTTCCTTCTCCCTTACTCCTTTCCATGGAAGATCATTTTGGAATAAATTTATTCCATTCCTGAGGGAAAAGCAAGAAAGTTTCTCCATTGGAATGTATGGGAATAGAAAGACAAAAATAGGCCCAGAAGCAGCAAGGTGTGTAACAGTCCATAACCTATTACACAACTACACAACCACAGGCTAAACCACGAGCTGGACATTATTTAAATATTAATAGGGAATAGTTTTCATCCAAATGAACCACTGGAAAAATATTACCATTACTTAAAATAAACACCCAATACTGGAAAAATACAAAAACAATTTCCAATAGTAACAAATGTTCCTTATTGTGAAGGGATTAAAAAAACACAAAAAAAAAAAACACTAGGCTTTGACCTAGTACTTAGAGCATCTTTCCATTTAACAATTACTATTCAAGAGTCAAGCGCCAAAACTGGACAGCTGCCTGTATAAGACTGTCCACTAGTGGTGTCCCAGTTTAAGTGCCACTCCTCATCAGAGGCTATATACTTCAGTAATACTTTCAATTTAAAGTCTGTGCTTTCAGAGGGACCCACAGGCATGTGGCACCAAGCAGACGGCAGTCTGAGGATGGCAAAGAGGACTGCAAAGGACTGCGCTGTTTGTTTAGTCACCCACTCTCTAGCTAGATACAAAATTGCATTTATGAGCCTTTCTTCTATAATGATCCCTCTTATCTTGCCAGAGGTGGGGGGGAAAAAGAGAGCTGCATCAGTACAAGGGCAAGATTTTTTTTTGGTCAAAAGTTGATGCCTTTTAATTTCCCTCCCCCCACCCCCACCTCTCCCAGGAAAAAAGTTCTTTCTTAATTAGGGCTTGAATGTAGTAGCCAACTGGCTGGATAGAACCTATGTGGCTTGGATACCAAATAAATGAGCTTATTCTTTTTTGGGTTGTACTGTGCAGCTCCTGCTACAGTTCTTAAGGAGTCAGGGCTACGTCTGATCAGGAGGCATGTGGAGGATTTTGATCCTCAAGGAATTTTGTGTGAGTCACAAATAGTTTTTGCTTAGAACTAGACAGTCAAAAAAAGCAACTTTGAATAATTGATTTCTTCATCCAGATGAATTAAGCATGAAAGCATATGCAGGACTTACCTTATAATATTTTAGGGTTTTGAAAAACAATGGAGGAATATGGAAATCAAAATTTTTTTTAATTTTATTTTTTTGCCTTTTTTTTTTTTTAACCCTAGATGCCTCCTGATTGACCTAGTACACTGGGTTAAAAGGGAATTAAAAACATTAAAAAAAAAAGTTCACTGGTTTTGATTCATCTCATTCCTTTTGCCTGGAGATCAGGCCAAACATCAAGCATGTTGGGAGGGGCACAATTTAAAGCAACACTATTCACTGTAGAGCATCTGCCAGCAATTTACAATGCAAAATGACAATTCTTGTCACAAAGAGGATGGCAAGCAGCTTTCTGCAGCACAAAAGTTATCACCTCTCAGGGGTTGCCCATTCCTGCAAGTTTATGTAGAAAGGTAGGCAGAGGGCAACACACTTACACAGTACAGGTGATCCACAGAAAGCAAGCCCCCTAACTAACGTTACCAAAGCTGGTACTGGCTAATATTCTGAAATGCAAAATCCATGCTTTATACCTACACTGCTCAGACACTGCCATTTAATCAAATTTCCACACTGCAAGGCAGATTAATTTTTGTTCCCTTTTGCTGAGCTTCAAAAGTTCCTCCAACTTTTAAAAAGGGGGGAAGAAGCAAAATCAGAGAGAGCTTCTCAAAAATAACACCTTAAATTATAGGTTTTTGAAGCTTCCTTGCTCCCTCTGACAGACCTCCTCCAAAAGTACTAGATGAGACAGTGTAGCAGCAAACAGTGAATCCCAGACTTCTGGGTCCCTTTCCAACATAGGGTCCCCATAGAGGTCTGCTCTCTACAGTAAGAAATTTAGTGTTGCGGAAAACTGAGCCCCTCTCATCTTTAGCTGCTCCCATAATCATTCTAAATCCCCTTAATCCCAGCAACCTTCATCCAAAAAAAAAAAAAATCGTGTGTGTGTGTGTGTGTATATATTACACACATATATATACACGTACACACACACACATATATATACACACGAACTCAGAAAAAAAACTTATTTACAAAGTTTATACACGTATACACACCCAATTTTCTACGGGACACGCTCTGCCACAGAGGAAAGAGGGTCAAGGCTGACATGTCTACACATCAAGTGCCATAACTGCTAATGGAGGCAGGCGTATGTAAACCAGTCTTTAGTGTTCTGTTATAGAGCACAAAGGCTTGTCATATGGCTCCTGCAATGATAGACTGCTCTTTCCTTTGGGAGCGAAGATGTTGTATCTACTCAGCCCAGAAGAAATTTTTACTTGGGATTGTTTTTTTTTTTTTTAAATACATGTATTTACAGTGCGGATGGACTGCAGTTGCATATCAACTCCTCCACATAAAGAAAAAAAAATGGTGTTTAACATTACTAATACGTTTCATCTTCCAGCCCTGGGCTTGAGTATTGGGTAGAAAAAGAAGCGAGAGACCAACTTGAAACCAAAATGAAAAGACAAAAATTTTAAGAAGAAAAAGGAAAGAATTATTATTGTTGATTCCTTGGGCTGTGTCTAAAAGATGATATTCTGAATGGTCTCATAGCATAAGGCACTTCGCACAAATAAGTAATAAGCTCTTCAGGCTTAAAAAACCGATGAGTAATCAGGGAGAAGTTGAAATGCACTCAAGAGTCACCTGTTGGAGAATTTTGAAATTGTAGACAAGCTTGTGTGTTCATTAAGATTCTTCTCTTTTTAGGGTTTCTCTCCTTCTCTTCTTTTTCCTCCTTCCTTGTCCCCCTTTCCCAGAAAATTTTTAAAAACTAGCAGTTAGTGCAACTAATGTTCAGTCAGCACACAGTGCAAACAAGTGGAACAAAAAAGGTAAACTCCTTCTTTTCAGCTTTTTTCTCTTCACCAGTTAAAAAAAAAGAAAAAAAATGTCTGAACTCTTCATAGTTTCAAAATAAACAAAATGAAAACCCCACAAAGAGAAGAGCATCCCCCCAAAAAAACAATGTGTCACAGATCCAAATGAGCCTTTTGCAGTTTTTCAAAGCCTAAAGAAAGAAGAAACCCAAAATTAACAAGCGTGAAAGCAGTATGAACTAGGGAATATAGGTTTTCACAATCCCTTTCCCAAATGCTCTGTATTATCCTTTACTGAGCATTTTAACTATTGCAGAATCCATTCAGGATTAAGGAATTTCTGCTAGGCATTTTAGAAACAGAATGAGAGCCTGAAGTTCTAGTAACAGGGCTGGCCCTGTGACTCAGGTGGTTGGAGCTCCGTGCTCCTAACTTGGAGGTCGTTGGTTCAATTCCCACATGGGCCAGTGAGCTGCGCCCTCTACAGCTAAGATTGTGAACAACAGCTCTCCCTGGAGCTGGGCTGCCATAAGCAGCCGGCAGCCAGCGTGAGCTGCCATTAGCTGCCGCAGGCTACCGTGTGCCCGCCATGAGTGGCTGGCAGCCAGCAAGGGCTGCGTGTGGCCAACTGGCGACCGACTGCCTCAGCTGCGGGGAGCGCAAGGCTCATAATACCCGCACGGGCCAGGTAGCTGTGTCCTACACAACTAGACTGAAAAACAACGGCTTGAACCAGAGTAGGGTGGGAGGCGGAAGGGGGGGGGGGGGAGAAAGTTCTAATAACAGATAGAAGTCACTCACAACAATTAAAATCAAAAAAATTATTATAACCTTATATAAACTCAGTAAGTAGCCTGCCAATATACTAGCAAACACTGGCTAGTTTTGTTTGTCTAAGGATTTTGTTTGATATTTAAATTAGGGGGGGGAAAGGTTAGAGTGAAGAGTAATTTGAAAAATCTAAAAACAATAAGTACAATGTTCATTGCTAATTCAGAAACCATCATGTCGCAAATCAGATTTTCCTTAGAAAAATAATTCCAAAATGGTCTACATTCCCTTATGTTGAGCTTTGTTTTAAGCATTTCTACCAGAGCCCAATAGTCACCAAAAGATGAAATGATTAGATGGTGAGGGAAACCAGAGGGAACTTAAAAAAAAAATAGTTATCCTCATAACCTGATTACAATTTGAGAATGAGGTATTACAGGTAATTTAACCTGATTTATTGAGGTACCCATTAGAAATTAAGAGTGAATGTTAACAGAGAGATGACTGAAAAGCAAAGGAAAAAAACAAAGTATTTTTACATTCAAAATTACTGAAAAAGATTCTCTTTGCTTTCATTATTTCAGAAGTCTGAATTTGTCACGGTACTGTTCACATAGCACATTACTTAGGAAGACTGCATTCAAGAACAGCATTTATGGATTCTCCTATGAGACCCAACTTCACCCAAGAGATACTTCCCGTTTACTGTCATTTATGCCAACAAGTGTTTTACCCTATGTTTCTATTATGTATGGTGGGATATCAAATTTCTCCCAGGAAAGATCATCTTGATTGCTTTCCTTTCTATAAACATTATGCTTACTTAGCTATTCTGTAGGGTACGCACATGCTTGTTAAGGTTTCTCATCTTCTACAGGCTCGCTGTGATATTCTGCCACATAGAGGCTCTTGTCAATGTTGCTTGGGATAGGTTTAATTTCTGTTCCCAGCTGCTCCTCAATACTTTTCAGGTTGAAGCGATCATCATATGTGATCAAGTTGATGGCTAAGCCAAGATGACCAAAGCGACCTAATGGAAAACATTTTTAAATAATAAAATTATTTAAATATGAGAATGAATGTGCATGTGCAAGTCTGTGTCAAAACCATACAAGATTGTTTTTCAATGCCATTCTGGGTATATGAAACCACTTTCTCTGGTCTCCTTATACACATTACTCCACAAAACTTCCGATTTCACAGCCCTAAATAGTACTCTAGTTTACTTTCTTCAAATGACAAAATGGATGTTTGTGTCAAAAGTTGCCAAAACTACATGTACTGAACAGTAGTTACGTACATCATCTAATGAGAAAAGCTAGGTTCTCCTTTGTGAATTTATCTCAAATTAAGCATATGGTAGTTATTTAACTTTTCTTAGTAAGTGTTCTGGAAGAGCTAGAAATTAGTCTTAAATATCAAACAACTAAATTAATTTTAATTCACTGTTCTCATCACTACCACACTCTATTTCACACAGGAACAAAATTTAGTGATTAAACTTCTCAAAAAACTTCCACGAAGAACATCACCTTTATTTTTCCTCACCTGATCTTCCAATACGATGGAGATAGGTCTCTGCTAGCTTTGGAAAGTCAAAGTTTATTACCACATTCACAGCTTGTATATCAATACCTCGGGTAAACAAATCTTTAAAAAACAACAACAAAAAATCTCCATTATACCTTTCAATTTTTAAGCATTTAAGCAATTTTAAGCATTTAAAAACATGCTTCTTGTTACCATAATACTCTTTAACATATACCACAGGAGTGCCAAAATAATGTACACAAGTGGACACTTTGGTCAACGTTGCTCAAGCAGTTCACTGTAATCAGAAGTGTGTGGAAGCTGATGGTAACCACTTTGAGCACCTCTTGTAATTGCAGAAGTCAAACGTAACTTGTACTCTCACCTTTTGTTAGTGGTATACATTGAGTATTACAATTTTAATAGTTTTCCTTCCTTAAAATCTGTATGCATTTTTTTGGCACCCACTGTTATTTCTAGTATAATCTAAGTTTATCCACTTCATTATTTCAAATGCATTTGCAAATTACTGACACTACCTTTCATGTACATTATCATAAATAACTTCCTGGTCACAAGTTACCTTTTTGCAGTTCTGTAAGAAAAGTTTTAGAAAATGGTCTAAGATAATTGCAAATGCAGGAAGAGATTAAGATAACTGGTAAACTATAAACTCATAAATGAGTCTCAGGAATAATCAGGAATTTTCTTTAGTTTATTTTTTTTTTTTAATAAATTTTATTGGGGAATATTGGGGAACAATGTGCTTTTCCAGGGCCCATCAGATCCAGGTCGTTGTCCTCAATCTAGCTGTGGAGGGCGCAGCTCACTGGCCCATGCAGGAATCGAACCGGCAACCCTGTTGTTCAGAGCTCGTGCTCTAACCAACTGCTCTTTAGTCTATTTTTTAGTATTTAAGATTAAATAGTAAATTATTTAAAAAAACATTTGTTGTGTAACTTAGAATACTTCAAAAATAGAAGTAATACACCAGCAGTAATTACTTATGTTTTGTTTAGAATTCATTCATCCCATTTTGCTAAATGATTTGCAATAGGTCTGGGGTAAGCTAACATGCAAGGCCATCCCTTCTACTTTTTTCTAGTCTCACAATTACTATGCTCATTAGGTTCTGAAAACTACAAATAGAAATAATAGGCTAATAACTACCATTTCCCCAAAAATAAGACCTAAACGGACAATCAGCTCTAATGCATCTTTTGGAGCAAAAATTAATATAAGACCCAGTCTTTTGTTATATTACGTAAGACCAGGTCTTATAGCTGAGTGTCCGGCTAGGCCTTATTTTTAGGGGAACACAGTAGGTTTCTCTGATTCTATCAGCTCCACACTCCAAGAAAATAATCCATGATGGTCAGAATAGTATTTCTAAAATACTGCTTTGAACTTGCACCTCATTGCTTTAAATAGCCTCCAAGTAAAATTTAAAATTGACATTCAAGGTCCTCCTCTCTGTATTTTGGTCTTAACATACTTTTTCTAACACATTGCCTCAAACCTTCTTCTCTACCAAACTCATCCACTTATCTTTCCTTGAACATACCTTCTTAGCCTTCTATGGATCACTTTTTTATACCAGTCCCCTAACTTAAAGTCCCCTCTTCTACAAATCTGAAATGTATCCAGCTTATGAAGCCCTAAAACTCCATCTATTCTCAGATAAACTCAGCTAGTTACTTTCCCCTCCTATGAAAATTTATGATTAATTTCTACAACTGACGCATGAACAACATAGGGGTTAGAGGCGCTAACTCCTGCACAGTCAAAAATCTGCATATAACTTGACTTCCCCAAAACTTAACTAATATAGTCTACTACTGACTGGAAGCCTTACCGATAAAATATAAACAGTAGATTAACACATATTTTCGAATAAACTATAATGGATATTTGTTTAGAATTCAGTTTAAAGCATCCCATTTTACAAATAAAAAATGGCATAAAACTATAACTTGCCCCGGGTCATGATTAAAGGTTAAAAAAAAAAAAAGTAGGTAGGACTTGGATCCTAAGCTTAAAATTCTAGGAGCATAGTATTCTTTCCACTAAATCAAATATTTTATATTTTTGAATACCTCAATACATTTAAAGGTCAGAACTATTGATAAAAGTAAACATAAATGTATTAATTCACAGTTGTATTAACTGTCCTTTCAAATGTAAGGCACAGAAACAATATAAACTGGAAGTACGCAACATATACGATAGTCCTCTTTTTGAGAAAAATTTGAAATTTCTACAGCAACATTTTTAAAAATTCAAATTTTGACATATTCTAAATCTTAATCTGGGTATTGATTATATGAATGTGTAAACATGCAAAAATTCATCAAATAATATGCTTATGATTTATTGACCTGTGTGGATACCTCAATTAAAAAAAAAAGAAGCAAAATCCATGTTCTTCTCTTTACCCAGAACCTTGTTTAGATTATTAATCTCATACCAATACTAAGATTATATTTGCAGTGTACAGATGGGAGGATACTGAATCCATTTGCTTTGTCTGATCTGATTGTCCAGCTGCTTCCCCAGTGATTTTCTTCATGTAGTGAAATACAATATAGACTAGTCTGCTTCCAGCAAAAAATAAAAAGGCCACAATAAACAATTTCCAAACGTAGATGGTTTCTCAATATAATTCATTTTGCATATGCCATATATAATCCATTCCTGTGTGTTAAAACTATTCAGAAAACACACAAATCCCCAAATTGGTTTAGAAGGTAGATGAGGTTGAGTGCTAAAACGAGTCTTCTGCAGTTTCAGATACAGAATATAATTTCAGGAGTTAACTACAACTCATTCTCAAACTTCAGAAATTCTAGAAGTAGTAGTAGGGAGAGCTAGACTATGTCATTACAGGCTCTGCTGCATAATATGGAACAGAGAAAGCAGAGCAAGAACTCGGGAGAAAAACAATGGATAAAGGAAATAGAAAATACTTACCAGTGCAAACAAGATTGCGGCATAAGCCATTTCGGAAATCATGAAACACACGATTTCGATGTTCCTAGGAACAAAGCAATGGGTTCGATTAAAACTCATACACACAGTCCCAAATTTTTCACTGTTTCTCCTATACAAAATTTATTTACACAAATGAGATGAGCCAATTCAATACACATAAATTTAAAAGGTAAAAAAATTCACCATAAATTGGTTTCTCATGGGAATAAGCAACTAACAGACATCTATGCATATCTATGCACATATAGCATTTGTCTTGACTCTTAAAGCTATTTATATTTTTTGCTGGAGATTATAAATGACAATTTTCACCAAGTTTATATATATATATATATATATATATATATATATATATATATATATATATACTTTTAAGATGTTTCAAACAGATGTTGAATTTGGCATGACCAAAACATCTATTTATTTACCTTTTTAGTAATTATATGCAATAGCTAAAAATAACTACCTTCCAATTAAAAATCAAAAATAAAACACACAATGACTCTAGGAAAAACGGTAAACCTAGCATCTGGCAAACTGACTTATCTTTTCAGTGCAACATTCCTCCATTTTAAAATATTCTCTTCAGCATAATAACACATTCATTTCCTGTGATAATTTCTAGTATTAGATGCCCTATATGATCCCTGACACTAAGCTTCTTTGAAAACCAAATGTGAGCCGACTAATCTAAGTTCTTAACCTGTTACAGTTGTAGAAACTGCTTTCTTTCCATGAAGTTTCAATTATAGTTAGCACACACAAAAAAATGTCTTGCTAGTTTTGAATTTATTTTCTGTAAAATCAAGTTCTGAAATTTAGAGATTCCATCCTTTTAAGACAAATAGTAAAGAAAAAATATTTGGGCTGATGAGGTACAGATACATTAAAAATCTAGGGCAGTATTGTCCAATAGAACTTTCCACAATGATGGAAATGTTCTGTATCTGCACTTTCCAAAACTGTAGCTGCTAATGACATGTAACTTGGCCCTTGAAATGTGGTTAGTGTGACTGAGAAACTAAACTTTATTTAATTTTTAACTTATTTAAATTGCCACATATGGCTAGTGGTTATTGTGTTAAATAGTGCAAATCTAGAGATTACAAGGGGAAGGGAATAAAATCTCACATTAGCATCATGCTTTACAAAGTACTCCATTTGTATATTATCTCAATCTTCCTAACAACTTTGTGAGGTAAGAATATGTATTACCCCTATTTTACAGTTAAAAAACTGAATGCCCAAGACGTTAAAATGAAGGGTTCTTCCCCTACTAAGGAATAATTTATTCTTAAACTTAGGTCATTTGAAGGAGCATTAAAATGAAATCCAAGAAATACTTAGAAAAAGATTTTTTTAAAAGCTGTGCAAGTTCTAGTTTTAAACTCACCTGCCTCATTTTAGCATGGATATAGAAGCAAGAATAACCCAGTTGAGAAATCTTCTTGGCTAGCAATTCAACTCGCTGAGAGGAGTTACAGAAAATGATCGACTGGTTTATCTGAAGCTGAGCACAGAAAAAAAAAAAGACATGAAAAAGAAATAACCTTCATTTATTTTACACATCTTGAAATCACTGGCAAACAAACATGGTCTATGACTTAGAATCTAAGATATAAGAGAGATGCAAAACTATCAGAACTGTAAATACTATTCATTTACTTAGTAGATGCAGGTAATAATTTGTTAAGTTTTTTTGTAAAAGAGTATATTTCAGGGTGGCCGGTTAGGCTCAGTTGGTTAGAGCGTGGTGCTAATAACACCAAGGTTGCTGGTTTGATCCCCACATGGGCCACTGTGAGCTGCGCCCTCCTTAAAAAAAATAATAAAAAGATGTTGAACACTATAAAAAAAATGTATATTTCATAAGGGCACATGATTGATTGCCATCAAGAGTAAAACACAGCTGATTCTCATTATTTGCAATAGTTATGTTCTACAAAGTTGCTGCAAACACTGAATTAGTGAACATAGAACCACTGCTCCTAGGAGAAATACTGGGTAGTTACTGTGAGCCTCTGGTCATACATGTAAGTTTTTCAACAATGAAGCAATAGATAAGTTTGTTTTATGTGTGTTATTGTTTAAAGACACCTTATTTACTCATGACCAACAGCACTGTAACTCATGCCTGCACAAAGTTTATGTGATACAATTTTTCTGCAAGGCACATCAGTCTTCTTGCACTTAGGTGTACTGGACAGCACTTCAGCACTATGCTTAGGGGTCATTTTAAACAGTGAAAAATCAACAAAAAAGGCACGAAAATGCAAAAAAAACGTGGTATCAAATAGACCATGAAAAGAACTTTGGTATATGGTGTGAGAGCTGAAACACGAAGGCTGGGAATATGCACCGTGCTTCAAAATTTTCATCATGCACTACATGTCCACAAATGACTTCTAAAGCACACAACTATTGATTTTGTGGTTATAAAAAAATTTTGGCAAGTAGGTGAGTCTGCAAATACAGAATCTATAAATAATGAGGACTATAATTACCGCAAATAATGAGGACTGACTGTAATTATGGTCAAATTATTTTAGAATTAAAAGTGCCTGTGACTCATCAATCATACAGTATCAACTTCAGATCAACTGCAACTGCCTTTTAGGAAAAGCTATGGGCTTTTTCAAACACCGAAAATGGTAGGAAAACTGGTACAATTGTCTATTTTATTGGGGTTAAGTAATGGATGTTCAGAAGCTGAAGCTTCTTCCTTACCCTGGAGAAAAGTGTGTTGAGGCAGTGTACTTTTTGGCGCTCAGTTACATATGCGTAGTACTGGGTTACTCCCTTCAAAGTTAGTTCCTCCATCAGGTTAATCTCATAGGGTTTCTGCAAATGAGAATTCTGGGGGGAAAAAAAAAAGAAGAATCTTATACTTAAGTGAAAGCAGAATGTATCTCTTAAACTCAAGGTATCTCCTATACAACTATCTGATAAACTCTTGCTTTAAGGGCTACGACTCTCTTCAAAATAAGTATACATAATTTGTCATGGAAGAGAAATAAATTACCATGGGAGATCTAATATTCAGACACGTAGCTAAATTACTATTTTGTACTTTGTACATAAGATTATGCTATAATAATTTAGGTAGCATCAATGGCTACGTCAGCCTGACATCAAAAGTTAAGTGAACAATGAAGAATTTTATCAAATTACTATTATAGCTTTTAAAAAAATCAGTTATGCACAACAAACCTTAACTGATCAGCTGAAAAGCCAAAAACTTGAAATAATCAGCATAGACTGATAAGAAGATGTAATCATGGATAAAGGTATACCCATAGGCAACAGGATGGCACTGCTTCCAAGTACAGATTTATACTCACCATGAACTTCTGTACACTAAGAGGGAAAGTAGCAGAATATAATAAAATCTGTCTGTTTTTAGGTAGCGTGAGAATAATATCCTCCATTATCTGCACAAAATCCTGTGACAGCAACTTATCTGCCTGCAGTATAAAGAAGACAATTTTACAAACAAATAATGTCGTCTTTGGTTAATAAGGCATCATCCACCAAGAGCACCCATGGAATGTTCCTGGTTGTGAACAGTTAAGTACTCTACAACACTGCATAGTGCAAAAGAACCAAGACACATTCCCAGTGATCCAGAAGGGGAAAAGTCTGTAATATCCATCTTCTAGGGGGAAAAATAAAACCCCTAGACAGATATAAAATCCTTGTTCCCACAACCGAAGCATCTTAACAACTTACTCAGTTCTGTATCCTTGGGCTCTACTAGTGTTTTATACATACAGTATATCAGTGTTAATGTTTTAAAATAAAGTTACTTTCCTACATGGTCTGCGTTTTAGATAACTAGATCACGTAGATCATGGCCTAATTCAGATCAGTTTTGTTTGTGTAGTAACGAGATAACCTTTAGTCACTGTGCGCTACATGTTTCTTTTTCCCGTTTAATTTTTGCAACAACCCTGTAAGATAGGTATCCTATAAAGTAGTTACTACAGTGAGTACACAGCCTAATTTTAAAATTGTGCAATCTGAAGTATTGGTTAAGTAACTAACTTCCAAACATAGCTAGTTAAGGGAAGGAGATAAGACTTCAATCCAGGTAGCTGGATTCTGCAGGCTGTCCTTTTAACCACTATACCATACAGCCTCTTTCATGGAAATTACATTAACATTCTGGTGTAGGTAACACATGTAACAGAGACTGAAAAAAACAAACAATGCATACTACCGTGTTTCCCCGAAAAAAAGAACCTAGCCAGTCTTACATTAATTTTTGCTCCAAAGGATGCATTAGAGTTGATTGTCTGGTTAGGTCTTATTTTCAAGGAAACACAGTATTTGCTAAATGAGGGGTTAGATATATTACATGTTTTTTAAGATGTATCACTGAATGGAAAGACTCAGAACGAACTTAGCTTTAAGGATACTCAACTCCTCTTGAAAAATGAAAATAAACCCCAAACTATCTGGCATCCCTAGGAAAGACACAAGGCTGAACTATTCCTATAAATGCCTATCACCTATTGCCTTTAAAGGCCAAAGCGTGTTTTATAAGCAAATTAGTTTGAACTGACAGAAGTCATATTTTTTTAGAAATTCATGAACACAAAGAACTTTTGCTTCATTCACTGACAATGATAAACAAAGCTCAGAATAATACAGAATAGTATCTTTCCAAATGAAGAGACATTACCTCATCCAATACTATCATCTGGACATGATCAACTTTTGCAACTCCTTTCTTGATAAGATCCAGGATTCTCCCAGGGGTAGCTATCACCACATGCACTACACAAGATTAAAAGACATATTCTCATTAATTTTAGCTTGGACAAAAAGGATATAGTAAAGGTGTCTGTATATTATATATACACAAATATATACATATAAACCTTTTAAAATACATATATACATTATCAGAAACACTGCTGTAGAGGTAGGAATACAGTAGTCCCTCCTTATCCACAGTTTTGCTTTCCACAGTTTCATTTACCCACGGTCAATTGCAATCTGAATATATTAAATGGAAAATTCCAGAAATAATTCATAAGCTTTAAGCTGTGCACTGTACTGAGTAACATGATGAAATCCCACACCTTCCTGTTCCATCCTGCCCAGGATGTAAATCATCCCTTTGTCTAGTGTATCTGCTACCCTGCTGCCTGTTAGTCACTTAGTAGCTGTCTAGGTTGTCAGATGGACTATTGTGGTATCTCAGTGCTTGTGCTCAAGTAACATTTTACTTAATTAAACGGCCCAAAGTACAGGAGTAGAGATGCTAGTAATTTGGATATGCCAAAGAGAAGCTGGAAAGTGCTTCCTTTAAGTGAAAAGGTGAAAGTTCTCAACATAGTAAGAAAAAAAACTGTATGCTGAGTTTGCTAAAATCTACGATGAAATCTATCCGTGAAATTGTGAAGAAAAAGAAATTTTTGTTAGTTTTGCTGTTGCACCTCAAACTGAAAGTTATGGCCACAGCACATGGTAAGTACTTAGTTAATATGGAAAAGGCATTAAATTTGTGGGAGGTAGACATGAACAGAGAGAGACCACATTCATATAACTTTATTAACAATATATTACTTTGTTATTTTGTTATTATTAATCTCCTACTGTGCCTAATTTATAAATTAACCTTTACCATTAAGTATGTATAGGAAAACACTGTATATACTATAGGGTTCAGTACTATCTATGGTTTCAGGCATCAACTGGGGGTCTTGGAACACATCCCTTACAGATAAGGGGAGACTACTGTAGTACAAAGAGGCAAAGATGTGTATTTGGGAAATGGATTTCCATTTCACCTAAGTTGGCTAGAAAACACTTGCTTGTTTTATCTCTACATGGGGTGGGGTACAGGTTCCCAAATCACATGCTCCAAATAAGGGTGATATCGCCTTATCTTAGGACAATCCCTAATGAATAACAAAAGGCATACTAAGCTTCTGATATAGTAGATTGTCTCTAAATTACAGCAATGGTCTTCAGAAGATTGTTATAAGGATCAAATGAGAGAATCATTTTAAATAACTGTGCAGTATGAATATAGTAATTAATCTAATGACAATCATAAAATTCTAAATTCTATGTATAATTTTGTATAAGTGGATCTCATTCGTACTGTTTTATCTTTTTTCACTCAGTGTATCCAGGAGAACTCTCCATAAAAATAAACAAAGATCAGCTTCACCCTTTAATGGCTGTGTGGTATTCCACTCAAAATATACACCCCAATGTATTTAGCCAACTTCCTGTCTGACATTTAGGTTGTTCTAACTTTTCAGTACTACAAACCACACTGTAATAAACAACCTTGCATTTTCCCAATTATTTCTTCAGGAAGGATTCTTAAAAATATACATTTATAATTTCAAAATATAATGTCAACTTGCCCACTACACAGAAGGCATCAATTTATGTATGTTGCAAAAGACAGCCTATTTCTCCACAAACTCACATTATGTTACTAATGTTTTTTTGCCTTGCCAGTCAGATAAGCACGGTATGAATTTATTGTTTTAATTTTATTTACATTTTTAAAAATTACTAGTAAGATTGAGTATTGTTTCAATTACTATCAATTTGGTGTTTTCTTGAAATGAGACCCTCATTTCCTTCATTCATTTTTCTACTGCAATGTTTGTTTATTAATTCTTAAAAGCAATTTTTAATAAGTTACTGAAAGGAAACACCTGTGTGTGAAATTATACTCAGAGCTAGGCCACCTCATTATCAGTCATTTCCTACCTGTGTCATCAAGCCTCATTATGTCATCCCGTAAATTGGTTCCTCCTGTGGTTGCCATCACTTTGGCCCCTCCCATGTGTTTGCTGACCTGGATGCAAATTTGACTGACCTGTAGAGCAAGTTCTCTAGTGGGAACAATCACCATTGCTGGAAAATATCAAGCAACAGAGAAAACAGAAAAAAACATATTTTAAGAGTTTAAGAAGCTACAGAAATACTGCCCCTTGCAATCTAGATACTCAGACATATTAAGAAGTTAATCGTAATAAGCCAAACCAATTCTGAAAAGTCAAATGAGTAAATCTTAAAGAGAACCTAGTAGTGTTCCAGATTAAGACTCTTCCTCAACAATATTACTATATAAGTCTTGTACTATTCTTAGTTACAAACTTTTACAGGGTTCTTTGAGTTGGCAACCATGGGCTTGAAGTTTAATATTTCAGTAAGACACTCTGAACACCCAAATAGGAAACTCCTGCTACCAAGGTTCATTTACATATGAAAGGGGGGGAAGAATGATAATTATAGATCAAGAAAGCTGAGAATTTAAGATAATGCGTTAGAGGTAAAAACTATTAGTTTATGGTGGGTACAACTACAGAAATCTGATTCTTCCCCACTGCCTGAGCTCTTAAAATTCCAAAACCACAAGGGAAAAGGTTCATGTTTCTACAAGGAACTTACACACAGCTGCCACAGAAATTCATAGTTTTTAAGTAGTAATGTCAGATAATTTAACTTCTTATGATCTTAACTTTCCTATCTATAGGGCAATAATACTTTGCCTATCTCATTGGAACGTTGTCAAAACTGTGCAATATGTAAAATTACTTTGAAAACTACAAATCTCTTCAAAAAACTGTGAAAAGAAAGGGTATGCCATTCCAGATTCTGTAAATTCTGACAAAAAGAAGATGGTAACATCTTCCACACAACTTCATGGTTATTAACCACCATTTTTAGAATTTAAACAACTAACCTTGTATATTGTCCTTCTTCAGGTCTAGCCGTTCAAGTAAGGGAATGAGGTAGGCACCGCTCTTGCCTGTTCCATTTTTTGCTCTAGCTAAAATATCCCTACCCGATAAAGCAATGGGAATGCTCTCCTCCTAAAAGAGACAAAGCCAGTTACTTGTGAGTAAAAACAGTGCATAAGCAAATTCTCTAAAATACACAAGGTATACCTTTGGTATTGCTTTAAAGTGCCTTACATTTGCATTTTACAAGAAAAAGTAGAAACCAAGTAAATTAGCAAGAATAGTCAACATCACCATCATTAATCAACCAGTATTTACTGAAACTGCTCATAGAACACGTATTGTATCCCAATGCAATAAAAACTGTGTAAGTGTGTATGTGTGAAACTGTGTATGGCTAAGGAAGCTGAACATCAACAAAGAGGAGAAACTTGGGCTGACACAGAAGAAAAGCAGAAGACATTTCACAGTTAAAAACTGGAGAAAAAAATGGCACAAACAATACAATGGAAAGACTCCATATGATATTTTAAGACTAATAAGCCAATTTTACAATGAAAAATTGTAGTTTGGACAACTTATCCTTTTACAAAGCAGAAAAGGGCTGGAAAGTTTAACCTCAGGTTTTATGTGATATCACACAAAACCTCCAATGTTTGTCTCATAGCCAATTTCTCTGTCCTGAAATGTGCTCAAATGGAGGCTCAATTCTATCCCAGTTATCTCAATCCACGAACACATCACTGAGAGTGACTCTCATTTTCATATTTAGCTTCCTTTGTCATGTGTGTTTTGTGGAAGACAGCATCATTTCCTATTAACTCAGGAAAAATTTCTTAGACAATAGCAAAGGATTCCCAACAATTACTTAAAATTAAATACACCTAACACAGAGACAAATTAAAAAGGCAGAACAGGTATAAACAGGGAAAAAGGAGAACACTTGTTTCTAAAGTAAAAAATCTGAATTTCTAAAACCAAGGGAAAATAAACCAGGAGATTCATAGTCACTGTAAGAATGAGTTCTATGCCTGAGCTAATGACCAAAAGAGCTATCTATAGCATTTAAAAACTTTTATCATAGAAATATCTAAGTCATAAGCATCATGATTTCCATTTCCCACCATGACACTCATTCTACCTAGACCCCAATCTCAGGGGTCAGATGGGTTCCACATGGTCAAAATAACATAGCTGCCAGCTGTGAAAACAGTCCAGTGACAATCTGTTATCTTGTTCCGACAACCAGCATTAAACAGTCTTATTATGGTAAAAAGTCAAAGAAGAAAACCTTGGCTTTGATCGTTTGGTCTTAATTTCCTCCCTTCTACTTTGAGTCAGCTCTGTTAATTTCCAGTCGTTCTGGAGACCCATTACCCCCACTGATTCATTCTCTTCTATGGTTTTTGAACAGACTACCTGCACTACTCAGTTCAATGGGGGGGGGGGGGGGGGGGGAGGCTAGGTGGTCGCCAAAGTCTTCAATGACTTTCTGAGTCATGTCCTTCAAAACTACAAAACTTGTGAAGTGAGCCAGGGTAAAATTAGATAGGGAGTATTCTAATTCCCGTTTTGGGTTTGTCTTTTGGTTTAGATTGAGGCCACTGGGTTAGATTGACTTCTAGTCTTCTGTTCTTTGATAGGGCTTATGCTTTCTAGAAACAGTTTAAGGTAAGGCTTTAACAAAGTAAGCAACCTAGGGTCAGCTGGATGGCTTTGGTTAGATGTGAGCTCTCAACAACAAGGTTACAGGTTCAATTCCCACACGGGATGGTGGGCTATGCCCCCTGCAACCAAAGATTGAAAATGTGACTGGACTTGGAGCTGAGCTGCGTTCTCCACAACTAGACTGAAGGACAACAACTTGGAGCTGATGGGCCCTGGAGAAGCACACTGTTCCCCTATATTCTCCTCCACCAAAAAACTGAATTCTTTAAAAACAACAAAAAAAAGTAAGCAATCTAGCCTACAAGATGCACTGATATTTCTCCCTGTATAATGGCCATAATGATTAGCAATCAGGGAATTCAGCACATCCACATTGTTTCTTACCACTGTTTCCTAGGAAGATTAAGTTAATATGAAATAAGAGAATTCAAGTCAGGCTCAGACAGCTTTGAAACCCAAGAGGAAATTATGGGAAGCTGCAAAGGAGAAGAAAAAGGAGGAAGCTAAAAATTCTTTAAAAACATTATGTGCTAAGCAGATACCTTGTATTTATCTCTTCAAGTTTGGTACTTTTTGTTTTACAAATGACAAAACCAATCTCCAGAGATTATTTTGCCCATGGTCACAAAGCAAGAAATGCTAGAACCAGGATTTGAACTTAGGTCTGCAAGTAACAATATGTAGGTGAGGATGTGGAGAAATTGGAACCCTCATACACTCCTAAGTGGGAACGTGTAGCCACTTTGGAAAACAGGCTAGCAGTTCCTCAAAAGGTTAAACAGTGTTACCTTATGAACCAGCAACTCTACTCCTAGATATACACCCAAGAAAAATGAAAACATCTCCACACAAAACTTGTACATGAATGCTCACAGCAGTATTATTCATAACAGTTAACACTGGAAACAACCCTACAACTGATGAATGGATAAACCAACCATGGTACACAGTCATACAATGGAATATTATTCTACAACAAAAAGGAATCAAGTAGTGATACATGTTAAAACATGGATGAACCCTAAAAAACTATGCTAAATCAAAGTAGCCAGCCACAAGAGATCATAATGTTGTATAATTCCATTTATAGAGAATATCCAGAATAGGCAAATCCATAGAAAGTAGATTAGTAGCTGCTTAGGGCTAAGGAGTAACTCCCTAAATGAGTTTTTTTGGGGTGATGAAAATGTTCTAAAATTGAGTGTAGCAATGGTTGCACAACTGTGAATACACTAAAACCCCACTGAATTGTATACTTTATATGTGTGAATTGTGTGATATGTGATTTATATCACAATATAACCCAAACCTGTGATTCTGCCACCTTTTTTTAACTCTTTAACTCTATGTTCTACTTTAAGGTCTAGGGATTGATCAAATATGTATTTGATGTGTTTTGGTTACCCTATTACCCATTTCTCTTTCTTAGTAGCTCCCTCACTTCCGAGGAACTGCATCTCCCCCATCCCAATGAATAGTCTAGCCAACCTCTCCTCAGCCAAATTGTAGACACTGACTGAAGCCAGGCCAGCCGAATGCTCCCGTCTAAGATTTTAAATTTTGATAGTGCATCCTATAACTTACAGCTTCCTAAAGACCTTCAGCTTCCTCAGTTCTTGGCCAATTAATTCCAAGTGTATTTCTCCAGACTTCTCCTTAATCTTCTGAACTCCTACTAGTCTTCCAATGAACTACCTTTTGCTTAACTTAGCCCATGTTGGTTTCTGTTGCCTATAAAGAATGGTATACTTCCCAATATCCCAGTACTGAGAGCCATTTAACAAGAGTATGACACTAAAAAAGCTCAAAATCGCCAAACTGGCTGCTTTTAGAGTAGCTGCTGCTTTTTACTTCCTTCAGCCACATGAGTTTAAGAATCCAAATTTCAGGGGGGAAAAAATATGGGTACTGTGGAGGAGGTAGCAATGGTTGTCACAGATATCTACTGCTACCTAGAAAAAAGGAAATGGAAGGTAGTAATTTCAAAAATAGTCTAACATAATGAACATACCCCAATTTACCCCCAGTAATCAATGGGGAAATGCATTTAAAGATTTTTTGAAAATTCAGAAAAATAATTATTTTACCATAATAAATCCATGTTAAGAATGTTTTACAAAAGGATAAAGAATGCTATAATTCCTAGCTATAAATAATAAACTATTAATCCTTATTAGACTTGGTTGGCAAAATAATTTCTCAAAGTAATTTGAGATTCTTGACCCAATATGGAATTTTGTTGTCAACAGTAAGGAACTTCCATGTTTCCCTCAATAATGGTCTACCTGCCATTTCATCACCTTCTTATCTAAAAATTCTTCAAAAGTTGTAGTCTAGAGTCTGGAAGCAGCAGGACCTGTTACCTCTCAATCATCTCAAAGTTAATATAAGGTTTCAAGATGTTAAGCAGAATAAAACAGTAGGTTCTCATGCACTCCAAAGAAGTCTGTGTTTCTATAAAGCTGTCTTTAGAATGCCAAGTTATGCCGCTGGGCACAGTATTCATCAGACCTAGAACTAGAGTCACAGATGGCAGCACCAAAGAAAGACGTGTAGGAGATATCTGTAGTATACCTGGACCCAGCCTGTTAGTGTAAAATCTTTTGAGAGGATATAATTTAAGTTCCTCATCTTCCACTAATCTTATAGCCAAATTGCAAATAAGTTCCACCTCTTACAAAATATTCAAATGTAGATGACACCCATCTGTCCAAGAAGGCTTTTACATTTGTGAAAAAATTCCAGATAAAACTAAATACGATAGAAGACATTTCAGGGGGGAAAAACAAAACAAGCAAGCAAGTAAGGAGAGAGGGAAGATTAGAACAGAATGAACAGAAGGCAGCAATCACGAGGACGAATTTTACTAGAGGACTTCTACATTTCTTTTTGGTTCTAAAATCCTAATACTTATACTTTGTTACATTGAATAATTCTAAGGAGCAAATTATTGTACTTTCTACAGATTCTCAGGTGAAAACAATAGTGAAGAAAAAAGGCAACGGTAGTCTCAGGTATCTAAAATAATACTTTAGCCAAGTGGTTAGGGAGTTAACTGCCTCTATGATATACTATACTAACACTGAAAGCACAAGTAACAAATTCAATTTTAAATTTTAATACAAAGGTGAGAAACAGTCCATTAAGTCTGCCAAATGAACCAACCTCCTTTTTTGATAAAACTGTTACATGGAATAACCCATTAACACTCATTGAGCCTTTATCACGTAGGCACTGTATTAAGCGTACTAACATGAATCTCCTCACTTAAGCCACAACAGCCCTACAGCATATACTATTATATCGATTTTATATGTCAGGACACCAAGGTTTAGAGAGGTATCTCAAATAATTAACTTCAACCTCGGCAATCTGACTGCAAAGCTAGTGTATTTAAGCAGTTCTCTCGACTAAGTTCACCATAATTTCATCAAAGCATTCTAAACACAATCGAACATTTGAGGGCCTATTTCCTGCATATACCTTACTAAATACTAGAAATACAAAGTTGAATGATATAGACCCTACAGAAGAGCTCTCATAAAACTTTTCATTGTTACAGATAAAATGGATTAACATGAACTACATTGTAGATTACTAAATTTTTCAATATCTACACTTAAATTGCCTATCTGATGATGTATAACCTTATCTTGATACTTTCTCCAGCCATGATAAACTTCTTTCAGTTTGTCCACAAAGGCACACTTTCCCCCCTAGGTAATCACTATCCCAGTGTTTTCTGCTTAGAATATGGATCACTTCTTCCAGGTTGTTCCATCTTCCCCTAATGGCTACATATATGTGCCATTTTCGACTAGAAGGGGGCCTATTATATTATATTGAAAGTACCTGTAAAATTAGCTGTCCTTTCTACTAGACTGTAAGAACAGGAACCCTATCTGCCTTGTTCATTACATCCCATGTCTAACACTTTCTAAAAGTCACTCAGTAATTGTTTTTGCTCAATGAAAAAGTGCTCAGGGATGTAACAGTGTTTGTCCTTAATACAACTTGGATTCAAGTTTTAACTTACATGAAGACAGCACACGTTTATCAAAGATATATGTATAACACGTTTATGTCTACGTGTGTGTATGCATGTATGTGCATACATACAAGGTGTGATAAAAAAATACAGTGACTGTTTCAATTAAAAACATTTATTACAGTAAGACACATTTGTCATTAATCCCCCTCAAAACACTCCCCCTCACTTCGAACATACTTATCCCATCGTTCTTGCCACTTTCTGAAGCAGTTCTGGAAGTGCTCTCTTGTGAACGTCTTTAGTTGTGCTGTCGTGGCTGCCTTGAGGTCCCGAATCGATTCAAAACGTTTACCTTCATGGTCATTTTGACTTTGGGGAAGAGCCAGAAGTCGCACGGTGCCAGATTCGGTGAACAAGGTGGATGAGGACACACCATAATGTTTTTATTTGACAGAAATTGCCATATACCAAAAACGGTATGTAACATGGAGCATTGTCATGATGGAGGATGAAACCGTTTGCCCGTTTCTCAGGCCATTTTCTATGCACATTGTTTCTTAAACGCTCATAAAGACACTCCCGAAAGAGGACTTCTAGAACGGCTTCAGAAAGTGGCCAAGAACAATGGGATAAATGTGTTCAAAGCGAGGAGGAGTATTTTGAGGAGGATTAATGGCAATGTGTCTTTTACTGTACTTTTAAAAAATTTAAACATTTGCCATATTTTCTGATCACATCTGAATAAAGTACAACTGTGTACGAACATTTCCTTGCTCATTCCACTGAAAGGGCCAAGGAGCAGAGTGCACCTACTGCTCAGATTTTGGGCCCTAATACTACTTCCCACTAATTGGAATCAGAGCTCCTTGGAGAAATGGCTGATTCCAAGGCTGGGGGAGGGTATGCCTGGTATCATGATATACCAAAACAGAAGTGTGCTCAAGAAAAAGGGGCGGGGGGGGGGGGAGTGAAGATGTGGAACACAAAAAATTCTTAGGATAGTGAAATTACTCTGTATGGTACTATAATGGTGGATACAGGTCATTATACATTTACTCAAACTCACAGAATTTACAGCACCAAGAGTGAAACCTAATGTAAACTACAGAATTTGGGAGATGTGCGTCAATGCAGGTCACCAGTTTTAAGAAATGTGTCACTCTCATGGGGAATGTTAATAATGTGGAGGCTGTGCATGATCAGGGGCAGAGATTATGGGAAGTCTCTGTATCTACTCAATTGTCGTGAACTTAAAACTGCTCTAAAAAATAGTCTATTAGGGAAAGAAAGATAAAGAGGGGCACCTTTCAAAAACACAGGAACCAGTTTGAAGGAGCTCACACTGGCCAAATCTAAGACAGTCTGAGCAGAAAAACATCACTGGGGAAAAAAAGGAATTCATAAGCCCACACTGATAATATATAGATACACAGAGAGGAGATAAGGGAAGGATCTTCTTTTTAAGGCCAAATGTGGAAAGAGTACCAGAGTTGGAAACTCATATTCCAACAAAGATGAGATCACGCAAGTATCATCAATGAATACTAAAACTAGGGGAAATGATGAAGACCAGGATCTCTGCAAGATATGAAAGTGCTCCCTACAGGCTGCTTATTAGTTTCAAGGGAGGAGGGGAAAAAAAAAAAAAAGCAGCAAATATACAATAGAAAAATCAAACATCACCTTGACAGAATAATCAAAATTAAAATCACCAATGCAAAATACATGGACACTTGTCTATACCTCCAAATGTGATATCCTGAAAAGGCCGTAACATGACTTCTGCAACATTTTCGCTAAGAATATACAATTTGAATCTAATCATGTGGAAACATGAGACAAACCCCAAATGAGAAATGCTCTACTAAAGAAAGGAAGGGGACTGTATTTTTAATATATCAGTGTCATAGAGACCAGGAAACATGATTAAAAGAGGTTAAAGACGTAACGATTATATGCAATACCTGATCCTAGGATGACTCCTGCACAGAGGAGGAAAAAAATGCTAAAAAGGACATTTTGGGGTCAATTAAAAATTAGAATACAAATGACAGATGAGATAGAAATGTTGTATTAATGTTAATGACTGAAGATAACTGTACTATGGTTATACAAGAGAATAGCCTTACTCTTAGGAAATACGCTGAAATATTCAGAGGTACCAGGATTTTGTAACTTACCCTTAAAAGATTCACAAAGTGTGTATGTGCACGTATATACGTGTGGGTGTGTACACACACACGAGAGAAATGCTGGTTCATTTTATCATCACAGATCAAAAAGAAAAGTTGTGTAATGCTTAACTCATAACATTACCCATGTGATAAAACAGGGAAACATACCTGAATAGGAGATGGCTTTTCCCAGCCCATTTCAAAAATTCCCATCAGTAACTCCCGTTTCAAACAATAATCTTCAAACTCATTTCCTTTTGTGGAGGTCACATCCTAGACAAACAACAAAAGAATAAAGTACAACTGTGTTCCTTTAGTAGTTAGCATGCTTAAGAAAGTTTGTTTAAGAGACTAATTCTTTATCTACCCCATTTATAATATAAATATATGCAGATTAGTTATCTTGATCTGTACTTCAACAACTATTCCTAAAGAATAACCACTCTCTTACACGCAAGCCATTTAAAAATTGTGTTTTGGGGAAAGGACACACTGTGGTCATATTCTTCTAAGCACAGGTGGAATAGTATTTATTTCTATGTAAGAATCATGCTATAAATTGTAAATTACAAAATGCGAAGTCAAACCTTAGCTCCATCACTCACTGGCTATAAAATATCCTAGTTTAAACCAGGGTTTCTCAAGTTCAGCAATATCGACATTTGGGCCAGAAAATTCTTTGTTGTAAGAGGCTATCCTGTAGCATTTCCCCAGCTGTGATAACCAAAAATGTTTCTAGCTATTGCTAAATACCCCCCTCGAGAATAAAAACCACCCCTGGTTGAGAGAAAACCACTGGGCTAAGAGAACTAACCCCTCAACTTCCATTTTCTCATCCACAAATTGGAAATAATACCTAACCGGAATCTTATTGTGCTGCTGAGAAGAGAGAATTTTGAGAAAAATGCCTTGAAAACCACAAAAGCACTCCATAACTAGATAAAATACACATACGTATAAACATAATATGTAGATACACATTAACTCCTCCAAATAGTGGAAATTTTTGGCACTTCATCATATATGATCTATACAATTGCAAAATATTTAAGAGTGAACACATATTGCCTATTGTTATTAAGTAACTACTTCATTTTTGTTCGTTTCCACACCACTTTCCACTTGAATCTTACAACCAACTTACCGAAGTTTTGATTCTTAGATCCTTTGGAGGGAGTTTTAAAGTCTTTTTCCAGTCATCACCAGGTCTAGAGAGAATATAGTAATATTAAAATATCAGAATTCATAGCATCATTATTCTAGTAATACAAAGATAATTCGTGTTAATTATAATTAAGTTCTTAAAAAACACATTAAAGTTTAACATGTTACCATTTACTTAAGAATACAGTTAACAGAGATAACTAGAAAAACTGCTCTCCTTACAAGGAGCAATCTAGGGAGGGCTAAAAAAAAAAAAAAAAAAAAAAAAAAAAAATCAATGGAAAGGGATAAGGCAACCATCTTCTTAAGCAGCATAGTGTGACAACAGTGCAACTGTTGTCACAACTGGGAACCCATGCGTTTTGTTTGACCTACATAGTGTATTTTTATTTAAATTAGTTGCTGACATTTAAAAATTAGATTGTATAAAAGTCCAGATTCTGGATTTTCTTGAAAAACTGGAAGCTTTAGCAACACTGGTTCCAAATTTCTGCATGGCAGCAGTTTAATAGAGCTTAGTAACGAGTTTAAAATCAAGCAGCTGAACCCTTTAAATAGGGCAAGTACCCTCTCATTTGGCAGTTTTTGGTAGGCATCTGAGTTTGTAACTTCTGGTGACTAGTTAAAACCAAGGGCTCTAACGTTTCAGACCTGAGTTCAAGCCCTGACTCTACCACTTATTGGTTCTGTGACCCTCCAGCAGTTACTTTTCTAAGCTTCCATTCTCTCATATATAAAACGGGTTAAGAATTACAGCAAGTAATTTACACAAAGCGCTCAGCACAGTGTCTGGCAAAGTAAGTCAATTATTAGCTGTTAATGAAGCTCTCTCAATCTTTTTTTTTTTTTACTGGGGATGCTTGAATCTATAAAAGAGGAAAAAAACAAGGAAAATATAATTTTAAAAATCTCTTTTAGGTCAGGCAAAAACCTCTAATTCATCTAACACAAAGCATCTAACAGAGGAAAAAAACATCAATAAAGCAAACAACATGTTCAACTGTGTTGTCTTTAAATAAGTTTTCATTATAGCGACTCCTGTATAATTAGAGCCCCCAAAACATCTCAGGAGTTTTGATTTAGAAAGATGAGCATTTATTATACTTAAAACTGGGTCCCAAATAATCCAAGATACTCTAACACAAGTGACTATTTGCTACCAATTCCCAGGGTACTAAAGCCTTTTACCTCAGCTGCTATCACACCAAAGTCTCTATGCAAAAGTGTTAACTGAACACCCTAGGTAGGCCAGTTTACCACACTGTCAAATTCTACAGTGAATAAAAATGCAGTCGATACAATGCAAAATCTGCCCACAAGGAATTTATAAACCACAGTAATTAAAATGAGAACATAAGTGATAAAGTATTAGAACTTCTAGACACCCCCCCCCCATTTGATGGGATCTAAAGCCTTCATGGAAGAAATGACACTTGGATTGAGATTTAAAGAACCCACAGAATTGAAACCATTAAGCCTAGGAAAAGCAAAAAAGTAAAATCCACTGTTATCTGAAATTAGAATTTAAGTAAAAAATATTATCATAATGAAATAATGCAGCTTTATCCTTAAAGATTAAAAATAGCCAAAATTTTGCTAGCCTACTCATATTTTGTCAAGACAAACTACAATTTAGAAAATATTTTACTAATTAAAGCATTCACCTTAAAAAAAAAACATAGAATATGCATTAATGGCAATTCACTCAGTGACCAAACCAATTCTACTGGAAATTAATTCTTATAGGTCACTAGTGAACTACACAGAAGTAACCATCTATAAAATATTCTGGTAGCTTCTTATAAAGGCTATTTTTCTTTATGAGTGCTTCTTAATAAGCATGGAAAAAATCTAGGTTGTAATTAAACACTTTAGTTCAGTGAATCAGTTTCGTCATCTTAGAAGATTTCTAGAGGTTAAATCAATTTTAATGGCTAAATTCTTAACAACAAAGCCAAACCTCAAATGGGGGTCACATCTTAAATCTTAATTTTCTATTAACTGAATCTTTAGAGTGATAGTTACCAAATAATTTAAAGTGAACACTTAAAAAATGATAGCCCACAAACTTTCAGATTTAAAGGAAAATATATTCTGTAGTAAGATGAGGCTCTAAGTTTTTAGTCAACAAGGGAGGGTTGGCCCCCTATTCAGAGATGTGTGTTTAGGAGAGTTCAAATCCTGACTTCCCTATGTTTAACGGCTTCTTATTTTGTAAGAGGAGGAGAAAGCTTATTAAAAAAATATATATATATAGAAAAGCAAAGTTCCATAAACTAAAAAAAAAAAAAATTATGGATAAATTTCCAATGAGTGAATTATGTTTGAAGTTCAGAAAGCTGGACAAGTCCTTAAATTTAAAATCTGAAATTGGCTTTAACTGCCATTTAAACTAGGGTAAGGTGCAGTCACAATACTAGGGGAAAGCTATACTGGCAAAAACAAGGTGAATCTGAGCTAATTATGAAAGCCAGAAATGTTTCAAAAAATAATCTATACAAAATTAATATACATCTATGCCTACATTCATTATTACTTAATAAACCTGAATTAATTATGACAGAAATACATTATTCTATTGCAAATACCTGATGGCCATAAAATAGTCATGTCCTCTATTTGCAATCAAAATAGTTAAGATTTACACAAAACAGTCAACAAACAACAAAGTAACCAAAAGAAATCTCCTTGGTCCCACCACCCAGAGTGTGTTTACTATTTATTCTAACACTTACTTAATAGTGGTGGTCATACTCTGTGCTTGCTGCTGAGTGCCATTATTGATTGTGTTGGTATTTTTCAGCTGGTTCATCTGCTGCTGTGTCTGTGTGCCCCCTCCTCCGGGGCCACCACTGGGCTTCACAGGGCCCCTCAGCTGACCATTTTGACTGGACAGACCCATTATAACAGGGTTCTCTGTTCTGGCCGTGCTCATACTGTATTAATTGTAAAGATGTCTCTTTCAAACTTCAAAACTTTGAAAGTCAGTAGAGAAACTGTAATAACAGTTTATTAGGCTCTCCAAAACGAAGAGATAAATATAAGTCTTGCTCAATATTGAGTCCTTTATTGCAATGCAGGCAAGCACCTGTAAGTCTCTGAACAGTAAGCAGCAGTAACTTGCTCTCATGCACCAAATCAACTTTTTATTTTTAAAAAAGCTCTAACAAGGTTGAGTTATGTATCTGAATTCACTCACTTCAATCTGAAACAAAGAAAAAGTTAAGTTAGCAAAAACACAGGAAAGTTGGAAAAACTTGTTTCCCTTTTAAAGAACTCCTTTAGAAGAACTCTCCTTTTAAATTAAAGAATTAAGAATACAGCTGCGCTTAAACCAAATCATTAGCCAGGCTAGGAGAAACACAAAAACGATGAACTGCCTCAAAAACCAAACTCACAATGAGACCAATCTCAAACATTTTAAATTGTTAGTTCAAAGCAACCCAGAGAACCCAGCTAGAAAGATACTGTGGTTAAATTAGCATTAGTTGTCAAATGGCAATCTCTTCCCTACAGTTTCCTAAGTCTCTAGAAGTCCATGACACCTCTAAAAGTCAACGATTCATTACACCTTATTGCATTACAACTCAATGAAGTACCACACAACTTAATGTAAATCTACATATGAACAAGGCAAGATAATTCATTAATTTTTTTCTATTTCTGACAGCAACTGAGAATCCTTGAAAAGTGAGCGTTTTGACTTAATTTTATGCTTTCAGAAAAAACACATCTGTGCACTCGTGAATTTCAACTATAAAAGTTCAACTTTATGAAGAAAAATGCATTTTCTTTTTTCCCTGTAAGTTTTTGCCCTTTGAAACAATAACTGAAGCAGGGACATAGACATATCTACATGTCAAAATCACCTGCTTGAAAAACAGCCAAGAAGCTCCTTAGCTACTATAAAATTTGAATACTAAAAAACTATTAGCTACATTTCAATAACACTTTTCAAGTATAATAGTATTAAAAAATTATAAAAACTAAAAAGAAAGTGACTGTTGAAAAAAAAAATCTGTGAAAGGCTAAATACACTAGTAACGAATCAAATTTCCCAAGAAACCTAGAGTCGTTTTAAAAAAGAACTGGTTAATCTCCTCCATTTTTAATTATTTCCCAAACTGAATTCTTTTAAAATGTAGAGAATAAAAACTTAAATTTACAAAGGCCAGAAAAGAAAGGCCTACTCCTTTTTAACTCCTTTAACATTTCTTACCAAAAATACACTAGCTTTATTAATTTGTGCCATAAAGTCTTCTCCAACAATAAAATTTGTTTAAAATATTTCTCTTACTTTTTAAAAAACTGGAAATAAAGTTGCTCACAAGCAAATCCAGATTATCATACACACAAAGAGGTATATTTCGAAGGCTCCCAGTATCGAATTAATCTCCTAAACAGATCGTGGTTAACAGTCACCTAATTTCAGTTCAGGGCAGTAAATGGTATCCTGTATTGACAGGTTTATATTACGATCAACAGTATCGCGTAATTCACACCAGAAGACTTATTTGTTTGCAAAGTACTAGAGGATGAAGGAGGCAACCTCTAAAGATTAAATGATCTCATTACTGTCCATCATGCATGTAACACTTCCTGTCTCCCTAGATCCAAACTGTGACTGATAATTGCTCCCCTCCTTAAACTGAAACCTGCACTGCAGTTTTACATCTCAGAGGAAATATTCCTTCTATCCCTTCCCCATTTAGATTTGAAATTATATTTCTGCATTTTAAATAGTACGAAGGAAACGTAGACTAGTTGGGAGGAGCCCCGTGCGGAGTTAATTACACCACTTCCCCGATTGTAGTTAGCAACTGACAGTTTCACACCCAAAACAGTATCGTCATCTCCGGCGAGAGCTTTTGTTTGCAAAGGCAGCGCATTTTCTGTAAGCTGGATCTGCAAGTTGGCCTGTTTTATTCTGAGGGGAAAAGGGGACTGTGGAAAAGGGAGTAAGCGATAAGGGAAGGAAACGAGCCAATAATTTGGACCACTTAATTGTAGGACAATAATTTCTAGCTCTCCCTGTCGCCTCACCCCACCCACCCAAAAAACCACACACACACACACCAAGTCAGCTCTCTGTGACCATAAACACAAACGGGTTGGGGCTCTGCAATCCTATCTGCGCCACAAGAGCAGGGAACGAGCTCCGCGGGTAGGAAACAAAAGGCACTCCTCCTATGAAGCCCCAAAGAGAAACCCTTAACCCAGAAAGTCTTTCTTTCCTCCACGACTCGGAGGGCTTCCAGAATCACCCACTCGTTACCGACCTACAAGGCCTCACTTCAATCAAGCAGCTGCTGGTCCCCTTCTAAACGGAGCCCTCCACTACTGCACATCCCTGCCGCCCCCTATAGGGCCGCCTCGTACCCTATAACCTCCAACATCACCGTAAGTCCTTGCCGCCCCCATGGTCCCACATTCCCTCGTCTTCTACAGTATAAAGCTCCTCCGAGTACTTGGCCCGCTCCCTCTACAGACCCCGCTGCGCACAGCCCCATATTCAGACACCTCCACCCCACACAGCTGCCGCCTGCCTTCCTCCCCAGGGTCCAGCCAGGCCTTAGGCCTCCGCCTCAGTGTCCCCCACGCTGACCGAGAGGCTTCCCCGCAGCCCCGACCTCACCCCACTCCCCGCGGCTCGGGCCTGAGTCCTACCACCGAGGCCACACCCGCTCGGCAACCTCGGTCCTTTATTGTTGACTCGAAGCTCCCAAAATGGCGGCGGCTCCTTCCTCCTCGGAAACCTCCGCCCGCCCCCAACCGGCCCCTCTCGGCGGCCTCCTCCGCCCCCGCCCTCGCTCTGCTGTAGAGGCCGAGGCCCCGAGCCGCCCGCGCCCGCCGCTCCACCCGCCGGCCGGCCTCACCTCCGTCGCTGCCCGCTTTCAGGGCTCTGCCGAAGTCACCGCCCGGGCTGAGCTAACTCGGCTCCTGAGCCCCCTCCCTCGCCCGCCGCCCCCTCCCTCCCAGCCTCGCTGCCGGCCTCTCCGCATGGCGGCGGTCGCGACTCCTCCTCCACGCAAGATGGCGAGAGCTCAGCCACCGCCGCTGTGCCCGCCAGGGCGTCACGGCCTCTGCGGCTTCGCGGCGAGAGAACAGGGGCCGCGGAGCCTCTCCCAAGAGAAAATAGCGGTGCTCTCACACCAACGGGCACACAGGGGTGCCAGGCCGAGGGGAAGCTGAAGGGGAAGTACGGTTTCTTCTCAGAAGGGAAAGGCGGGCTGCTTTTTCCACAGCTGAGGAGAAACGACTAGGGAATGGTGACTGCGAAGTCCATCCAGCCTTCGCCCGCCCCCCAAAGTGGAAATCGAGGGTTGTGACCACAGAGGATCTGCTTATTCCTGACCCAGGAACGCGTTCGGAGAACGGCCTCTCCCGGCAGCGAAACGGGGAGAGGAGCGCTGACCTGACATCTCCCGCGGGCCAGGGAAGCTGCTGCAGGACCAAAGGGGCCGCGTCTGTCCAGGAACAGGCAGAACTAGTGGCCATGAGACGCCGGCGCGCTCGAGGGAGGGGGCCGGAAGGGGGCCCGGCGGGGACTGAAGGACACGACGAGGGGGAATTGCGCTGGGGCTGCGCCGGGGGGGGGGATGGGGTCCCGGGGCAACGACCTTCCTCCCGGCCCCAATAGGCTATCTTCAAAGAAAGAGGGGGCGGGGAAGGGCCGACCTCCCGCAAAGGAAAGGAAAGCTGCTGAGGAGTCAGTTATAATGGAAATAAGAGTTCTGTAGGGACATGGGGAACCGGAAGGCCGAGGGTGATTCTTTCTCCCGCCTAACCCTCACTGAAGGATATTTATGTATTTATTCTTATAAATACTTTTTATATCCTAATGTCTCCGTTTCCCTTAACAAAAATAACAGGAAAATTATGTTCCAAGTAAAACAAAAATTCGAAGCTAGAAAGCTGTCAGGGAAAAGAACAACCCGGGTCTCACCCAGCTGAGAGACTGAATATATGGGACAATGGCCAGGCCGTTTGTGACTATAGGACCCCGACCCACAACTGCTGCTGCAAGCAGCTGGTGAAGACAAACAACAGCCCCCGCAGTAATCCGCCTAGAATGGGCAGGAATCAGTCATTGACTGCCACCTTCCGCAATTTTGCCCCTGCTTCCAACTCGGGACCAATCAGAGGAAGCCAAATATGTTCCCTAAGCCAATCACACGAGACGCCTGGCTTCGAGTTACCGTAGCAGGCCTCTAGCTTCCCCAGGCCAACGCGCTCCAATCAGAGCATAGGTGCAGCTTTCCCCTTTCCTCGCTGCCTGCCGTGAGTCTCCACGAAACTCAGTGTAGGTGGCGGGGTTCTTTGCTGTAGCAAACTGTTCTTATCTGTTGGTCTTTGTTTATCTCCACACCGCCAATGGAAAGGTGGTAGAGAAATGTGAGAAGGTTATTTTTGAGACTAAAAAGACTCCCCTTACAATTTTTAAATTCTAAATTTGTAGCATGTCATCTCCCAACCAGATTTTAAAATACCCACTCGTGTAAGGGAATAACCCTACACTTTGTGTCCATCCTAGAGAGAGGTGGCTTAGTGGTTGGTTCCTTTAAAATGTTAAAGTGTGAAGCCTTGTTTGCCTGTCTAAATTGCAGGAATGTGAAGGGGAGGAGGGCAAGAAGTGAGTGGGAGGGAGAGGAGCCTAAGAATTTAAAACAGGCCACTCACTGCCTGGTGGGATCTCTCCCTAGAGCACTAAGAAATGAGACCGGGCAAAGGAAAAGGGTTTGCATTCATAAATAAACTGTTAACTTCCAAAGGGGCCTGGTTGAAGTCATGACCAAAAAAAAGTGAGGGGGCAACTAAAAGTAAAATATGAAATAGCTGCCCATTCTCACCTAGGAATCCTGCCAGGGCTAAAACTTTTAAAGATTCTGTGTAATGTTCTTATAAGATCATCAGATATTCTTATAACTTATTTATGTCAGTCTTTTTTTTTACTGCTCTTGTGAGAAGCATAGATGGCATAAAATTAAGCTATGAACGCTTGGATCTTCTGGGTTCAATTTTAGTAGTTGATAGGGGTCTAATCCAACTATCTCAATAACTTTTTTTGTCCCTAGTTCAAACAGATTAACAAGAATCAGAGAATATGACACTTCAAGAATATAGATGAATTATTTGATAATGTACACAGTATCTTTACATTTACAAAATGTATATTTTAAAAACATTACATAAATCTTTTAGTTAATATTGAGTATAATAGTTTGGGTGATCTGTGGTAAATATGGTTTCTGGAGAGTGTGCTATTCCCAGTGAAGTCACCTATTTATTGTAATAAAGTGCTTCCTAAGATGTATTGACCATTTTCATTTTGTTGTTAGTCACTCTTACTTCCCTTCTACGCTACTTTTTGGATTTTGAACTGTTAGCTAAAGTGTTAGGCCTGGATTCAGTTGGCTGGCTTCTAGAGAATCTGTCGGTAGGAAAGACACTTTTAAAAAGAAAAACATTCACAAATAGAATTGAAGTTTTCAGTATTTCTGTTTAAAACACAACAGGAGTCTCTTTTTCTTTTTCTATTTTTTTTTGTAAGAGTGAGATGTGACTAAAAAATGCTACTTGGAATTCAATCACAATAATGGGTCCTCCCAACAAACATTGTTTGCCAGTCTCACATCCTATTTACCTAAAAATAACCAAAAGAAAAAAAAAATCACAGGTAAATTTACGCTTGATTTCATTTTAACTTCAATTTAAAATATTTAGAATCTAGAATTCCAAGTAATTTGAACTTGGATATATTTACATCTGATACTATCTTGAAATCTAAATGTTTTGTTATGCTAAAATGGATTTCACACTTTTAACTTTCTGTATATTTTTTTGAGGAAATGTAATAACTTGTTTAACTCAAACTACAAGCAAATGTGTTCATTACTTAAGAAAAAAAATTTGCTCACACCATATCCTCAATAAAATGATTATATCACATATAGCTAAGCTTTATAGTACAACATTTTTCCTCTTCCATGACTTACAGTATAACATTCTGATTTCCAAAAGAAATTTCAACAGATAAAATTCTTTTCCAAATATGCTCTAGCAACATCGGGTAGTCACTAACTAAGACTAAAGGCTAATGAGCCCAAGAAGCTAAGTATCTTTTTTTTTTTTTGGACTGCATAGCAGGTAAAAATTGCCTCTTCAAATTATACACCTGAAGAAAATGCAGCATCAGCCGACTGAGGGCTGAGTAAAGATATCCTCAGAGAAGTGCAAGTACTACACTGGAGTTAATATATACTAATAAGCAGATGTCTTTAATCACTGAGACACCTCACCAGGCACATTTTGTTGGAATATATGTTCCACTTCTAGAGTAAACTCAAGTCGAAAAGTAGGAAAGCAATATTACAAACAGGAAGGGGAATGGGTGGGTAAAAAACATTTTCTCCAAACTGCCAGGTTTAGTTTGCAGAATTTATGTTCCTTCTGACAGATATTTCCCCATTCCCAGGGCACCATAACCAGCTAGCTCAGTTCACCAGGTATCTTTCAGCCTCATCGGCTCCCAGCATTGTTTACGTTCTGGTCCTCACCCAGAAAATTGTAGCTATTCATTTTGCCTATTCAGTTTTCCTAAAATTACTGTCCACCAGCAATTGTAACTGATTCATTAATTTGAAAATAATATGTGGCTGAGAAGATACCAAAATCTGGACACTAGTTCTTTAGGTATAAATTTAATATGGTCTGCTCAGATAAAGGAAGAACTGACGCTGTCCCCAGGTATAATGCCTTGGTCCCCTGGGTACTTTCTGAGTTAGTTCAGGGTTGGTTGCAGACGAGTAACATTGATGGGGGTCCATGGCAATCTTGTGGAAGTGTCATGGAGTTGTGTCGTGCGGGGAGGCCTGCGAGGTCTCTGCTCCCGCTCCCCATACAAGAACGCAGGATATGGTGAGGCCAAAAAGGAACACCCACGGAGCCATAGGTGGGGGAGTCATACCACTATATTCTCTCTGGCGGCTCTATACTCTCACTGGAGGCTGGATCCACACTGTCCGCAAACCGCCATCCGCGCTTGCCAGCCCAGCCGCCATCTTCTTGCTAGCCCCCATTTTTTTCTCTCTCTCTTCTCCCTTCTCTCTGCTAGCGTAGCCACAGCAGTTATATTAGTGGCCAATGGCTCACTGGTTACAGCTGACGGCCAACTAGCCACAGCTGATGGCCATGCAATCACAGTTGGCCATTTACTACCTGAGCCAGCACCTGTCTATGTGAGGCCGAGAGCCTGGAAACTACTTTCTGGGGCTCTGCCCCCACAAGTTGATATGTGTACCATGCCTCCTTTGTATGCAGGACCTTGTAACAAGAGTGTATTTCTTTCCTTTAAAGATTTTTATTAAAATAGAGCTAACATACAATATTATATTAGTTTCAGCAGTACACCAGTTATTCAATATTTATATACCTAAAGAAGTGATCACCATGGTAAGTCCAGCAACCATCTGACACCGTACCATGCTAGCACAATATTATTGACAACATTCCCTATGCTGTGCATTATATCCCCATGACTTATTTATTTTATACCTGGAAATTTGAACCTCTTATTCCCGTTCCCCTTCCCCCTCTTTGTTCCCAATGATGACAATTTATTATAATCTGTTGGCAGCACAGTTAGATATTAATGATATTAGAACTCTGTCTCCATAGAAATGGACAATGATATGTAGCCATTATATTGGGGAACTGTGTGCATCACTGTGGGGACAAAGCCCCGGAGAACAGTTCCCAGGCTCTCGGCCTCATATGGAAAGGTGCTGGCTCAGGTAGTAGATGGCCGTCAGCTGTAACCGTTGAGCCATTGGCCACTAATATAACTGCCGCCACTGCATTGGGAGTCGAGTTGAGGGGAGTCGGTCGGTTGGCAGAAAAGCAGACAGCAGGTCACACGTCGTGTGAATCCAGCCTCCAGTGAGACTATAGTGGTATGACTCCCCTACCTATGGCTCCGTGGGTGTTCCTTTTTGGCCTCACCATATCCTGTGTTCTTGTGTGGGGAGCAGAAGCTGAGACCCCGCAGGCCACCCCGCACGACACATGGCGCAGCGAGCAGGGTGTGGTGTCAGCTGAAACTCTCCGGAATGTACTGGAGCAGTTTATACATATAAAAGCTCAGTTTCGTAAGCAGGGTATGGTGCTGGCCAACACCTACCAAAGCATAGTGGAGCGGTTTGTGCGTGTGAGAGCCCAGCTTCGGGAGGCCCATGAGGAGCGACACTGCGGACGGGAGGCGCGGTCTGCCTGGGAGACTCAAGCCTCCAGCTGGCACATCACCCTATTGGCCATGGACGGCGTTGCCTTCATTTTGGTGATCTGCTGCGGCCTTAGGCTCCGAGGGTTGTGGACATCTTACACGGAGGCCTCCACCCACTCAGACACCTGGCACAGTGAGCAGGATCCTGACCAGGTAGGAAAGGAGTCTGACTCTGGGAAGGAGGACAGGTGGCCCCCACACAGTGTGTGGTGCCTAGCGGACACTGTTCTCAGGAGTTGGACCCCCAAGGAGGGGTGGGAGGACATGCACGGCTCTCCGGCCAGTGGGGAGAGGGCCCTGCAGGCTCTGGCTGAGCGGTTACCAGAGGAGGCGAAGGCTACAGCCGGCCGCGTGGGCTGGATGTTCCTCACGGCCTTGAGTCTCAACACGGAAAACGCGCTTAATGAAATGGCCCAGGTGCCAGACCAGGTGTCCAGGTTGGAGGCGCTGGAAGCCCAGGTCCCCCTGTTAGAAGAGGGGCCCCACAGTGGAGACTCTCAGGCAGAGGCAAAGGAAGGGAGTGGAGACAATGTAGCTCCCAACCCCCAAGCCCGGCCAATCTTGAAACAAAAGGTAAAGCATGAACAACCTTTGGGCCCCGGGGGCGTTGCTGCCGGCAACCCAGCTGTGACTGAGTTCACTACCTACATCCCTTACACTCCCCCCTGAGTTGCAGGAGCTGGGGAGGCGGTACAGACAGCGCCCTGGAGAGCCAGTCTCAGCTTGGCTATTACGTTTATGGGATGAGGGAGCAGACAACATTCTCTGCTCCCCAGGAGAGATGGAAAAGCTAGCCTTTATGACAGTGCATCCGTCCCTGCGACAAAGGTTACAGAACTGCCATAGGTTGGCCCAAAACCATTGGGCAACCACTCTCTAATGGAGTGGCTCACTGCTGCGGTACGCACAGTATGGGGACAGGCTGGCGAGCTGCCAGACACTGTGGGTCAATGGCAGTCATATACGGAACTTACTCAAATCATCTGTGAAATGGGTATGAGCCATGCTATTTTGAACCCTAATAGGCAGGGGCCAGATGACGAGCTTTTCACAGCTAGCGTGGGAGATCTGGTTTTGGATATTGCACCTGTGAGTTCTTTTCGATCCTTGGTCACCATTCTTATGCCCTATGTGGGGTGACGGATCCATGAATTTACAACCGCCATGGCCACCCTAGGGGATGTTGAAAGCCGGCGGCAAAGGAAGTTAAGACAGGAGGTCCGAGAAGTTAAGACATGGAAGCCCAAATCAAAAGTAAAGAGATATGGTCGCGGGCCTCAGAGAGTAACACGGGCACAGATGTGGTGTGATCTCGTGGCAGCAAGGGTCGATCGGGAGAAAATAGACCGACAACCCATTGCACTCTTGTTGGAACTTTGGAAACAGTTGCGTCCAGAGCAGCAATTCCGGAGAAGCCTAAAGAAGAAGTCTGGGAAAGTGCGACCCATGTCCCTCCAAGACTTCATGCAGCCACTTGAGGCTGACTCCTTTCAGCTTGATTAGAGGTGGGGCCAAGGTACCCGATCAGAGGGGACAAGCAGGGACCGGAGGCCCCACGTGGAACTGTCCATACATTGGTCCCCTTCTAATGTGCAGAAGGTTTTGGCCCTAGTTGACACCGGCGCGGACTGCAGTCTTGTTTATGGGAACCCAGAACTGTTCCCCGGACCAGCAATCTGCATTGATGGCTACGGGGGAAAGACTGACTATAAAAGCTGTTTCCTTACCACTGGGTACAGGAAGGCTTCCCCCTCGTACCTACAAGGTTTATATCTCCCCCGTTCCGGAGTATATTCCAGGGGTGGACGTGCTACATGGCCTCAGCTTACAGACGTCGGTAGGAGAGTTCTGTCTCCGGATCCGGGTGGTGAAAGCGGTGACACGTGGGCATGCTTACCACCCTCCTCGAGTGTTGCCACAGCCCTGGCACATGGTTACAGTGTGACAGTACCGCCTGCCAGGAGGACAGGAGGAGATTGGTCGTACAATTTTGGAATTGGAGAAGGCGCATATTGTGAGGCCGACGCACAGTCCCTTTAACTCCCCAGTATGGCCTGTCAAGAAGCCAGATGGGACCTGGCGAATGACTGTGGACTATAGGGAGTTAAATAAGGTGACGCCACGTTTGCACGCTGCAGTACCTTCAATACACGATTTGATAGATCGTCTGACTGTCTGCCTGGGAACGTATCACTATGTAGTGGACTGGGCCAATGCTTTTTTTCTCCACTGACATTGCGCCCAAGTGTCAAGAGCAGTTTGCTTTTTCTTGGGACGGGCGGCAGTGGACTTTCAAGTCCTTCCGCAAGGATACTTGCACAGCCCCACTATCTGCCATGGGCTTGTGGCCCAGGATTTGGCACAGTGGGATCGTCCGTCCTCTATGTCCTTGTTTCACTATGTTGATGACATATTACTAACATCTGATTCTCTTTCAGATTTAGAGCAAGCAGCTCCCTCTCTTCTCCGCCACCTGAAGTCACGTGGCTGGGCGGTGAATGAGGAAAAGGTCCAAGGCCCTGGCTTATCCGTCAAGTTTTTGGGTGTTGTGTGGTCAGGTAAGACAAAGGTCATACCTGAGGCTATTATTGACAAAATACGAGCTTTTCCCCGGCCGACCAAGGTCTTCCAACTGCAGACGTATTTGGGTCTGCCAGGATATTGGCGGGCATTTGTACGCCATTTAGCACAAATGGCAACGCCCTTGTATAACATGATAAAAAAAAGGGGGCCTCATGGGATTGAACAGAGGCTATAGAGCAAGACTTCGTTGCCACAAAACGGGCAGTGCAGAAGGCACAGGCTCTGCAAGTAGTGGACCCCGGTTGTACACTTGAACTTAATGTTCATGTAACCCAAGAGGGGTACGGATGGGGCCTCTGGCAACGCCAGGAGCGTCTCCGGTTGCCAGTGGGATTTTGTTCCCAATTGTGGAAAGGAGCGGAGGTCCGCTACTCTCTAATAGAGAAACAGCTGGCTGCTGTGTACGCAGCCCTAGTGGCCACAGAAGCCATCACAGGAACAGCACAGGTGTTGGTTTGAACAACCTATCCTGTCCAGGGGTGGGTCCATACATGGACCCAAGGACCCAAAACAGGGGTGGCACAGACCACCACCCTCGCCAAGTGGGGTGCTCACTTGGAGCAATGCAGCACCCTTAGTTCAAGCCCTTTGAACACAGAGCTACAACAGGTCCTGGGGCCTGTGGAGTTGGTAGCCCAGGCTGAGCCAAGTGCTCTGCCTAGAGGGGAGGACTTGGAGCCCTCGCCCTACAGAGAAGGACAGACCCCAGTACCTGAGGATGCCTGGTTTACCGATGGTTCTAGCCGAGGGGCTGCAGCCATTTGGACGGCTGGTGTGTAGCCCAAAACACACCATTTGGTTTGATACTGGGACGGGCCAGAGTAGCCAGTGGGCTGAGCTACGGGCTGTGTGGATGGTAATCAACCACGAGCCTGGGCCCCTAGTTATTTGTACTGACAGCTGGGCGGTGTTCCGGGGCCTAACGTTGTGTCTCCCCACATGGAAACACCAAAACTGGTTGGTAGGACACCATCCATTGTGGGGTCGGGCCATGTGGCAGGACCTCTGGGACGTAGGGCAGAGAAAGGAGGTGACCCTAATGCATGTCACAGGTCACTCCCCCTTAGTGACCCCAGGTAATGATGAAGCAGATGCCCTAGCAAGTGTCCAATGGTTAGAACGGGTTCCTGCCACTGATGTGGCTCATTGGCTGCATAGGAAATTGCAGCACGCTGGAAGCCGAACCATGTGGCAGGTGAGCAGATGCTGGGGTCTGCCTTTGAAATGGCAGGAGATAGCAGATGCCTGCTATGCCTGTGCCGTCTGTGCCCAGGACGGCCTCCAAAGGCGGAGGCTCCCCTGGGAGACAGAGCAGATTACGGGAGGGCGGGTGCCCCTCACTTGCTGGCAAGTGGATTACATTGGACCCCTGCCTAAGGCCCGCAATGCGATATACGCATTTACAGCAGTGGACACTGCTACGGGGTTGATGTTTGCTGGGCCGTGTCCGGCTATGGATCAGCGGCATACAGTGGTTGGTCTTAAACGGCTGTGCGCCCTCTATGGGTGCCCCCAAGTCATTGAAAGTGACAGGGGTACCCATTTTACGGGGCAAGAAGTGCAGCGCTGGGCTGCCAAGATGGACGTGCAATGGTTGTTTCATACCCCGTGTAACCCACAAGCAACTGGCATGATTGAACGTTACAATGGCCTTTTGAAGCAAGGTCTCCGGGTGTCAAAACACCCTCCCACGATGCGTGACTGGGCCTCTCATCTATGGGACGTCCTGAGAGTCCTGAATGAGAGACCACGGAAGGGAGGGCCTGCACCAGTAGAAGCTCTGCTACATCGAACAGCCGCTCCCATTCAATTACAAGTTACCACAAGTGAGACTCTGTTAAAGCCAGGCTACGGCAGAAATGGGAACATTTTGCTGCCAGCACCCACATGCTTGTAAGCAGGGGAACGGCAGCAATGGACTTGGCCCTGGTGGGTCAAAAGCCCCCACTGTGGGTGGTTGGGTCTGTTAGCCCCGTAGGGGGCCGGTTTGACTCATGATTTGCAAGTGACACCAGGGGTGGTGGCTGAGTGGCCACCGCAAGTGACTGTAGTATACAGAGGTCCTGATACCGGGGTGATTTTGCGGGGAACCTATGTGCTCTCACTATGGCCTATTTGGGATCCCCTGTTCTGCTACATGTTGAAACTACGCAAGGGACCCCAAGCACTGCCATAAAGGTCTGGTACCACAAACCGGGAAAGGTGCCAGTGGCAGCGGCCCTCCTTTCCCAGGACAAAAAGCTGGCATGTATCCTCCCAGATGGAAGGGATTTGCCATTGTTGGTTCCGAAGACTACTGCTTCTGTTCGTCCGTGGTACCTGTAGGCTAATATGGCACAAGGACCCTCGCAGAAGACGCTTTTCACATAGATTGTGAGACGAGACCCTGTAGGGGTGGAGTGTGGGGACAAAGCGCTGGAGAGCAGTTTCCAGGCTCTCGGCCTCACGTGGAAAGGTGCTGGCTCAGGTAGTAGATGGCTGTCAGCTGTAACCATTGAGCCATTGACCACTAATATAACTGCTGTAGCTGTGTTGGGGAGTCAAGTCGAGTCAAGGGGAGTCGGTCGGTTGGCAGAAAAGCGGACAGCAGGTCTCACGTCGTGTGACTCCAGCCTCCAGTGACACTATAGTGGTATGACTCCCCTACCTATGACTCCGTGGGTGTTCCTTTTTGGCCTCACCACATCCTGCGTTCTTATGTGGGGAGCGGGAGCTGAGACCCAGCAGGCCACCCGGCACAACACTCACCATTCTGTTATAGTTTATTGAAGGCCTGCTTGTGCAACTCAATTTCTTTCTGCAGACGCTCAATCTCCTTTCTATGATGAATGATCTTATCTTCATGGTGTTTCTTCAAGGCTGCCAGTTGCTCTCTAATCCACGCTCGGAAGTATCATTCCTCTTCAGCCTGCTCTTTTTCCAAAGGCCCCAGCAGCCAACCCCATGTTGGAGTCGAGATTCTGACCATTTGGAGTTGAAGCTTCAGGCTTGCATGGCCTTCACGCCCCACACACCGAGCCACATCCACACCACCAACCCATGACTGCGTGGCTGTCAATCCTCCATTCTTTTAATTTTTCAATTACAGTTGACATTCAATTTTTTTCTTTTTAAGATTTTTTTTATTGGGGAAGGGGAACAGGACTTTATTGGGGAACAGTGTGTACTTCCAGGCCTTTTTTTTCAAGTCAAGTTGTTGTCCTTTCAATCTTAGTTGTGGAGGGTGCCGTTCAGCTTCAAGTTGTTGTCCTTTCAGTCTTAGTTGTGGAGGGCGCAGCTCAGCTCCAGGTCCAGTTGCCGTTACTAGTTGCAGGGACTCGAGGAATCGAACTGGCAACCTTGTGGTTGAGAGCCTGTGCTCCAACCAACTGAGCCATCCGGGAGGCAGCTCAGCTCAAGGTGCCGTGTTCAATCTTAGTTGCAGGGGGCGGAGCCCACCATCCCTTGCGGGACTCGAGGAGTTGAACCGGCAACCCTGTGGTTGAGAGCCCACTGGCCCATGTGGGAATCGAACCGGCAGCCTTCAGAGTTAGGAGCATGAAGCTCTAACCACCTGAGCCACTGGGCCGGCCCAATATTTTTTTATATTACTTTTAGGTGTACATCATCACTGTGCTGGTTAGACATTTATATAATTTACAAAATGATTCCCCCAATTAATACCCACCTCGAACTATATATACTTATTACAATATTATTGACTATATTTCCTATGCCGTACTTCACATCCCCATGACTATTTTGTAACTACCAATTTGTACTTCTTAATCCCTTCATCTTCCCCCCACCCCCAACCTCCCTCTCATCTGGCAACCATCAGCTTGTTCCCTGCATCTATGAGTCTGTTTCTGTTTTGTTTGTTCATTTATTTTGTACTTTAGATTCCATATATAAATGAGATTATATGGTATTTGTCTTTCTCTGACTTATTTCACTTAGCATAATATCTTCCAGGTCCATCTATGTTGTCACAAATGGTAAGATTTCACTCTTTTTTATGGCTGAGTAATATTCCACTGTGTATATGTACCACAATTTCTTTAGCCAGTCGTCTATTGATGGGCACTTAGGTTGCTTCCATATTTTGGCAATTGTAAATAATGCTACAATTAACATAGGGGTGCACATATCTTTTCAATTAGTGTTTTGGATTTCTTCAGATAAATACCCAAAAGTGGAATTGCTGGGTCATAAGGTAGTTCTATTTGTAATATTTTGAGGAGCCTCCATACTGTTTTCCATAGTGGCTGCACCAGTTTGCATCCCATCAACTGTGCATTAGGATTCCCTACAAGATTATATTTCTAAATAACCTCTACAGGGGTAGCAACAATCGTGAAAAAGTGTCTAGCTCTGGTTTCCGGCCACTAGGCAATTCGCAGAGCCTTTTTATTGGTCCTTGAAAATAGAACTGTGATCTTAGCTATGAACCCTGGAGAGGCAGTTTATAGCTAAAGAGTAGGCAATCTCTTCAGGCCTGAGTGCCATAGTTAGATTAAGTAATATCTGTGGCTACCAGGACAAGACAGGGAACAAAGGGGCAAAAAAGTATTATAGTGCAGAGGTCTCCTCAGTGAACTTCCTAGCTCTTCATCTGCTTGAATTTTAAAGATTACTCTTTATCATGTCAACCACCCCCTGGCTCCCAATTTCTTTTGACGACATGGATAGATTGGGACTGTCAGTGTCCTACCCAATCTGATTTCCCACTCTTCATCCAATACATTTGCTACTCTGGTCTCCTGAATAGGACCCCATTCCCTCACCTTCCATTATTTCCCTTGAAAACCCTCTTATTTCCTTTAAACCCAGCCAATTCCCACAAGCTCTTATCCTCCCACCTTCCCACTCCCTCGCTCTTGCCCAAACAGAGCTCAGGTTCTAGAGTTACTCAAATCTCATTTCAAATCCCAGTTCTGCCACTTATTAATTCCATAAATTTAGGAAGCTTTCTTAACCTCTTGAGCTTCAATTTCTGCATTTATAAAATGTGACTAATAGGACCTTGTGGGGACAGAGCCCCAGAAAGCAGTTTCCAGGCTCTCGGCCTCACATAGAAAGGTGCTGGCTCAGGTAGTAAATGGCCATCAACTGTGACTGGATGGCCATCAGCTGTGGCTAGTTGGCTGTCAGCTGTAACCAGTGAGCCATTGGCCACTAATATAACTGCTGTGGCTACGCTAGCCAAAAAATGGGAGCTAGCAAGAAGATGGTGGCTGAGCAAGCAGGAGCTGATTGCAGAGAGGCGGATGCCGCCAGCGAGAATATAGTGGTATGACTCCCCCATCTATGGCTCCGTGGGTGTTCCTTTTCGGCCTCCCCGTGTCCTGCGTTCTTGTGCAGGGAGAGGGAGCAGAGACCCCGCCAGACGCCCCCCACAATAGACCTAGAGCTATTGTAAAAATAAATGGGAATTTGTATAAATCACGTATTTTAGTAATTGGTAAATAGCACTCAAAAAATTTTACTAGGTGTTGCTATTATTATTTTATTGACTTATCTGAACCTCTCCTTATACTATCAGATTAGAGCCTGTGGTTGGCCAATTCTTTTCCCCTGGCCTCTATGTCTTACTTTTTTAGCTTAGTGCCTTACCAACCTCACAAACAAGTGCCACACTCTAATTTCACAGCTTCTGCTCCAGGAATGTTGGTTATAAGATAGCCGTAACCAGGCTGATTGGCTCAACAACAAATTACTGCCTGCACACCTCAGCTGAGTCCTTTTTGTGTCTCTGCAAGCCTTTTACTGGTAATTCTCAATCATGGCTGCTCATTAACGCCAGCACAGGCACTTTCTAAAACATTGGTGCCTGAGCCCCATCCTAGAGAAACTAAATCAGAATCCTTGGGGCTAGAGGTCCAGCATCATTTTTTGTTTTAAGGCTCCCAAGAAGATCCTGATGTGTAGCCAAGGATGAGAACCACTGTTCTTAAAGGACAACTGTTTCTCACAGCAGCATTTCAAACCTTTTGTTCCTGTCTTGGAGAATGACATATCACACCTCCTTACATCTATCCCTTTTTAAATAAAATATTCTATAGGTTTACCCGCTTTCCCTTACATTTTACTATCTCCCTCTCAGCTGGTTCTTCCTCTTAACCTAGATTCACGCCCAAGTTTTTCTCCTTTCTAAATAGCAAGCAAAAACAATCTTCCCCCACTCCCATTACCTGCTAAGTGAGAGAGGAGGGAGGAACTAGCATTTACTGAGGGCTTTCCAGGGACAGGTGCAGTAGTACTAGGTGACAGCAGTTGCAAAGTCCTGGTCATTCTTGCTCCGGCATATCACTTCCATCTCTGCTTCACCATTATTACTGCCTCTGTCCCAATCCAGGAGTTATTTTATTTGCTTGGACTATTTCAGTATCTTCCTGGACTTCCTGCCTCTTCGCCTCTCTAACCTACCCTGTACACTAGCACCATCATAATTTTTCCAGTCACATCGCTATCCTGCTCAAGAGTCTTTGATGATTTTCCATTACCTACAGAATAATATTGAAATCCCCTCATCTCTCTTTAGAAAGAGGAGGAGGGCCCTGGAATCTGCTCACCCCAAACCCCGTCAGTAGGAGGTTGGGCCTACTAACTTTCAGATCACTACTGAGATAAGACTATTGTGGTTTTCTTTCTATCTTTGAATTTGATCCTTCTCATCATTCAAGTTTCAGTTTAAATGTTACCTCCTTTGGGATGCCTTCCACCGACCATGCTTTTTAAGTAGTCCCCTTCCCCACTCTTTACCTCATTAAGCTATCTGAAATTATTTTGTTCACATGTTTATCGTCTCTGTCCTCCCAAGCAGCAAGCCCAACTCAAATCCACTTCTACCACTGGGCTTCTCTGATTCACCCCAACTGCTCCTTTGTGCTCCCCAGCACTTCAAGCTCTTTTATTGCTAAGATGATACAACCTGATTTGTTCAGAAGAGTCTGGGTTTTTCCACAGTAATTATTATTTTATTTTAAATTTAATTTTTTTGTACTACTTCTTTGGCTGATTTTATATGTGACACAAGGCAGTCAACACTGAAATTTATTTTGCCAGTACCACCTTTCATCACTTTTTTTTTTTTTTAAGGAGGCCACAGCTGACAGTGCCCCATGTGGAGATCAAACCAGCAACCTTAGTGATATTAGCACCACGCTCTAACGAACTGAGATAGCCAGCTACCCCCACAGTAATTATTAATAGTGCTCTTATTTATTCTCAAAAGTATCCCATTTTGGACAATAAATTCTATAATCGCTGTATTTATAGCTCTGTATCATAGCCATATGTATACATGTCGTATTTCTAAGCTCATTGAGGACAAGTATAAAGTCATGTTCATATTTCTTCATCAATAACACCTAGTAAGGTATTTTATATAAATATAGTAGAAGCTCAGGAAGTGTTTGTTGAATAGGATTGGATGATACATTAAAATGAGATAATGTAGGGGTGGCCGGTTGGCTCAGTTGGTGAGAGCGCGGTGCTCTTACACCAAGGCTGCTGGTTCTTTTCCTGCATGGGCCACTGTGAGCTGCGCCCTCCTTAGAAAAACAACAACAAAAAGAAAAAAATGAGACAATGTATGTGAAGAGTCCAGCACAATATCTAATACATAGTGTGTTAGGTTTAAATAAAAGTTCAGGGGCGGCCAGTTAGCTCAGTAGGTTAGAGCACGGTGCTCTTAAGGTTGCCTGTTTGATCCCCACATGGGCCACTGTGAGCTGCACCCTCCACAACTAGATTGAAACAACTACTTGACTTGGAGCTGATGGGTCCTGGAAAAACACACTTAAATTTTAAAAGTTTTTTAAAAAGTTCAATAAATGTCACTTCTTTCCCTTGCCCCAGATAACTCCAAATGTCATGTCTCCCAACCTCTTTTTCAGACTGTCACATAATTTAGTACCCAAGTACACACTGGCTAGTTTACTTTTATTTTTTGTGGTCTTATGTCTTCTACTAGATTAGAAGCTCTTTGAAGGCAAGTATTATGTCTTATAATTCTCCATTCCACATGGCAGAACTGGTTCATATTTATAAATTGGTTGATATTGAGATGTTCGGTACTCATTGACTGGTTAATTTGCAGGAAACAGTGAAATGAAGACAATGGTAGGAAATATCAGGTCAGTAGCATGAGGGTCAAAGATCACCTTCCCTATTTGTAGATGCATGCCTCTGTGTTCTCCCAGCCAGCAAAAGTAGGAGTTTCAGATATTTCCACTCCTAACATTTTCAGTAACTAAAAGGATATAGATTCAAATGATTAAGTAATGTTTATTCAAAAGTGTAGTGTCTTTTGGAAGTAGGGGAAGAATTAAAACTATGTAGTGTGGAGATCTGACTTAGGAATAATAAGATCTGGACTTGAATTCCTAAGCTATTTAACCTCCTTAAACCCGTTTTCTTATCTATAAAATCAGGATGATACATCTGCCTTAGGGGTGATTGTAAGAAGAGTAAATGAGAAATATATATAAAATGCTTAGGGCCTGACACATTGCAAGCCTCAATAAACAATAGCTATTTTTATAATAGGCAATCTAGGCAGCTTCAAAGTCTGTTTTGATAATAAAGGTAGGGTAATAAAAATATAATTGTTTCATAAAAATTATAAAAATTTTTAGTTAGGACAGCCGGATAGCTCAGTTGGTTATAGTGCGAGCTCTCAACAACAAGGTTGCTGGTGCAATTTCTGCATGGGACGGTGGGCTGTGCCCCCTGCAACCAAAGATTGAAAAAGCGACTGCACATGGAGTTAAGCTGCACCCTCCACACTAGATTGAAGGACAACTACTTCGAGCTGATGGGCCCTGGAGAAACACACTGTCCCCCAATGTTCCCCAATAAAATTAAAAAAAAAATTTTTTTTTAGTTAAATATTGTTTCTAGTGTCAACAAGCTATAATTTCTGGGTTTTTTAAAGATTTAATTGAGGTAGGGGAACGGAACTTTATTGGGGAACAGTGTGTACGTCTAGGTCTTTTCCCAAGTCAAGTTGTTGTCCTTTCAATCATAGTTGTGGAGGGCACAGATCAGCTCCAGGTCCAGTTGCCCTTGTTAGTTGCAGGGAGCAGAGCCCACCATCCCTTTCAGGAGTCCAACCGGCAACCTTGTGGTTGAGAGCCCACTGGCCCATGTGGGAATCGAAGCAGCAGCCTTTGGTGTCAGGAGCACGGAGCTCCAACAGCCTGAGCCACCGGTCCGGCCCAAGCTATAATTCTTTGCTTTTTCATTCATTCATTTATTCTATGTCAGGTACACAATAAATGCTTATTAAATGTTGTTGAATGAATAATCGAGTAATAATTACTTGGGGGAAATTGAGACTTTTGGGTAGCTATGCCCTCAATGACATTTTTGGATGAGCATAAAATGCCCTGACTAGGGTCAGGATATCATGCTAGATGCTGAAGGTGCAAATCCAACTACCTCACCTATGGAGAATACAGCCAAGAATATATAGTAGTAGTCCTTCAAGTCTTCTAACCTATTACTTACTTGCAGTAGATGACTGCCTTATACTTCATGGGGAAAAAATCAAGTTCATAAAGCTCAGTGTTCCTCAATTTCCCTTCTTTACCTCTAGACTCATCTTCCACAGAATCTAGCCTTACCTGCTTCCCTGACATCTCTTTCCTCCAGTACCTCAGACAGAGTGAGCACTCCCCGGTCTGTGCCACTATTGTGCAAATTTCTATTACTCAATCTTAGAGTTAATTTGGTTGTATGTTTGCCTTCCACAAAGACTGGTTCTATCTATGCCTAGTCCTTCTCTGTATGACCAACACCTAACACATGGCATGACATTTGGTAGGTGCTCAGTAAATGTTTATTGAATGGGCTCTTGAGGCACCTACACCTTCCCATCAGTCTCTTCTTAAAGACCTACACATTATCTCAATCTCTGCTTCTTCATTCTAGATGTTTCCCTCATCTCCCATATCCAATCTATCACCAAGTTCTGTGGGTTCAACCTCTATAAAATATTTCTGAATCTGTCCACTCTTACAGAATTGTCTCCACCCTCATCCAGACAGAATTGTCTTTCACTGGTTTACTGCTGTAGTGTCCTTACTTGGGCTCCCTACTTACTCTCTTGCCTTATCTCAATCTATTTTCCACCCCGCCTTAGCAACATTTTTTAATGTAAATGAGAGCATCACTATCCTATATTTTCATATAGCTTCCCAATGAGCTAAGAATATGTTCCAAATTCCCTGCCCTGGTCTACAAGGACCTACATGGTCTGAGTCCTGCCTATCCCTCCTCCTTTTAGCTCATGCCACTCTCCTAGTCGCTCATTCTGCTCCAGCCACAGTGGCCCTTGGACATTCTTGGATCAGCTAAACTCTCCCACCTCAGGACTTGGTACTTACTCGATCTGAAGCACTTCTCCCTGCTCCTTACACAGGTGTCTCCTTCTTATTCTTCACTCTCCAAGTAAATGTCATTCTTTAAGACTCCTCCCTCCCCCCAACCACAACCACACAGACACCCTGTCCTCTATCACAGGATCTGGTTTATTCTCTTCATAATCCTTATCATAGCTCTAATTATTTTATTTCTTCATTTCCTGACGTCTTTATTGTTTGTCTTCCTTGTTAGAATATAAGCTTTAGGAGACTATATATTTTGTTCCCCACTGTATCGTAAGTGCCTAGTACAGTCCCTGAAGCAAAGAATATACCAAACAAACATTTACAAGTGACTACATGAATGAGCACCCTCACTGTCCTTAATTGTAAACTGTCTAGCTCTTCTGATTCCTTCCTTTTAACTTGAAAATAGGTATAAGACTCCCCAGGTGAAAGACAGCCTTCCCTAGACTTTGTCTTCCCCCTGCACCTGCTGCCCTGTTTCTTCTTCCCTTACACTACCAAAGAGTAGACTGTCTGTCTAGACTTCATCAACTCCAATTCTGTGAAACTGCTCTCACTAGTATCATCAATGACCTCTTTATTGTCAAATCCAAGGACATATGCTCCAGTTCTCAGCCTACTTGATCTTTCCACAGCCACACTTCCTTAACATTGTTCTGCAGAACACAAGTCCCTTGAGCTGCTCTAGTGAAAAACTGTGTTCATGTTTCTCCCATTAAACACTTTTGTAGTAGCCTTTGCTTCAACTCTAGCATTTAGCACGATTGCAGTTAGTTAATTTGTTTAAGTAGTTAATGTTTGACTTTCCTGAGAAATTTAAGTTCTTGAGGGTAGCAGCTGTTTTATTACTGAATAGCCCCATTAGTTCCAACACGTAAGAGATATTTAATATTTGTTGAAATGAATGAATGAATCTGTTTCCCTCTGGGAAATTTACAACATGAATATATTAAATGTAAAATCCTACACCAATTTGTTCAAATTTGTTTAGCGCAGAATTGTCCAAACTTGATTGCCCTTAGCCCTCTTTGTTTTCTCACATTCCCAGTAGAATACCACCAAATACCCTAAGGTATTTTATAAAACACACATTAGAACATGTTACTCTTCAGCATTTGATATGTTAAGTACTCATTATTCCTCCATATTTTCCTTCCTTGGCTCCCAGGATTCCACTTTTCCTGGTTCTCTTTCTTCCTTTGAAGATTATCTTACCCATAGTCATGGGGTCACCAATCATGAGTATGTTGACAGCCACCAAGTTGCATAGCCCTCAGGCCTGTGTCCCCATCTAGTGACTATGTACATCTATTCCAGCTGTCTCACTAGCCCTTCATTCCGACAGTGTCCAACCCCTAACCCCTTGGCCCTTCCTGTATTGTGTATCCTGGTTAATGATATCACCAGGTATCTAAGCCAGAAACCAAAAAGGTCTTAGCCTTGATTCCAATCGTTATCTTCATATCCTGAAGGGTCTTGTAGGTCAGTTAAAGAGTTTGTAGTGGGGCGGACGGGTAGCTCAGTTGGTTAGAGCACGAGCTCTGGGCAACAGGGCTGCCTGTTTGATTCCCACATAGGCCAGCAAGCTGCGCCTTCCACAACTAGAATGAAGTCAATGAGCTGCCGCTCAGCTCCCGGGTGGCCAGATGGCTCAGTTGGTTGGAGCGCATCCTCTCAACTACAAGGTTGCCAGATTGACTCCTGCAAGGGATGGTGGGCTGCACCCCCTGCAACTAACAACAGCAACTGGACCTGGAGCTGAACTGCGCCCTCCACAAGTAAGATTGAAAGGACAACAACTTGACATGGATAGAGCTGACAAGTCCTGGGAAAACACACCACTGTTCACCAACAAAAAGTCCTGGAAATACGCACTGTTCCCCTTCCCCAATAAAATCTTAAAAAAAAAAAATTTTTTTTTAAAGAGTTTGTAGTGATAAAGATGAACTGAGACTAAGGAAACTGATCAGGCTGGGAGATCTTTGGGAGGAGCTGAGCTCATGGAAGTTCATGAGAACACCTAGTGGAACTCTGTGGTCCTAACTTCCTTTTTGTAAAACTCTATGGTTCTAACTTCCAGTCTCCCTGCCTTAAATACCGGCCTTAGCACATGTCATGCAGGGTGTCATGTGGGGTCTCAGCTCCCGCTCCCCACACAAGAACGCAGTATGTGGTGAGGCCAAAAAGGAACACCCATGGAGCCATAGGTAGGGGAGTCATACCACTGTATTCTCTCTGGCGGCTGGATTGGAGACACAGGAAGTAGGAGCCACACAATCTGCAATCCGTTGTCCGCTTTTCTGCCTGCCAACCAACCAACCAACCAACCAACCAACCAACCAACCAACCAACCAACCAACGCAGTCACGGCAGTTACATTAGCAGCAAATTGGCCAACCAGCTACAGCCAACAGCCAACCAGACACAGCCAATGACCATCCACCACCCAGCCAGCACCCTCCACATGAGGCCTATAACCTAGAAACTGCTCTCTGGGACTCTGTCCCCACACTCCACCCCTACAGGGTCTCGCCTCACAATCTACGTGACAAGTGTTTTTCGTGAGGGGCCCTGTACCGTATTAGGCTATAGGCACAATGGACGGAAAGAAATAGTAGTCTTAAGAACCAACAATGGCAAATCCCTTCCATCTGGGAGGATACATGCCAGCTTTTTGTCCTGGGGAAGGAGGGTCGCTGCCACTGGCACTTTTCCCAGTTTGTGGTACCACGTCTTTATGGCAGGGCTTGGGGTCCCTTGCGTAGTTTCAACATGTAACAGAACAGGGGACCCCATAATAGGCCATAGTGAGGTACATAGGTTCCCCACAGAAATCGTCCTGGTATCAGGACCTCCATATACCAGAGTCACGTGCGGTGGGCACTCGGCCACCACCCCCGGTGTCACTTGCAAATCATGAGACAAACCAGCCCCCCATGGGGCTATCAGGCCCAAGCACCTACAGTGGGGGCTTTTGACCTGCCAGGGCCAAGTCCATTGCTGCCGTTCCCCTGCTTTCAAGCATGTCGGTGCTGGCAGCAAAATGTTCCCATTTCTGCCGTAGCCTGGCTTTAACAGAGTCTCACTGGTGGTAACTTGTAATTGAATAGGAGCGGCTGTTCGATGTAGCAGAGCTTCTACTGGCGCGGGCCCTCCCTTCCGTGGTCTCTCATTCAGGACTCTCAGGACGTCCCATAGACACGAGGTCCAGTCACGCAGCGTGGGAGGGTGTTTTGACACCAGGAGGCCTTGCTTCAAAAGGCCATTGTAGCGTTCAATCATGCCAGCTGCTTGTGGATTTTATGGGGTATGAAACAACCATTGCACGTCCATCCTGGCAGCCCAGCGCTGCACTTCTTGCCCCATAAAATGAGTACCCCTGTCACTTTCAATGACTTGGGGGCACCCATAGAGGGCGCACAGCCGTTTAAGACCAACCACTGTATGCCGCTGATCCACAGCCGGACACGGCCAAGCAAACATCAACCCCGTAGCAGTGTCCACTGCTGTAAATGCGTATATCGCATTGCGGGCCTTAGGCAGGGGTCCAATGTAATCCACTTGCCAGCAAGTGAGGGGCACCCTCCCTCGCGTAATCTGCTGTCTCCCCCAGGGGAGCCTCTGTCTTTGGGGGCTGTCCTGGGCACAGACGGCACAATCATAGCAGGCATCTGCTATCTCCTGCCATTTCAAAGGCAGACCCCAGCGTCTGCTCACCTGCCACATGGTTCGGCTTCCAGCGTGCTGCAATTTCCTATGCAGCCAATGAGCCACATCAGTGGCAGGAGCCCATTCTAACCATTGGACACTTGCTAGGGCATCTGCTTCATCATTACCTGGGGACACTGAGGGGGAGTGACGTGACATGCATTAGGGTCACCTCCTTTCTTTGCCCTAGGTCCCAGAGTTCCTGCCACATGGCTTGACCCCATAGTGGACGTTGTCCTACCAACCAGTTTTGGTGTTTCCACGTAGGGAGCCACAGCGTTAGGCCCCGGAACACTGCCCAGCTGTCAGTACAAATAACTAGGGGCCCAGGCTCGTGGCTGATTATCATCCACACAGCCCGTAGCTCAGCCCACTGGCTACTCTGGCCCGTCCCAGTATCAAACCAAATGGTGTCTGTTTTGGGCTACACACCAATAGCCGTCCAAACAGCTGCAGCCCCTCAGCTAGAACCATCGGTAAACCAGGCATCCTCAGGTACTGGGGACTGTCCTTCTCTGTAGAGCGAGGGCTCCAAGTCCTCCCCTCTAGGCAGAGCACTTGGCTCAGCCTGGGCTACAAGCTCCACAGGCCCCAGGACCTGTTGTAGCTCTGGGCTCAAAGGGCTTGAACTAAGGGTGCTACGTTGCTCCAAGTAGGCACCCCACTTGGCGAGGGTGGTGGTCTGTGCCACCCCTGTTTTGGGTCCTTGGGTCCATGTATGGACCCACCCCTGGACGGGATAGGTTGTTCAAACCAACACCCGTGCTGTTCCTGTGATGGCTTCTGTGGCCACTAGGGCTGCGTACACAGCAGCCAGCTGTTTCTCTATTAGAGAGTAGCGGACCTCCGCTCCTTTCCACAATTAGGACCAAAATCCCACTGGCGACCGGAGACACTCCTCCTATTGCCAGAGGCCCCAACTGTATCCCTGGTTACGTGAACATCAAGTTCAAACGGGCGACCAGGGTCTACTACTTGCAGAGCCTGTGCCTGCTGCACTGCCCATTTTTTGGCAACAAAGCCTTGCTCTATAGCCTCTGTCCAATTCCATGAGGCCCTCTTTTTTATCATATTATGCAAGGGTCTTGCCATATGAGCTAAGGGTACAAACGCCTGTCAATACCCCAGCAGACCCAAATACGTCTGCAGTTGGGAAACCTTGGTCGGCTGGGGAAAGGCTTGTATTTTGTCAATAATCACTTCAGGTATGACCTTTGTCTTACCCGACCACACAACACCCAAAAACTTGACGGATAAGCCAGGGCCGTGGAGCTTTTCATCATTCACCGCCCAGCCACGTGACTTCAGGTGGCGGAGAAGAGAGGGAGCTGCTTGCTCTAAATCTGAAAGAGAATCAGATGTTAGTAATATGTCATCAACATAGTGAAACAAGGACATAGAGGACGGACGATCCCACTGTGCCAAATCCTGGGCCACAAGCCCATGGCAGATAGTGGGGCTGTGCAAGTATCCTTGCGGAAGGACTTGAAAGTCCACTGCCGCCCGTCCCAAGAAAAAGCAAACTGCTCTTGACACTTGGGCGCAATGTCAGTGGAGAAAAAAAGCATTGGCCCAGTCCACTACATAGTGATACGTTCCCAGGCAGACAGTCAGACGATCTATCAAATCGTGTATTGAAGGTACTGCAGCGTGCAAACATGGCGTCACCTTATTTAACTCCCTATAGTCCATAGTCATTCGCCAGGTCCCATCTGGCTTCTTGACAGGCCATACTGGGGAGTTAAAGGGACTGTGCGTCGGCCTCACAATATGTGCCTTCTCCAATTCCAACATTGTACGACCAATCTCCTGCTGTCCTCCTGGCAGGCGGTACTATCACACTGTAACCATGTGCCAGGGCTGTGGCAACACTCGAGGAGGGTGGTAAGCATGCCCACGTGTCACCGCTTTCACCACCCGGATCCGGAGACGGAACTCTCCTACCGACGTCTATAAACTGAGGCCATGTAGCTTGTCCACCCCTAGAATATACTCCGGAACGGGGAGACATAAACCTTGTAGGTACGAGGGGGAAGCCTTCCTATACCCAGTGGTAAGGAAACAGCTTTTACTGTCACAGTCTTTCCCCCGTAGCCATCAATGCAGATTGCTGGTCCGGGGAACAGTTCTGGGTTCCCATAAACAAGACTGCAGTCTGCGCCAGTGTCAACTAGGGCCCAAACCCTCTGCACGTTAGAAGGGGACCATTGCATGGACAGTTCCACGTGGGGCCTCCGGTCCCTGCTCGTCCCCTCTGACCGGGTACCTTGGCCCCACCCCTAATCAAGCTGAAAGGAGTGGGCCTCAAGCTGCCCCATGAAGTCCTGAAGGGACATGGGTCGCGCTTTCCCAGACTTCTCCTTTAGGCTTTATTGGAATTCCTATTCCAAACGCAGCTGTTTCCAAAGTTCCAACAAGAGTGCATTGGGTTGTCGGTCTGTTTTCTCCCGATCGACCCCTGCTGCCATGAGATCACGCCACATCTGTGCACGTGTTACTCTCTGAGGCCCACGACCTCGCCCCCTTATTTTTGATTTGGGCTTCCATGTCTTAACTTCTCGGACCTCCTGTCTTAACTTCCTTTGCCACCGGCTTTCAACATCCCCTAGGGTGGCCATGGCAATGGTAACTTCATGGATCCGCCACCCCACACAGGGCATAAGAATGGCAACCAAGGATCCAAAAGCACTTGCATGGGCAGTATCCAAAACCAGATCTTTCATGCTGGCTGTAAAACGTTCGTCATCCGGCCCCAGCATGTTAGGGTTGAAAATAGCATGGCTCATACCCATTTCACGGATGATTTGAGTAAGTTCCGTATATGACTGCCATTGACTCTCAGTGTCTGGCAATTCACCAGCCTGTCCCCATACGGTACGTACCACAGCAGTGAGCCACTCCATTAGAGTGAGGTTGCCCTGGTCTTGGGCCAACCTATGGCAGTTCTGTAACCTTTGTCGCAGGGACAGATGCACCGTCACGAAGGCTAGCTTTTCCATCTCGCCTGGGGAGCAGAGAATGTTGTCTGCTCCCTCATCCCATAAACGTAACAGCCAAGCCGAGACTGGCTCTCCAGGGCGCTGTCTGTACCACCTCCCCAGCTCCTGCAACTCAGTGGGAGTGTAAGGGGTGTAGGTTGTGAACTCAGTCACAGCTGGGTTGCCGGCAGCAATGCCCCCGGGGCCCAAAGGTTGCTCACATTTTACCTTTTGCTTCATAATGGGCTGGGCATGGGGGTTGGGAGCTACATTGTCTCCACTCGTATGTTCGCCCCTTCCTCAGAGTCTTCACTGTGGGGCTCATCCTCTAACAAGTGGACTGGAGCTTTCAGCGCCTCCCACCAGGACACCTGGTCCCGCACCTGGGCTATTCCAGCAAGTACTTCCTCTGAGTTATGATGCACCGCAGTGAGACTCTCCTCCAACTGGCAGTTCTGAGCTTCCAGGGCCTCCCGCCAGGGCTGCTGGTCCGGCACCTGAGCTATTTTATTAAGCCCGTCCTCCATGTTACAATGCAAGGCAGTGAGGAACATCCAGCCCACGCGGCCGGCTATACTGTTCGCCTCCTCTGGCAACCACACAGCTAGAACCTGCAGGGCCCTCTCCACGCTGGCTGGAGAGCCATCCATGTCCTCCCACCCCTCCTCAGGGGTCCAACTTCTGAGAACAGTGGCAACCAGGTACCACACACTGTGTGGGGGCCACCTGTCCTCCTGCCTAGAGTCAGACACCAGTCCTACCTGGCCGGAATCCTGCTCGCTGTGCCAGGCGTCCGATTGCGTGGAGGGCTCAGTGTCAGATGCCCACAACTCTAGGAGCCCACCACAGCAGTGGACCACCAAAAGGAAGGTGACACCTGCCATGGCCAACAGGGTGATGTGCCATCCGGAGGCTTGAGAGACCCACCAATTCACCGAGGGGTAACATTTCTCCCAAACAGATTGCACCTCCTGTTCCCAGCGCCCGCTCCTCAAGGGCTTCCTGAAACTGAGTTTTCATACCTATAAGCTGCTCCATTACCTTTCAGAGAGTTTTGGCCGACACCACACCCTGCTTGCTGCACCATTTGTCATGCAGGGTGTCATGTGGGGTCTCAGCTTCTGCTCCCCACGTAAGAACGCAGGATATGGTGAGGCCAAAAAGGAACACCCGCGGAGCCATAGGTAGGGGAGTCATACCACTATGGTCTCACTGGAGGCTGGGTTCACCGGACGCGCGACCTGCCGTCCGCCTTTCCGCCAACCGACCGACGACTCTCCTCCACTCTCCTCGACTCTGTTCCTCTCTTCGGCTCTGCTCGGCTCCTCGGCAATCCTCCATAGCCACAGCAGTTATACCGGCGGCCAATCCGCTAATTGGCCACAGCCGACGGCCAATCAGCCACAGCCGACGGCCATCCACCACCCGAGCCAGCACCCTTCCACGTGAGGCCGAGAGCCTGTAAACTACTCTCTGGGGCTCTGTCCCCACAAGACCCCTTGTTGGGGTTGTCGTGCGGGAGACCCTGCTCGCTGCGCCATTTTTCAGGCGGGGTGGCCTGTGGGGTCTCAGCTCCCACTCCCCATGTAAGAATGCAGGATATGGTGAGGCCAAAAAGGAACACCCACGGAGCCATAGGTAGGATTCTGGAGACCGCACCCCTCCCATAGGTAGGGGAGCCATACCACTATGGTCTCACTGGAGGCTGGGTTCACCAGACGAGCGACCTGACGTCCGCCTTTCCCCCAACTGACCGACCGACGACTCTCCTCCACTCTCTCGACCCTGTTCCTCCCCTCTCTTCTGCTCTCTTCGGCTCTGCTCGGCTCTTCGGCAATCCTCGGCTCTCCTTCGTAGCCGCAGCAGTTATACCAGCGGCCAATCGGCTAACCGGCCACAGCCGACAGCCAATCAGCCACAGCCGACGGCCATTCACCACCCGAGCCAGCACCCTTCCACGTGAGGCCGAGAGCCTGTAAACTACTCTCTGGGGCTCTGTCCCCACAGGGGTACTGGCGGATGTTTGCTCCCTGTGTCTCCAACCCAGCCACCAGTGAGAATATGGTGGTATGACTCTCCTATGTATGGTTCCTTTAGTGTTCCTTTTTGGCCTCACCATAGCCTGCGTTCTTATGCCGGGAGCGGGACCAGAGTCCCTGCATGACGGGGGAAATCAATAGGCCTTGGGGATAAATTTGATGTGAGGCTATGGGAAAAGTCAAGATTTCTTTATTGTTGTTGTTATTGTAATAAGGATTCTATAGGACACAGGGAAAGGGATGGCAAAGAGGTCAACAGTAAGAGGAGTCAATGTAAGAAAATACAAAGTTAAGGATGAGGGATTAAAACAGTGTGTGACTCAAAAGAATTGCATTTGGTCCTTGGCCCTGCATGCTGAGAGTCATGGAGGCAAATGAAAAGCTTGAAAGTTCAAGTATGCCCGCATTTCCTTCCACTCACTGTTTCCTGCAGACTCTGAAGTGGAGAACTAGGAGTGAAGGTCACACTGCCCAGGGTAAGTTAACGTCTTTCTAGTCTAAACCTGCGTTTCACAACCCCTCTTCTTCATACAGTGGTTCTGGGGTTGTTACGGACCTTAAAGTCCCCGCCGCTGACCCTTCCCTCTGTAAACTCAGGCGTGGCTGTATGTGGCAGGGCACTTCCCTTGACTTTTGAAATGCCTCGGAGGGACCTCCCTGCCCGGGGTTTTTCTGCCTTGGGACCACGTAGACCCGCTTTTTGCATCGTTTTCCTTCTTAAAACTCTACTGATCTCTTTGCCTATCCAGCGCCATTCAAGTATTCCGTGAGGTGGATGCTCAGCTCCGACCCGGCCCTCGCACTTCCTGGGGCATCACCAGCCATTCCACCACAGGGGAGGCCCCGTTTTCACCAGGGTCTTGGGATTCTGGAGACCGCACCCCTCCCCTGAGCCGCCCTCCCCGCCCCCGTCCTCCTGTCCTCCTCAGGCCTGGTCCTTCTGCTCCTGAGGCCTCCATTTCATAGTCCTCCTTCCTCTGACCACGCTTTTGGGGGTGTGTGACCTGGATATGCCTTGGGATACCCAATGTTCTTACATCCCAAATTCCACCCCACTGGAAAATGTGCTCTTTGGAAAGACAAGCAACTGATTCCATCCGGCTCCTTCTGAATGTGTGACCCAGGGACTCTGAGAGATAGAGAGCCCTCAAGAGAAAAATAGAAAATTGAGGAGAGAAGTGTGAGGGAGAACAGATGCCAGTGTGGAGAATAAGTGAGGAAATTGAAAGAGACAGTAAGAGTGAAAGTAGCAGGGGAAGAAAATGGAAGCTTAGAGAAAAGGAGATTTCCAGGGAGATGAAGGTGAGCAAGTAGAGGGGCCTGTCGAGGGAAAAGCGTGCTGTAATAAATCATAAATTCCTAACCAAGCAGTTCATGGTGGGTAGTCACACCCCAGGCCTGTGACTTATTTTGTGCAAGGTTCTTAAGCCAGCCCTGTCCATTGTTCTTGTGCATTTATGTTAACACACCTTTGAAAGGCCAGAATACCCCTCCAGACCTGACCACCCTCCAGAGACCACATAATCTTGTTAGCTATCCTGTGATCTGATCCCCACCTTGCTTTGTAATCTTCCTTACTTTCCATCCTTAATTTCAAATACATAAAAGAAACTGCAGAACTGTCTTTCTCAGGAGCATTTGTGATCTTGCTCCCCAGCATACATGTATGTTGTTAGTTTGGCTCAAAGAAACTCAAAAATTCTCAAGAAAAGCTTGAAAGTTCAAGTAAGAGATGCTAAATTAAACACACATTTAATTCCACTCCTTTTCAAAACTCTCTAAAATGACAAAAAAAAAAAAGAGAGACTTTTCAAAAAAAGTTAAGGACAAAGAGAACAAGAGAGGGGATGAATGGTAACCGAGTTAGCAGAAACCAGGAAAATTGCATCCTAAACTGACAGAGAGAAAGCCAAGAAGCAACTTGATTTTCACCACAGACCTTCCAAAGGCTCAGGAACTGATGTCACAGGTACCTCTGGAAGCTGTGGTGAGAAAGGACTAGACACAAATTGTTTGAAAGTCTGCTTAATATGCAATTAGATGCCAGACCCCGTCCCTGGCTCCAAGCAGCTAGGCACCTGCTCCTCCCTCTTCCCTCATTTCAGCAGAAAGCTGGAAGTCTAGTTTCTGGAGCAGGTAAAACAGACAAGACCTAAAGATACTGTCTTTGGATGTTCCTCAATGAAATAGCCCAGTCAGATTGGTAAAGTGCCCAGATGATAAGCAAATATTCCCCTCCAAACACCCACATACAGACAACCAAGAATCACTAGTAATTTGAGGAACTTCTTTTATATGAAGGAGTGACCAAAACAAACAGAAAAAAGCTACTTAAAGAAAACAAACTAGGTAGACACCTACTTCCTGTTTTCCTTCCTCCCTTCCCTTCCTCTTGATTAATTTACTCGCAAAGCCATTACATGGTTATAAGCAAGGTAGATATCTATGTGGGGGTTGGTAGGGGGCATCAGAGCAGGGTTAACAGGACTTCTGTGGAGTGGGGTTAGGATTGGTGACACTGGCAGCCAGGTTTGGGGTGTTGGAGTCTAAGTAGGATGATGAGGAATCCACGCAGCTATTGAGCCCCAATGGGGTAAAGAGAGCATATGCAGAGGGAGTGAGGGTGGCAGCAGGAGCAGCCTGGCAGTGTATTTGTGCCCAGATGAGTCAAAGAGGATATTGAGCATTGATGGATCGGTAGCAATAGCCCCAAGCTTGGTATCAGAGCCCTGCGCAGGGCAAGGAGGGTATGTGTCCAGGCAGAGGCAGCCATACAGCTTGGGAGATCAGAGTCTGAGCAGAATGAGGAGTCGTCCCCATAGCCAACATGGTGTGTTGGAGCTCTGTGGAGGGAAGATGGCATCTATGTGACAATGGCCCAAAATAAGTTATGGGGGCCTAAATAGAATAAGGAAAACAACTAGGGTAAAGGGAGGCAAGTGTCTGCAAGGGGTGGTTTGGAGCTTAATGAGGTGAGGCGGTCATCAGCGTGGGGTCAGGTTGAGGCAGCAAAAGCAGAAGATTGGTTATATACATGGGGATTGATCAAATATGTGTATTGAGGATAATGGGAGCCACGTTTCTCACTGAACAAGAAGGAATTTACAAACATGGGGAAACTGTTGGGTAGATAGAGATATAAATAGAGATGTAAATGTACAAGTGTATTCACATGCACATATTTCCTAGCTTTATCCACTGAGGGAGCTTGGAAACAGCAATACTCCAATAGCAATTAACACCCCTAGTGCCAAAATCTTGGTCTCTAAATACCATTCTTCACTAAAAGAAGCCAGGGATCCTTGGAGAAATGATTGGTTCCAGGGCTGAAATAGGAGAAGTACAAAATAGACCTAAATCATCTTTCTGTGCCAGAAAGTAAAAAAGTGCTTAAAGAATGATGAAGACATATCAAAAGGACGTAGAAGGGGCCTGAATGGGACTGCCACTAACCAAATCTGAGCATCAAAATAAATTATTTCAGTCAAAAGTTATAATCCATTGACTAAAATAGGAATCTATATGTCCATACTGATATAAATGAATGAATGAATGAGGAGAAGAGAAAATTTTCCTTTGTAGTAGAATGGCAAATAATAAATTTAGAAATAATGAAATTATAAAATCACCATTTGGCAACCATTAGAGTAAAAATTCATTCAGGGGAAAAAAAACAAAAACCTAAAATTAATGAGTAAAAGTTTGATGAGGAACAGGATATGTACATGGTCTCAAAGTACCTCCCCACAAAATTCTTACTACCGTGTTTCCCGAAAATAAGACCTAACTGGAAAATAAGTCCTAGTATGATTTTTCAAGATGACATCCCCTGAACATAAGCCCTAATGCATCTTTTAGAGGAAAACTTAATACAAGACCTGGTCTTATTTTTGGGGAAACAAGGTAATTACAAAGGGCAAAAAAGTAACTTCACAATGGAGAAACCTAGCAGACACCACTTTAAACAAATAATCAAAGTTAACATTCTCAATAATGGGACAAATTGAAATCAGGTACCTCATGATAGGAGGCAATAAATAGAACAGAGCATCACTTCTGTGCTATTCTTGCCAAAAAATGCATAACCTGAATTCGATCATGAGGAAATTCAAACTGAAGGACATTCTACAAAATAACTGGCTTAGAAAATAGTGTCAAGATCGTGTAAGTCAAAGAAACACTGAGAAAGAATTGTTCCAGATTGAAAGAGACTAAAGAGACATGACAATAAATACAACGTATAATGCTGGATTGGATCCTTTTGCTATAAAGGACAGTATTGGGACAATTGGAGCAATTTGATTGGGGTCTATGGATTAGATGGCAGTCATGTATCAATAATAATTTGTTGATTTCAATGATTGTGTTTTAGGTAGAAGAATATCCTTGTTTGAGGAAATGTACACTCGTATAGGAGATAATGGGAATCATGTTGGTATTTTACTCTCAAATGGTTCAGGAAAAAGATTTCTTTAAACTATTCTTGCAATTTTTTTGAAATTTAAAATTCATAAAAAAGGAATTTTAATTAAAAATCTATCATTAATTTTGAAGTTATCAAATTAATGAAACAAGAATAGTACACTACAAAAATATTCATAAACGAAAAAGAACTCTTGCAAATTAAAAACACGATAGCAAAAATATTTTTTAAGTACTCAGCAGAAAGTTTGCAAGAGAAGGTTGAGGAAATCTTACAGAGAAAAAGAAAAAGATAGAAAACAGAGGGGAGGGGAGGGGAGGGGAGGGGAGGGGAGGGGAGGGGAGGGGAGGGGAGGGGAGGGGAGGGGAGGGGAGGGGAGGGGAGGGGAGGGGAGGGGAGGGGAGGGGAGGGGAGGGGAGGGGAGGGGAGGGGAGGGGAGGGGAGGGAAGGGCCCCAAGATATTTAGGTTAGAACAGAAGATCCAACATCTAAATCGTAAGTGCTCAAGAGAAAAAGAACAGAGAAATCAGAGGGGAGGTAATCACCCAATGAGTAATTAAAGAACATTCCCTAGAACTGAAGAACATGAGCTTCCAGATGGTAACATCCCACCCACTGACAGCGTGGTGAATGAAAACAGACCCACAACAAAGCACATCATCAAGGTATATTAGAAAATCCAGAATAAAGAGAAGAAGGGGTCCCAGAAAGGAAAAACAAAACTAATCTAAAATAGGCCACATTGAAGGGACATCTTTAACATTCTGAGGGAAAATTATTTACAACCTGGAACCTCAAATATAGCCAAAATATAAATGAAGTATGAAAGCAAAAGTATTTTCAAGCATGCGAGTTCTCCAAAAATTTATTCCCTCCCAACTACACTTTATTCAGGAAGGTGCTGAGAGATATACTTCACTAAACTGAAGAACTAAACCATGGAGAAAAACATCGGAGGAGAAGAAGCAACACAGAGGAAGGTAAAGGGACCCTCAGGATAATGGTGAAAGGTGATCCCGAGAAGACAGCTGTGCACCAGGAATTTTAGCAACCAGTCCAGATTGGGGTGGGTCAGATGGCTCCTGAAGAGATGTTTCCGAACTGAAAGAAATAGAACACCCAAAACACTTAATGTACTGAGCGAGGATTTCACAGTTGGGAGAGAGTTTCAGCCTGAATTAGTAAGTATGTAGAAAACTAAGCATTTAAACAAACAAAAAGGATAATTATTAACTTTGAGGAAGCAAAAAGTTTTGTAAGAAAGGAAAAGTAAGTATAGTACACTGCACTACTCACTTGTGAACAGCAATTCGTCTTAATGACTTAAAACCTTAATGAGATTGAATAACCAAAATTATGATATAATTATATTGGGGGTTGGGGGTGGGACATATAAATGTGTGATGGTTGTGGTAGTGGTGATCGTGGAGATGGTGATGATGGTGACGTGGTGGTGGTGGTTGTGATTGATGTGAAAGAGGGATAATTCATCTACAATGGGAAAGCCAATAGATGGTATCTAAAACAGAAAAATCAGAAAGTAGCAGTATAACTATGTTATTTAGGATATGCTGGAAAATACAAAAGAATTAATAAAAAGAGTGGAAAGTCAGGAAGGAAAGCGGGGTGAAGGGAGCAAGAGACTACTATATTTGTTTTTTTGTAATACGTCTTGAAGACTCTTCAAATATAGGAGAAAAAAAGCAAAGAGAAAAAGGAAGGCAGGACGGAGGGGAGAAAGAGGAAGGGAGGGAGGGATAAAGAGAGAAAAAGACAGAGAGCAAGAGGAAGGGAGGAAGGAAGGGAGGGAGGGAGAGAGGAGAAAGGTAGGTAGGTAGGAAGGAAGGAAGGAAGGAAGGAAGGAAGGAAGGAAGGAAGGAAGGAAGGAAGGAAGGAAGGAAGACAGGAAGACAGGCAGGCAAACCTTTACCCATTGGGAAAAAAATGTTCAAACTGAAACTCTACTGAAAATTTGTTTTGAGGTCTTTGTTTTAGAAAATCTGTCTCCCAAGCAGTCCTGGAGCCTCTATTCCTTGAATCTTTCATTGAATGTTGGAAGTTTCTGGCATGCTGTGGGGTACAGAGGGTGGAGTCTGGCCTCAACAAATCTATTCCCCAAGTGCTCAAAAAGCATTGAATATTTAGACCCCATGATATCTTACCTGTGGGCCCTTTCTCAGAGCATATTTTCTGTTATATGCAATTTAAACACATTTGGTTATTTGAAAAGCAATGTAGTATAGCAAAAACTCTAAATAAAGAAGCATGAGACCTGATTGGAAATTCTTTCTTTATTACAATAAAGTATATTTATTTGTGGGATAAGTGATTAGTTTCAATCTGTAACACCAATAATAATATCCCTATTATCCCAAAGTGTTTATGTGAAGTTTGTATTTATTAGGTTGGTGCAAAAGTAATTGTGGTTTAAAAGGTTAAAAAAAAAATTTGCAAAATCCACAATTACTTTCGCACCAATCTAATATTATAACTCTTTTGGTTATAAATGACAGAAACCCAACTCATACTAATTTAAACACAACAAAAATATAAACAAAAAATGATGTATATGGTTCAGGAGTTCATGCAAGCTGAAAAGTCCAGGATTCAGATATTTAAGTGATGTTGTCAGGTCTGTCTCTCTCCATCTCTCAGCTGTTTTCCTGTGTATTAGGCTCTTTTCATGTGGCAGTAAGATGGACTTGGGTAGTTCCAGGTTTACCTGTTTTTTTATAGCATTAAAATAACTTCATAACTGCTTCCTGATCACTCTGGCAGATTCTGATAGGACCAGCTTGGGTCATGTGCCCATTCCCAATCCAACCATTGGTAAGGGAGATGGAATATTCTGATTGGCCATGCCAGTACCTAGGGCTATGACTGACAGTGATGCCAACTGTAAAGATCAAATGAACACTTTATAATTGGTGAAGTGTGGTACAGATGTAAGTAACAATTATTATATGCCCATAGCAGATTAGAAACTGTATTCCAGGGGAAGAAGGTCTGTAATAAGGAAGCTCTACCCTAAGAGCAAAGAGAAGTGGGAGCCAATAACAGGGAAAGAAACAGGAAAAAACTATTAAAATCTTACATAAAAACTTTAGAAGGACAACATTCTGAGACATTTCTTGTACAAATAATTTTACAAACTTAATATACCCCATTGTTATCAATTTAGAAAAAAATGTGTATATATTAAAAAATTAGTGCTTGCCTATGAATTTAACTTGTCTATCCATAATGACTTTTCTCAAAGTTCCCAGAATGTAATTTAACAGGGACTGTGTCCTAGTGGAAAGTTAATCTAATAGGGAAGATGGTATAGAACTAAATTAGTCATTTTATACAATAAGCTCTACATGATAATTAAGGTTTCAGTTCCACTCTCAAAGATAGAATATTGAATTGGGTGGGTCTACTGAAGTAGGGCAATACTCGTGTTTTTATGTTAGGCTTGCTTGGCCGAACTTGCTACCCTAAAAATATACTCACTCTACCTACATATAGGATGTAAACACTCCTTTCAGTGTAGATCTGTGTTTAATCTTTTGAGTTCTCTTTTGCAGTTTCCTCATTAGTAGGGTATGTGTTGGTGGAACTTGTTCCTGGCAGTACAAAGCTCAAGGAGGTACTTAACACGTGGATATTCATGCTGACAGTGCTTTTCACAGAAGATGAAATGTTGCGCCTATTTTCCCATTTCACAAACAGCTCTGACATTAGACGCACCTGTTGCTTCAGGACATTCCAGAAGCTTCTGTTCAGAGAGTTACATCTCCTCCCCAGCTGGTTTGTACTGCATCCCATTAGGAATGTCACCATACTTCAGGAAGTGTGTGTGATCATATCTTGTCCCAAAGTAAGACTATATTAGGAAGAAGAAGAGAGAGAATGAAAAGGAAAAAGAAAGAATAGTTAATGCATAGTTCATTTATGAACTTTCTAGCCTTGGATTACTCTTCACAATCCATTTCCTTTGTATTTAGGCTGAGAGGTAAACTAATTCTTAATTTTACCTGGGTTACTCATTGTTTTGGATCACTATTTTGTACCAATTTGTATACACCTCATTACTTCCTTGATGTTCTATGCTGTTTATATTTCTACTCATACAAATTTATGACTATTTCCTTATACAGCTATTTAATAGGAAACAAAATATCAAAACCCAAAGTGTTCCTAATTCCAATTTTCAATCAATATAGCTCCATAAAAACATGAAGTCTTTGCAGGAATCAATTCCACTGGTGGGAAGTTAGTTTGCACGCAGAATTTATAAGTTGGGAGGCAAATACCCATAGCCATCCACACATTCAAGTGTGCAACCACACCAGGAGACAGAGATTGGGAGAGAAAGTTGGGGGTGGAGGCAGTAAATAGGTTATGGAAAGAGGCAAAGGCTAACTGAGTTTTAGTGGGGAATGACTATGAGAGAGAATCCAGAAGAGTAGAGATAAGGGTGGAATTCAGCAGTCCAACTAGAGGAAGCTAGTTGTGTTTGTTTATGTTGCCACGACAACCAAAGTACCTTAGAAACAGGAAATATGCCAGGTGGAGAAATAAAGAGAAGTACAAATCCCCCAAATTACAACATCCTTAGGTGGACCTTAGGACAACTGATTGTGGTTTTTTTGAATTAGCTGTATAGAAATCACTTGTTTTTACATTTAATATATATTCTTTTTCCTGAAAGACATCTATTTGCCTGGGGAAGTTAACTATCCCTGAAGGAAAGGACCTATAAGGAGACTTCGTTTCCACCCAGTCTTGGAATTCTAGAAAATATGTAACTCAAAATGGAGATACCTGTATGAAAAAGTGTTCAACATCAGTAAAAATTAGGGAAATGCAAATCAAAACCACAATGAGATACCACCTTACACCTGTCAGAATGCCTATTATCAAAAAAAACAAATAACGGGCAGATGGGTGGCTCAGTTGGTTAGAGCGCGAGCTCTGGGCAACGGGGCTGCCGGTTCCATTCCCTCATGGGCCAGCGAGCTGCGCCCTGGGCAACTAGAATGAAGTCAATGAGCTGCCGCTCATCTCCCGGGTGGCCAGATGGCTGTTGGTTGGAGCATGGGCTCTCAAACACAAGGTTGCGGGTTCAACTCCTGGACTCCCGCAAGGGATGGTGGGCTCCGTCCCCTGCAATTAAGATTGAACATGGCACTTGGAGCTGAGTTGCTGCTGAGCTCCCGGATGGCTCAGTTGGTTGGAGCACGTCCTCTCAACCACAAGGTTGCCCGTTCGATTCCCGCAAGGGATAGTGGACTGCGCCCCCGGCAACTAGCAACGGCAACAGGATCTAGAGCTGAGCGGTGCCCTCCACAACTAGGACTGAAAGGACAACAACTTGATTTGGAAAAGTCCCGGAAGTACACACTTTCCCCAATAAAGTCCTGTTCCCCTTCCCAAATTAAAAAAAAAAAAAAGAAAAAAAAAGTACCGACAAGAATGTGGAGAAAAGGGAAACTTGTACACTGTTGGTGGGATTGTAAATTGTTGCCGTCACTATGGAAAACAGTATGGAGCTTCCTTAAAAAATTAAGAATAGAGCTACCTTATGACCCAACAATTCCACTTCTGGGTATTTATCCGAAGAATATGAAAATATTAATTCGAAAAGATATATGTACCTTTATGTTCATTGCAGCATGATTTATAATAGCCAAGATATGAAAACAACTTGTGTCCATCAACAGATGAATGGATAAAGAAGTGGTACATATATACAATAGAATATTATTCAGCCATAAAAAGAGTGAAATCTTGCCATTTGCAACAACATGGATGAACCTAGAGGGTATTATGCTACATGAAATCAATCAGACAGAAAAGAACAAAAACCATATGACTTCATTCATGTGGAATATAAAACAAAAAACTAACAAAATAAAAACAAACTCATAGATGTAGACATCAGAATGGTGATTACCAGGGGGGAAGGAAGGTGGAGGGAGGGCAAAATAGTTACAGGGGGTCAAATAATATATGCTTTAAAATTTTTTCGGTAGCATTTGTTAATAGCATTATGTGTGTGTGTGAGTGTGTGTGTGTGTGTGTGTGTGTGTGTATGTATGTATGATTATGATCAGCTTTAATAGATACTGCCAAATGATTTTCCAAAGTCATAACATTGTTTCACAGTTTTCAAGAATGTCCTTTTGTTTTCCCTTATTATTTGGTAAACTATTTTGTTGGGGACTCCAACTCAATTTATCGACAACGTTTTACAAGTCTTGCTTGAACTAGAGGGATAGTAAGGAAACAGTGAAGACATAGGAGACCCGAGGAAGGGGAAACGAGCAGATTCAGGACTGTTTGCTCAGCTAGTGCTTCCTATCTAGATAATCTCTTTTAACAGCTAAGCTTTAGAGGTTCTGTTTAATAAAACACAATGTTCCCTTACATAGTTGAAGTGAATTGTTTTCCAATGACTATTAATTAATTGCCTCATTATTTCTTTAGGTTAAATATTAAACTGTAAGGGGCCAGCCCGGTGCTCCTAACTCCGAAGGCTGACGGTTCGATTCCCACATGGGCCAATGGGCTCTCAACCACAAGGTTGCCGGTTCGACTCCCGCGGGGGATGGTGGGCTGCGCCCCCTGCAACTAACAATGGCAACTGGACCTGGAGCTGAGCTGCGCCCTCCACAACTAAGACTGAAAGGACAACAACTTGAAGCTGAACAGCACCCTCCACAACTAAGATTGAAAGGACAATTACTTGACTTGGAAAAAAAAGTCCTGGAAGTACACACTATTTATTCCCCAATAAAGTCCTGTAAAAAAAATTTAAATTGTAAGCTTAAGTGGAAAGAGAACTTTCACGTTTTTCAACATTGTAGCTTCAGACATAATAGGTGCTCAGTAACATCTACGGTGAATAAACAAATAAACAAATGAATGACTTTCCTAAAACTTCACAACTATGTATTGTGTAGACTGATGTAGCATGCTTAGTTCATTATTCAGATATTAATCCTGTGTCTCAAAATCAATAATCCAGGTCCTTGTCCTGAGTCTAGCCCAAATACCATGAGACAGTATCTGAGCTCTCTTGGGAGTGTGCATGTAGGATCAGTCAGCTGGACAACTCCACTCCCTCAGGTAGGAAGGCCCGGCACTACCCTCATAGAGATCATGGTCAAAAGGCAGAGGCACACAGGGAGAACATATGATAGAGTATGTACACACAGAATGACGCAGCTGTTGCTTAACTGTTCACAAGTATGAACAAGGGGCTCATTTACATACAGTATCACATTTAATCCTCTCAGAAGCTCTCTGAGACATGTTGTTATGGTCTTTATTTTATAAAATAAGGCAGTTCAGAGAAGTAAAGTGAATCGTTCAAGGTCACAAATAGAAAGTAGTAAAACCTAGATTTAAACTTAGGTCTGTGTAAGTCAAGATCCTGAGAATTAATTTTTATTTTATTTTAATTTTTTTATTTTTTTATTACTTTCAGGTGTACAAAACAACATAGTGAATAGACATTTATGTACTTCACAAAGTGATAACCTCAATAAGTCTATTACCCATCTGACACTGTAAATAGTTATTACAGTATTATTGACTATATTCCCTATGTTGTACTATATCCCTTTAACTATTTTTAAAAATTATAATTGACATTCAATATTATTTTATATTAGTTTCAGGTGTGCAGCATAGTGGTTAGCTATTTATATAATTTATGAAGTGACCCCCCCCGATAAGTCTGACACTATATGTAGTTTTTACAATGTTATTGACTATATTCCCCACACTGTACTATACATCCCTGTGACTCTTTTGTAACTACCAATTTGTACTTCTTAATCCCTTCTCTTTTCTCACCCAGCCTCACAACCCCCATCCCATCTAGCAACCATCAGTTCTCTGTATCTATGAATCTGTTTCTGTTTTGTTTGTTCATTTATTTGTTCTTTGGATTCCACATATAAGTGAAATCATATGGTATTTACCTTTCTCAGTCTGACTTACTTCACTTATCATAATACCCTCTAGGTCCATCCATGTTGTTGTAAATGGTAAGATTTCATTTTTTAATGGCAGAGTAATATTCTGTTGTATATATGTATCACAATTTCTTTATCCAGTCATTTATTGATGGGCATTTCGGTTGTTTCCATGTCTTGGCTATTATAAATAGCACTGCAGTGAACATAGGGGTGTATATATCTTTTCAAATTAGTGTCTTGGATTTCTTTGGATAAATATTCAGGAGTGGAATTACTGGGTCATAAGGTAATTCTATTTTTAATTTTTTGAGGAACCTCCATACTGTTTTCCATAGTGGATGCACAAATTTGCAATCCCACCAACAGTGCACGAGGGTTCCCTCTTCTCCACATCTTCGCTAACACTTGTTTGTTGATTTATTGATGGTGGCTATTCTGACAGGTGTGAGGGGATATCTCATTGTGGTGTTTATTTGCATTTCCCTGATTATTAGTGATGTTGAGCCTTTTTTCATATATCTATTGGCCATCTGTATGTCCTCTTTGGAGAAATGTCTAGTCAGGTCCTCTGCTCATTTTTAAATGGGATTGTTTGGGGTTTTTTGGTGTTGAGTTGTATGAGTTTTTAATAAATTTTGGATATTAATTCCTTATCAGATGTATCATTGGTGAATATCTTCTCCCATTCAGTACAATGTCTTTTCGTTCTGTTGATGGTTTCTTTTGCTGTACAAAACATTTTTAGTTTGATGTAATCCCATTTATTTACTTCTTCTTTTGTTTCTCTTGCCCGAGGAGATATATCAGTAAAAATATTACTAAGGGTAATGTCTGAGAGTTTACTGCCTATGTTTTCTTCTAGGAGTTTCATGGTTTTGGGTCTTACATTTAAGTCTTTAATCCATTTTGAGTTTATTCTTGTATATGGAATAAGAAGGTGGTCCAGTTTCATTTCTTTGCATGTATCTGTCCAGTTTTCTCAGCACCATTTATTGAATAGACTGTCTTTACCTCAATGTATATTCTTGTTGTCTTTTTCGTAGATTAAATGACCATGTAGGCATGAATTTATTCCTGGGCTCTCTATTCTGTTCCATTCGTCTGTGGGTCTGTTTTTATGCCAACTATGCTGTTTTGATTACTATGGCCTTGTAGTATAGTTTGATATCAGGTAGCATGATGCCTTCAGCTTTGTTCTTCATTCCCAGAATTGCCATGGCTATTTGGGGTCTTTTATGGCTCCATATAAACTTTAGGATTATTTGGTCTAGTTCTGTGAAAAATGTCATTGGTATTTTTATAGGGATTCCATTGAATCTACTGATTGCTTTGGATGGTATGGACATTTTAACAATATTAATTCTTCCTATCCATGAGCATGGTATATGCTTCCATTTATTTGTACCTTCTTTAGTTTCTCTCTTCAATGTCTTATAAATTTCTGAGTCCAGGTCTATTACTTCCTTGTTAAATTTATTCCTAGGTTTTTTTTTTTTTGATGCAATTGTAAATGGGATTGTTTTCTTAATTTCTCTTTCTAATAGTTCATTATTGATGTATTAAAATGCAGTTGATTTCTGAATATTAATTTTGTATCCTGCTACTTTACTGAATTCCTTTATCAGTTCTAATAGTTATTTTCGTGGAATGTTTGGGGTTCTCTCTATATAGTATTATGTCATCTGCAAATAATGACAGTTTTACTTCTTTGTTTCCAATTTGGATGCCTTTTATTTCTTTTTCTTGTCTGATTGCTGTGGCTAGGACTTCCAGTACTATGTTGAATAAAAGTGGTGAAAGTGGGCATCCTTGTCTTGTTCCTGATCTTAAAGGGAATGCTTTTAGCTTTTCCCTGTTGAGTATGATGTTATCTATGGGTTTGCCATATATGGCCTGCCTTTTTTTTTTTTTATTAAATTTATTGGGGTGACAATTGTTAGTAAAATTACATAGATTTCAGGTGTATAATTCTGTATTATATCATCTATAAATCCCATTGTGTGTTCATCACCCAGAGTCAGTTCTCCTTCCATCACCATATATTTGATCCCCCTTACCCTCATCTCCCACCCCCCACCCCCCAACCACCTTACCCTCTGGTAACCACTAAACTATTGTCTGTGTCTATAAATTTCTGTTTCTCATTTGTCTTTTTCTTTTGTTGTTTTTGGTTTATATACCACATATCAGTGAAATCACATGGTTCTCTGCTTTTTCTGTCTGACTTATTTTGCTCAGCATTACACTCTCAAGATCCATCCATGTTGTCACAAATGTTCCTATATCATCTTTTCTGACTGCCGAATAGTATTCCATTGTGTAATATATGGCCTTTCTTATGTTGAGATATATTCCCTCTATTCCTACTTTGCTGAGTTTTTATCATAAGCAGATGCTGGATTTTGTCAAACACTTTTTCTGCATCTATTGATATGATCATATGATTTTTATTTTTTATTTTGTTTATGTGGTGTATCACTTTAATTGACTTGATATTGAACCAAACTTGCAGACCAGGAATAAATCCCACTTGATCGTGGTGTATGGCAAGATTCTGAGATTTTAATAATTACTTCTGCATAAATAATTTGAATATTAAAATTGCACCATTTCTCAAGTACATGTGGTATTTACGTTGCATTGGATTTCAATTAAGTTAAATACATTTGGTGTCTACTATATACTTAAGACATAGACATAGGGTAAGTTAAACTAAGATTAAAATTAATGTACTCCCTCTAAACATTCCTTTAGCTTCCCCACTTAAGAAGAAGCTGGGCCTTGAATGAAAAATTCTTTTTTGATGCTCATAGCAGAGATGAACAGGAGCCTGAGTGGGTAGCTCTTAGGATTAAGGAAGGCTTTCCAGAAGAGAAGCTATGTAATAGCATGAGGGAGGAAGGAAGATGACTTAGCAGATAAAAGGCCAGAAAGGTACTTCAGAAAGGAAGCCTGAAACAATAATCAAAACAGCATGGTATTGGCAGAAAAACAGACACATAGACCAATGGAATAGAACTGAGAACCCAGAAATAAAACCACACAAATATGGACAGATAATTTTTAACAAGCAAAAACATACAATGGAGCAAAGACAGCCTCTTCAATAAATGGTGCTGGCAGAATTGAAAGCCACGCGCAAAAGAATGAAACTGGACTGCTATCTGTCACCATGTATCAAAATTAATTCAAAATGGATCAAAGACTTAAGCATAAGACCTGAAACAATAAACTGCATAGAAGAAAACATAGGTACTAAACTTATGGACCTTGGGTTCAAAGAGCATTTTATGAATTTGACTCCAAAGGCAATGGAAGTAAAAGCTAAAATAAATGAATGGGACTATATGAAACTTAAAAGCTTCTGCACAGCAAAAGAAACCATCAACAAAATAAGGAGGCCACCAACTGAATGGGAGAAGATTTTTGCAAACAGTGCCTCCGATAAGGGGCTAATATCCAAAATATACAAGGAACTCATGCAACTCAACAACAAAAAAACAAACAACCCAATTGAAAAATGGGCAGATGACCTAAAGAGACATATCTCCAAAGAGGACATACAAGTGGCAAATAGACATATGAAAAAATGCTCAACATCACTAATCATCAGAGAAATGCAAATCAAAACCACAGTGAGATACACTGCAGCATAAGGCAAAGCAGTGCTAAGAGAACTGCTGTCCTGTAGTCCTGCGGCAGGCCAGGGGACTGCAGGAATCCTGGGAAAGAAGGCTTGGGGTAGAATATCATTATTTCATGGCGCTAACCAGGAAAAAAATGCTGTAAAATTTTGCTTCCTGGTCCGGGTCCCAGCATAACTAATGCTTGGAATTGTCCAGTCGTCTGGACAGTTTCAATTCTTTGTCATACGCAATTCATGACTTTGTGTTTGGTTTTCTTTTGCCCTTCAGTTTCAGATAGCCCACTGTGGCTCCTGCTCATGATTCAGATTGAAATAACAGCCTACTTTGCATGCCAGTTCAAGCTACATTTCAGTTCTTGTTTCTTTGAAAAGGTCCTGCCAGGGAAACAGTATTAAATGTCAGGTTCCGGTCTGGTATTCCCCCCTTACCTTAACCTTGTAGTGTGACTTTTGTGGGATTCCCACTCATGCCCAGAATCCCTGCATTTTAATGAGTTTGTCTAATTCAGAAATGGCTGGATGATGTGATGATATCACGGACCTCTGAGATCATACGTTTTCACCTTACATCACTTTTCATGGGCCAACTGAAATCCAAATTAGCCCATCCCATTTTCTGTTAGGACATGCCTATTACAAAGAGTTACCAAGGAATTATCAATTTTTTCCTGCAAAGTAACTAACGAGACCTGTACAGATTTTTACAATTATCTGTTCCAGAGACTCACAACTCTGACAGTTGGCTATTCTTATTGATATCTAACCCATACCTGTCCTAAGAGAGTTTAAGTTTAGTCTTTCTAGGTCTGTCTTGGTCATAAATAGATAATGGCTTCGCATCACTTTTGTAGTGCCTTCCCCCACCCAAGTCTTTTCCAAATTGAAGACCATTTAGATCTTTATCACAGTCCTGAGGAGTTTAGGGTTATATGCAACGCATTGGAAATGTAAACATAGACATTTTTAAGTGTGGAAATTCTCAAAACCTTAGTGCTTTGCCCAGGGCTACATTTGTCAACTTTTCTAGCTATTGGTGCTGGTGAGAGAAGGCTAATATCCCTTTCAGAGGTGGATAGTTTTACTCTGACCCCATTTTTTTCATCCCTCCACTTTCTAAAGAAAAGCCCCTTCCAGATAGCTCTATATCCTTTAATGTCTTCTTTATTCAGAAAGCCCCTTTCTATATATTCTGAGTGAATGACCCAGGTGTGTTAAGGGTTGTTTAGTGATAAGAAAGCCAGGATCCAAAGTAATTAGTCAGAATTGATCAAGGAACCCCAGTGAAAAATAAATGAACCTGAACAGTTCACAAAAGAGGAACTACAGTATATAGGGCTAAAAGACATGTGGGAAAATGTTCAACTTCACTAATAACAAAAAAAAAATGCAAATTTTAAACACCAGGTATCATTTTTCATCTATCAAACTTGAAAAAGTTAAAAAAAAGAATATCCTGCAGTACAATGGCTATTCTTACGCCCTGCTAGTGGTGATATTAATTGATACCACTTTTAGGGAAACAATCTGGTGATGAATATAAATTATATTCCTGTTAAATTATCCTAGGAAAATTATCCAGAATATATACAAAGAATTATTCACAAAGACTCAGTGTTATTTATAAGGAATAGAAACTTAGGTGTGAAAAAATAAAGAAACTGGTTCAAAATTTTTAATATATTCCCACAGTATAACATTAATGTAACCATTAGAAAAGATGTTTTGTAAAGTTTCTAGTAACGTGGGAAAATGCTTTTATTTCAATGTTAAGTAAAAACATCAAAATATAAAATTGTGTGTATGTATATATATATATCATAATCTCAGATATGTTAAAAAATAAAACCCCAAAACACAGAAACAAGGAAGGTATAAAATATACAAATTTATTAACAGTGGTTGTGTTGGGGTATTAAAATCATTGGTAATTTTTTTCTTCTTCCCTTTTCCCTCTAATTTTTTATAATGATAACATATTGTCTTTATAATAAAAACTTTATTTAAAGATAATAAGTGACTAAAGTAATCAAGACCATGGCAAAAGTATAGATGTATAGATGGAACAGATTAGAGACTGCAGAAGTAAACCATTACCTTTATGATCAACGGATTTTCAAACAAGATGCTAAGACAATTTGGGGGGAAAGAATAGTACAATAAACAGTTCTGGGACAATTAGATGTCTACATACAAAGAATGCACTTGGACCCCCTTACACCATGCATAAAAATTAACTAACGTGGATCATAGATCTAAATGTAAAAGCCAAAACTATAAAAATTCTTAGAAGATAACATGACCCTATGTTAGACAAAGCATCCTTAAATATGATACCAAAAGTACAAACAACAAAAGAAAAATAGATCAATAGGACTTCATCAAAATTAAATATGTTGTGTTTCAAAGAACATAACCAAGAAAGTAAAAAGACAACCCACAGAATGTGGGAAATATTTGCAAATCATATATCTGTTAAGGGACTTGTGTCCAGAATATATAAAGGACACTTACAACTCAACAGTAAAAAGGTAAATAATCCAATTGAAAAATGGACAAAGATTTGGATAGACATTTCTCCAAAGAAGATATACAAATGTCTAATAAACACTTGTTTATTCATTTCCTATTGCTGCCATAATTAAATTACCACAAACTTAGTGGCTTAAAACAATACAAATTTATTATTTTACAGTTCTGGAGGTCAGAAGTCCAACTTGGATAGAAATGGAGAGTGACTGCTGACGGGACAGGGTTTCTTTCTGGGGTGATGAAAATATTTTAAAATTGTGGTGCTGGTGGCACAATTCTAAATATACTAAAAACAATTGGTTTGTGTGCACACCATAAATGGATGGATTGCATGTATGTATGTATTATATCTCAGTAAAGCTGTTAAAAAATAATAAAGGAATCCTAAGTAGGATCCCACAGTCAGTTTAACAAAAAATCCAACACAAACTGGCTTAGAGAATAAAGGAAATTTATTGGCCCATCTATCTGAAAAGTACAGAGGAAGACTTGAAGGCAGTTTAGTCAGAACCTCCCCTCCCCAGGAGTTGGAGCTCCAACTACCGTGTTCCCTCCAAAATAAGACCTAGCCAGACAATCAGCTTAATGCATCTTTGGAGCAAAAATTAATATAAGACCCGGTCTTATATAAGACCCAGTTTTATAGTAAAATAAGACCCAGCTTTATAGTAAAATAAATTATATTATACTATACTATACTATATAAGACCTGGTCTTAAAGTAAAATAAGACTGGGTATTATACTATACTATACTATACTGTACTGTACTATACTGTACTGTACTGTACTATACTGTACTGTACAAGACTGGGTTTTATAGTAAAATAAGACCGGGTCTTATATTAATTTTTGCTCCAAAAGACGCATTAGATCTGATCGTCTGGCTAGGTCTTATTTTCGGGGAAACACGATATGCGCACTGCTGCATGTGCTGGGAAGGGTGGGGTAGATGTTGTGGAGACAACATCCACCGTGGTCCTACGAGCAGAGAGAAGAAGACAGAAGGGCAAGTACAAAGATGGATATCAGAGAATGTGTGCACTGCTATGGGAGCAGTTCCAGGGAGACTGGAACTAGGGCGGAAGAGCCTTCCTAGACTGAGGCTTGAGAAAACCAGCTAAGGACAGTAATAAAGACACTATCCATGTGTTTAGGATTGACTATTAACAGGTATGGATGGGATTTCTTTAAGCGGGGATGAAAATGTTCTAAAATCAGATTGTCGTGATGGTTGCACAACCCTGTAAGTATAATAAAAAGTACTGAAATATACACTTTAAATAGGCGAACACTTTAAAATGGTATGTGAATCATATTTCAATAAAGCTGTCTTTTTTTTAATTTAAAAAAGTGTTTAGAGCAAGAAGGTAATTATTAATCTAGCACTTGGGCATAAGGTGCTGGATTTACAAGTGACAGAAAATCATGCCTCTCCTATTTAGAGTTCCACTAAGGAGAATGAAGTTAAATGTGAATTGAAATCCAATGTGGGGAAAAGATAATAACCTCTGTGTGTTTTAAAGGAATCTAAGGCTCCAGAGCTCAGATAAATTACCTCCTATGGCACTGAAATTGTGACAACATGGATGGATCTTGAGAGAGTAATGCTGAGCGAAATAAGTCAGACAGAAAAAGGCACTGAAAGAACTTGTAGGTATAGTCATTATTTACTCTACAATCTGTGAGAATTTACAGAGAATTGGGGCAGAGAAGAGAAGATTTGAAGACAGGCACACATACAGATTTCTCAAATGTGTAATGGGTAGGATGACAGTGAAAGGGGTTCTCTCAGAACCCTTTATAAAATCAATCCTATTTCCAAGATTGTGAACTCTATAAGGCAGGGACCTCCTCGGCTTGTTCACAACTGTTATCCTCAGCTCCTAGAACATTGTCTAACCCATTACATATACTTAAGTATCTGTTTAAGGTTGGGTATTGACTCCTTCAGGACTGGCTGTAGGAGGAGAACCTTGGTGCACAGTGAAAAGCATGGAAGTTAAGCTACATGCATACAGGTGAATCTTGGACCAAAAATATTTTATTAAGAGTTTGTTTTTGTTGTTATAAATAGGTTTTGAATTTGGTCAAATGCTTTATCTGCATCTGTTGACATAATCATGTGGTTTTTTTCTCCTTTATTCTATTCGTATTAATATAGAAAATTATATTAATTGATTTTCAAATGTTAAAACAATCTTGCATTTCTAGGATAGTTGCTGAATTCAGTTTGCTAATATTTTGTTACCAATGAAGCCATCTGGGCCTGAGGGAGGATTTTGCATTACAAATCCAATTTATTTAATTGGTATAGGACTATTCAGGTATTTTTTTCTTCTTCAGTCAGTTGTGATAATTTGTGTCTTTCAAGTAATCTATCCATTTCATCTAGGTTGTTAAATTTTTATTGCTATAAAGTTTTTCATGATGTTCCATTGTTGTCTTTTTAATGTCTTTAAATTCTATAAGATAGTCCTTTTATTTGTACCAAAAACTAAGTCTTGGACAAGAGTCTGACTTGGAATTCCAATCAAATAAGATCTACACATTGCAATTGGCTGCTATATCTCTTAAGTGTCCTATCTTTATTTTCCTTCCATTGCCAACCTTGGAGAATCCGTTTTAGATTTAATTAAAGCTGTTAGGGAAAAAGGTAGACTTCAGCAATAACAAATAGCAAACTCAGTGCTGATCTCAGTGAGATTCTGGGATAGGTTTATGAGCGATAAAAAAAAAAAAAAGGTGATCACTGAGAGCTATCATATATTCACTAAGAACAATCTTGCTTTATTTCCTAATTGTTATCGCATCTATTAGGTTGGTGCAAAAGTAATTGCGGTTTAAAAGATTAAAAATAATTGTAAAAACCGCAATATCTCCCTTGCACAGTCAGGAGTGTTTAAACTAGTATTTACTGATGGCCTATTTTATACCAAGTGCAGGTACTAGGTGCAGGCAAAACCCAGGTGAAAAAAACCAGACACACTCTCTGCCCTTACCATGTAGTGAGGGAGACAGTCATTGAACCAATACTAATGAATTAATATATAACTACAAACTGTGTTAAGTGCTCTAAAGGAATAGTGTGAGATTATCACAGAGAGACCTAATATAGATTTGGTAGTGGAATTGGGGAGGAGGTTGGTACAAGCAAAGCCTCTAAAAGGAACTCATTTAAAGATGCGTAGGAGTTTGCCAGGAAAATAGAGACAAGCAGAGTATTCTAAGCAAAGTGAACATTGTGGCCAAAGATAGAGTCAGGAAAATGGTGAGTTTGGGGAACTGAAAGAAGGCTAGTGTTGCTGGAAAGCAGTAGGAAAGTGAGATGAGTTGGAGCTGGTAAAGTGAAAGTGTCAAAATTATGCAAGCTTTAAAGGGCATAGTAAAGCAGTTGGCTTATATCCTAAGAGCATTAGAAAGCCATTGAAGATTAGGCAGGAATGTAGCATGATCTAGTTTTTTTCTTAATTATTATTTAATTTTATTATTAGTTTCAGGTGTACAAAAACAACATAATGATTAGACATTTACATCCTTCACAAAGTGACAACTGCCCCCCCAATCTCCTACCCCTCTGACATCATATACATAGCTATTACAATACCATTGACTCTATTCCCTATGCCATCGGAACTGTAATGATATATACATATCATTACAGTTGACATTCAGTATTATATTAGTTTCAGGAGTACAGCGTAGTGGTTAGGCATTTATATAATCTATGAAGTGATCCCCCAATAAGTCCAGTACCCATCTGACACCCTACATAGTCTTTATGACATTATTTACTATATCTCATTGTGGTTTTTATTTGCATTTCTCTGATGATTAGTGACATTGAACATCTTTTCATATGTCTATTGGCCATATTTGGAGACATGTCTAGTCAGGTCCTCTGCCCATTTTTTAATTGGATTGTTTGGTTTTTTGGTGTTGAGTTGTATGAGTCTTTGTAAATTTTGGATATTAACCCCTTATCAGATGTATCATTGGCAAATATATTCTCTCATTCAGTAGGATGTCTTTTTGTTTTGTTGATGATTTCTTTTGCTGTGAAAAATAATCAGTTTTTTTTTTATTATGGAAAATTTTAAATATATGTGACAACAGATACAATAGTGTTATGACTCCCCATGTGCCTTTCACCAGCTTTAAAAAATTACCAATTTATAGCCAATTTTCAGGATTTGGGAATAAGAAGTAGAAACTCCTAGGAATTCTTTGGGGGGGATTGTTTTTTAAATTTTTATTGGGAAATACTGGGGAACAGTGTGTTTTTCAAGGATCCATCAGCTCCATATCAAGTTGCTGTTTTCAATCTAGTTGTGGAGGGCGCAGCTCACTGGCCCATGTGGGAATCAAACCAGTGACCTTGGTGTTATGAGCACTGCACTCTAACCACTGAGCCAACTGGCCACCCCCGGGGAGGATTCTTAATATTATAAGATATTCTGTATTTTTCATAATACTTTATTTACATGCTTTAAATAATGGTAAGTGATCATAATAATAAATGGTGAATCAGTTTTCTGTGATAAGGTTATACTAAAAGCTTCAGAGGTTTGCTATAGAAAGCAATGTAATAATAAATACACATTTATTATTATTACAAACCAACATATTGTGATAAAATTATATATTTCAAAAACATGGAAGCATGACCTCTACCCAATATAGACATTTGATAATAGAAAACATTAAAAGACAATTTAAAAAGTTAACACAAAATACGAGTAAATGCCAAATAAAAACCAATTTTAAAAATTGAAAGATAATGCTACCAGTATTTAGTATCTAAAAGTTAGCATTCTTAAAATGAAAATTTTAAACACATAAAGCATTAATTGCCCTGTCTCATAGTCTTAATCTTTGTTTTGTGACAGATATTCTAGATATAAAATAAATTTTCATTTGCATTAGTATCAGTCAAATTACTTAAAAATACATCTAAAAGCATCTTTAAAATAAACATTAGAGTATATGTTGCTTCATACAAGCTCATTTCCCTTTTAACAATGAAAACATTTTGTCTGCTTGCCCTGATTTTGGTTTTACTGTTGAAATTGGTATTACTTTTGCAAATTCAGATTTTAAATCAGTATCTGATTTCATGTCAGTGTATTCTACAACATTCACATCTCCTCTCTTGGAATTTCTTCTGCTAAGGTATTTACAAATGACTATAACCCACAGCAAATATTCAAACACTAAAAAAACACCAACAAACATTATTGAGTAGTATTTGAATAATGGGACATTTGATTTCCTGGCACTACACAGAATCTGAAATCAAAATTGCCAATTTAAGGACTTACTTTGCCTCCAAAACTGGTTATTTCTTGTATCACCACTCACTGGATTTCTATAAAGTAAATTTTGCGTTTAAACTTATTAATATTTATTTTATTTGCAAGAATACTTGCTGTTAGCAGACAGAGCCATGAACACACACATGTAACATGGCAGTGACGATAAATTGACATTAATGGGTTTGCACTGTGTTTTGGAATAGGTAAATACCATCAAGATAGTACAACCCATTTTAATTGTCTCAATGCAGTGACAGTCTGAGTGGAACACAAGGTGGTATTAGAAATTGAGAGGTAGGGCCAACCCAGTGGCTCCGGCGGTTGGATTGCCGTGTTCCTAATGTCAAATTCGCTGGTTCAATTCCCACAGGGGCCAGTGAGCTGCACCCTCTATAGCTAAAGATTGTGAACAACAGCTCCCCTAGATCTGGGCTGCTGTGTGCTGCCATGACTGGCCTGCAGTCCGTGAGAGCTGCGGTTAGCCGCTGTGAGCGGCCAACCAACCGACAACTGGTGACCTGCCTCAGCCGAGGGGAGTGCAAGGCTCATAATACCAGCATGGGCCAGGGAGCTGTGTCCTACACAACTAGACTGAGAAACAGGGGCTAGAACTGGAGCGTGGGCGTGGGGGATGGTGGGGAAAAAGAGGGGGGGAAATAAATTGAGAGATAAATAAGTTTGGATACCGTATTTCCCTGAAAATAAGACCGGGTCTTATATTAATTTTTGCTCCAAAAGACACATTAGGGCTTATTTTCAGGGGATGTCTTATTTTTTCATGTACAACAATCTTCATTTATTCATGTACAAAAACCTACATTTATTCAAATACAGTCATGACATCTTCTGGAACATTGTCATAATTCTCCAAACCCCGAATTCCGGCTTGAATTTCTTGCGACTCCATTTCCTGTAGAACCACTGGCCCCAATCTCTCATGCCCAGCAATAGAGCTCTCCTTAAATGAGCACTTCTTGTCCATGTAGCCTGCTCGTAGTGCACTGGCAACACAGCTCTCAGTGATTTTATCCCATGAATTCTTCACCCAAGTCACGACCTCTTGCAGGGTAGGCTTCACAAAGTTTCCACGCTGATTTCTCTCCATTCTATTTTCAATGTAGTCATTGATTTCCATGTGCAAATGGTCCTTGAATGGCTTGTTTATTGCAATATCAAGAGTCTGGAGATAGGCAGTCATTCCTGTGGGAATCATTATTTGATCTATTCTTCTCTCTGCAAGGAAGTTCTTCGTGTCTTTAGCACGGTGAGTACTGGCTGAATCCCAGACTAGCAGACCTCTTTGGCCACCTTGCAAAACAAGTGGCAGCGTGAAATCAACCCACTTCCTTATGACTGCTTGTGTGCACCAGGCTTTTTCGGTTTCAAGAACATAAATGCCTGAAACACATTCAACCTTATCTTTCTTGCCCTTAATGATGATCAGAAGTGGAGTTTTCTTTCCATCCAGAAGAATTGCCAAAATACAGGTAACACGTGCACTTTCGTAACCAGTGGAGGGAATGTGGATTGACGAGGCACCCCTCTGATCAACTGTCGTTTGAGATCCTTGGCCCACAAACACTGCAGTTTCATCCATAGCAATCATGTTGGAGAGCTGGTATTTAGTAAAGTCGATGCCATCAACAAAGGACTTGAATGCAAGTGCACATTTAATAACTTCAGTATCTTCCAGCTTGAACAGTGCTATCGATCTTAGAGACAGTGCATATCGCTGAAGGAAGCCATCCAGCCAGTGTTGTGATGCTTTGAATTCTTCTGGGGATATTTCTAACTGTGGTGTCATTGCGAGGGCAAATGCTTGAATATCAGCCCTGCGCACAACCAAAGCCTTTGCTCTCCTGTCAGCAATCCATTCACAGATGATGTCTTCCAGCTCAGGAAATAATGCTTGCTGACCTGATCCACACTTGTGCTTCTTAGCATTTCCCTCGTCCACGTGTTGACTGAGGATATCATACTCTGCTCGCCATTTTCAGAACATTTGGAGATCCAAATTCTTCTCTTTGCAGAAAGCTGTAAGATTCTTGCCCCAGGAGTCCTCCACGATTCCTTTCTTGTTCTCGACGGAATAGCTCCTTCTCTTTGCACTCATCTTGTCTGGGGGTCAAAATATTATTCCCTTTAAATCTACCATTAAATCAAGTGTTAATTGAAGACTTACGAAAAATGATGACAGTTAAGAATGATGGTCCATACAAAAGCGACGAAAAATTGCAGGCACCAAAATTCAGACAACATTTCTTTATTTCACAGGAATACATTAAGTACATCCATTACAACACACGACGTATTGAATTATGATGATTCATGTTAGACACAGCTACGACCGTTCTTTATCAAGTGCACACGTTATTCGTGCGTTGTGTCTGTACTCTGATTGCTCATTCAGCAGTAAGTCTCAAGTTCATCTGTTTACATAGGCGTTTACCTGTCATCCAAAGGGCCCCTCTTGGGGTTCACACAGTGTGAGGGATATAAATGATAAACGTCTAAGTTTTGCTTTGTCTTGTGCACCTGAAACTAATTTAAAAAATAAATAAATAAATAAATAAACATAAAAGGTTTAAAAAACTATATATATAATATAAAAAACTATATTATATTTATAGTGTTCATTAAGCATGATGACTATGGTTATGGAATATACTCTGGGTACATATGTTAGACTTGAATTACTGGCGAGGAATCGGTGGTTATTCTCAGCCTGTTATCATAAGTAACAGACATGTTCTGAAGAGACTATGTTTTCAGTGTGTCTCTTATTGCACTTATCCCGTATTTGCCACTTGCTTCAGGAAGCTTATTAGAAAGCCATAGACTCTCTATGTAACTGATAAAAAAAACTAAAAAAAACAAAAAAAAACACCTTTATGGAGAGAATATTTATTAATCTACCTTTATGAAAAGCTTTGCCTCTCTCAAACATGCTCACGCAGTGTTAGCTATGGATTTGTCAACCTGTCTCTAAACCCCAAATATTGTTCTGCTCCTTTTCACATTCTCTGTGACATTAAGATTTTCTCTGTCGCAATCAACTTTCCCCTTTAGGATCAGTCTCCTTTCTGCTGTAGAGAAACAGTACTGGACTGGGTGTGCTGATAACAAGAGGTAAAAAGACAAGCCCTGCCCTCAGTGAGCTTCCAGTATATAGGAAGACCAGGTGTGGTCATATAAAACAATTCTATCTAGAAAGAGGAAATGTCAGTGCCAACTGATTAGTAATAAGCAAATTCTCCTGAAGCAAAAGAGATCATTTTAAGGCACAAAGAGATGGTACTTCAGATTTCTTAGAGAAAGGAAACTTTGATTTGGGCCTCAAAGGATGTGTAGGTTTTAGATAAACAAAGGACGAAGAGGAAGGAATGGTTGAGGGAAGGGGTAGGTTAGGAGGGGTGGTGCAGAAATGGTATGTGCCAGACATGTTCGGGGGGGAAATGGTGAAATAACTGGCAGAATCCATTTGTTGGTAGTCCCCTCATGAAGTCACCGATTTTGCGACATACCAATCCTGACACAGATTCAGAATTTCCATGCATTGCCAAAGACTCCACTCTGAGCAAGGTAAAATGAGTAGGAGATTTCATAGGCAACATGGAGGAGGGTTTTTATGATATAATTACCAACACACACATATAGACCGCCACTCAATTTTTTTTCTCCCTCTGAGAAATCTTGCTCCCAGAGAAACCAAGAGTCTTTCTTACTAAGATTTTACCCACTGGGGCTCTGCCCCATCACACCTCCTCCCTCTCTCCTTCCTTTGTTAAGTAGAAGAGTTTCCCTCTTTCTCTTGCTGTCTTCCTAAGCATCATTTCTCCCTCAGAAGGACGCACCAAGATCTCTTCTCCCAATGTCCTGCCATTCTGCTCCCAGCTGCTAAGAAAATGGATTTGTCCCTCTATATTATGCCATTAATCAGGCAGGAAGACCATTCACTTAGGGACATATGAGCAGTAAGGATGGAAAGTCATGTTTTGGCTAAAAGGTGGGGGGTTCTTGGAGTTTAAACACTACTACAGACCATTTAGAAATGGCATGATGAAAAGAGTATTATATGAAAATTAATCCATAATCCAGATGGAAATGAACTAACAAAATAAAACAAAAACAAACTCATAGATACAGCCAACAGAATTGGGGAAGGAAGGGAAAAGAAAGTAGGGGAGGGGAACTGGGTAAAGGTGTAATGGAAGGAAACTAGACTTTGCAGGGGGTGAGCACTCGACAGAGTGTACAAATATTGAATTATAATGTCGTACACCTGAAATTTATATAATGTTATTAACCAATGTTACCTCAATAAATTAAATAAATTAAAAAAAATAATAAAAAAAATAAACATAGGGCCCCTCTTGGACATTTAGCATGTTTCCCCCAAAATAAGACCTCGCCAGACAATCAGTTCTAATGAATCTTTTGGAGCAAAAATTAACATAACTGGGTATAATATAATACCGGGTCTTATATTAATTTTTGCTCCAAAAGACACATTAGAGCTGATTATCTGGCTAGGTCTTATTTTGGGGGAAACACAGTACAAATACTTAATTATAGTTTATATTATCGTTTATTTTAACTATTAATGTCAATATTATTTATTTATATCTAATTATGTATTAATATTATTATTTTATAATTCAATATGTCCGCCGTGTGTTGCAATGGACATACTAAATGCGTCCATCTGGCTGACGATCTTAACTGGGGCTTATTTTTGGAGTAGGGCTTATGTTAGGAGCATCCTGAAAAATCATGCTAGGGCTTATTTTCTGGTTTGGTCTTATTTTGGGGGAAATACAGTAGTTAGGGTGGCTAAGGACTCTCAAAATGGGAGGTGGGGTGGGGGTGGGGGGTGGGGCATTGGGATACTGCAGGGCAAAACAGGCTTGTTTTTGTGCTTGAGAATTGGATCGGAAAGTGAAAGCAGTAGGGATGCCAATTAATGTGACCCACAGACCTCGAAACATTAGTCTTTGGGTAGGATATCATCAACACTTGCTTGGGTAACTTTCTGTTGTCACTGGGAAACCTGTGGGACTTTCTCTTGCAGATGAGCCAGGCCCATACACTTGCCACCTTCACTTGTCCCATGTGGCTGTTGCTGTGCGCATCTGCACTTGGCAGCTGCACGGCTCTCCCGTGGTGCTAATTTAGTGGGAAGGTAGCAGTGCACACACTCTCACATGTGTTATTGGCTCAATTCAGTTTCACACTTGGATCATCCTCTTTTATGTTCTCTGTTTTGTTCCTTGAATAAGGCAAGTCGTTGTAAGCGAGATATTGGTAATTTACCAGTTTACACTGACTTTGTACCCTTCAAAGCTCAGCTATTCTTACTCCTTTGATTATTGGAGTTGCCAAATCCCTTTTTGTCTAGGCTACTGGTTTCATGTAGAAACTGCTCCTCTCTCTACTTGCTCACCCAGATGTGGTAGTTAAGTAAATAAATGCACATCTGAACAATGAATTATTTTGTAGCCTATGTAAAGAATGACGTAGATCTATTTATACACTGATACAGAAAACTCCATAATATATTATTAGGTTAAAAGAAAAGTAAGTCACCAAACTTACTTGTGTGTGTTTGTGTGTGTGTGTGTGTGTGTGTGTGTGTGTGTGTGTGTGTATTTATAATTGCATAGAAATAGTTCTGGAAGGATACATTCTAAACTCTTGACTCTAGTTTTTGGAGTACATATATGACGGGAAAAAATAATTTCATTTTTCACTTTGATTATTATTTTCATTTACGTGTATTACTTTTGTAATTTGAAACAAAAATTTTAAAATCCCAAAGCCTTGCTTTCCGTATATTCACTTAAACCCTAATTTGGTGATATCCCTGAAGAAAATTCCTCAATTAGACTTCTTTCTGTTCTTGACTAAACAAGGGTTGATAGAACAACTATTCTGTGTCAGGTACAAGAATAAGCACTGGAGAATTAAAGATGAGAAGCACCTGTGTCCTTTTAAAGATGTCAAAGTTTAGAGGAGGAGAGAGACCAGAAAACAAGAAATTAAAGTACAGTGTGATAGATGCCTCAGAGCTACACTTGGGTGCTTGGAGAATAAAACGATGAACATAACCAACTTAGAGGAGGACAGAGGAGGAAGGCAGGAAAGACTTCCAGGGGAGGTAATAATCATGAACAGTCTTTTATTTTCACTATTATTTTATTATTAAAAATTTCAAACATACAGAAAAGTTGAAATATCTGCAGACCCACCATCTAGATTCAATAATTGTTAACATTTTACCATATTCACTGAATAAGTAATAAAAATAAATAAATGTTAAACCATTTGAAACCTCACCCCTAAATATCTAAGCACCTAACTCCTAAGAATGACATTCTCTTACATAACCACAATGCCATTATCAAGCATAAAAATTAACACTAATTTCCTTTAATATCTGATTAAAGTTCATATAAAAATCATTTCAGTTTCTCCAAAATGTCTCTCATGGGTTGTTTTCTCCTGATCCAGGATACACTCCAGTTTCACACATTGTGCATTACTGTGGTGGTTTGTACTATGAGAACTTGGTTAAGTTTGCCAAAATCCCCTTCCCTGGATGTTTTCAGGTTAGAGTTAGTCAAAAGAGGAATGTGCATGAGATTTGGAAGGCAGAAATGAAGCAGTAAGGATTATTCTCTGAAGGTCCTTGTGGTTGAGGTGGTGACAAATGGAGACAGAAGTGTTAGTGAGCTCAAGCTTGTTTTGCTTTGCTCTGATCAGTGTCCAGAAATTCTTCCCAATTTCTGATCCTGTTGACCAACAGCAGCCCCAAGCCTACCTCCAGACACTTGGTGGTGGACTCACAGAGGTGGCAGCTCCTCGAGCTTTCCCATCACTGTCCCATGTTAGCTAGGTGTGTTTGACTTCTCACATTGGTGACTCCTTTTTCTGAGTTCTCTGCTGATACCTCAGTTCCCCAGCTCCTTCCCAAACTGTAAGATCTCGTTCCTATAGTAAACTCCTTATTTTGTAATTAATAATGGTTCTGCTTCCCTGACTGCTACACTTATTGGTACTGGCTGTGGTCTCAGGGAAATAGAATCTTAAGGATGGAACTCTGGAATTAGTGCTCTGATCTGATTAAATTTAAATGCATTAATGATTATTGACAGTGGTAAAGGGGACACTGGTATTCCATGGCATGCAGTGACAAAACAGTCACTTAAATTCTCACTTGTAGTCACCGGTGATAAATGTTTATAGAAGGCAAGCCTTTGTGTAACCAAATATTTGCTGCCATAGAACATTTTAGTAGAAAAAGGAGTACAATGAGCTTCGTTGGTTGCGTCTAAGTACACTGGAGAGTATAGAGAAAGAAAATGATGAGCTTAGGGTTTTAAATTCCCAGCTCAAGATCTGGGAAAGAGACCAAAAAATTCCTATGACTGACCTAAAAGAAACTCTTATCTCAGGGTTAAGATTGTTGATAGCCAAACCCAAAATTTGTACTTGCATGGAATTAAATTTCAACATAAGTTGAATTCATAACTTAGCAGGGTCTCAGGTTAAAAAATAAGACATTGATTGGGAAGGAGTGAAACCCTGAATCTTAGGATGGGAACGTATAGACAAATTCTAATGAAGCTGAAGATCTTAAACTCTAAACTCTGCTAACCCTCCTTTAGCAGTAAAAGCAAAGTTAATCTTCCCTTACCTGAAGAACCTGTAGTGGCCTCCCTGAAGTAGTTGCCTTGCAGGTGACTGCTTATCTTCCTAGGTACCTAACCCTACCACCTCTTTTAGATCTATTACTAGATTCAAGTAATAGCAGGCCCCAATGTGACCCATGAGGAAGTACCACACACACCAAAAGAATATTGAGAGTTTGTCAATTTATATATTGTTTCACTTTTTGTTTGGACATAGCTTCAACCTTACTGAAAGTTACAAGAATAGTACAAAATAGTACAAAAATGATTCTCTTTACCTTTCATCAAGACCCCTTAAATGTCAGTGCATATTGACAGAAACCCAGAAAATATGTATGAGAAAAGATCCAAAATTTGTTGGCTCAGGATGGAAGGAATAAAATTTTGGATTGGGCTGAATGTATTAATCTCTGCACTAAGAGATTCTGGATTTAATGTGTTTGCTCGAATTGATTGGGAATATCACTAATAGTTTGCTCTTAAACCCAAAGATGTCTTGCACTGAATGAAGCTATGTCAAAACTTCCAGTACTGAAGAGGAAGGTTTCCAGAATGCTAGAGTGGATTTATAATGCAAACCGGCTAATGATATTTCTTGGTAGGATCCAGAGGACATTCCCTTTACCAAGGTTTTAAGAAATGCATTGGTGAGAAGAACACCAGCATCCCTGAAGAACTCTGTTGTAGCTATTCTCTAAAGGCAAGACAGAATAGTGGGAAAGGCAGTCATCAGAATGGGCTCCCTTAATAAATGCAATGGGAATGGTGGGCTATCAAAGTGTCAGGAGCCAAGTGGCAGCATTTAGTAACCAAGACAAAGTTAATGTAGTGACTGTAATGGGCAGAGCCAAAAGAGGCATCAAAGTGGTTTGTCCCATATAACTTTGGCATTAGCTAACAGAGCATAGTGTCTCTAGGATAGAAATGAATAGGCAGCCTACTAAAGCCTTACTTGGTTTGTGTAGGTAGAAAAACTCTTGTTGTGGTGAACAGAAAGAAGTATGACTTCTGACAATATATAAAGAGCCCTTTGACCAACTCTTAGATTGGAGCCAGTTCATAAACCCAATCCCCTGGAATGAAGGGAAGACTGGGACCACTTGAGGAAGAAAAATGCCAAAAAGTCACACTGTTAATCTTCCTCTTACCTTTCCCCCAAATGGACCTGCATCCATTTACCAGGGTGACTATGCATTTACCAGGGTAACTATACCTAGTATGCATTACTAGGATGGGGAAATATCAGATTTGGGGGGAATTACTGAACCTTTGCTCTGAACTTATACTAATCCCTGGAGACTCAAAATAACACTATGGTCCACTGTCAGAGCAGGGCTGTGGAAGTCAGATGATCTGTGGAGTTTTGGCTTGGTTCCAATTCTCAGCAAGCCTAGTGGTTCCCAGAAACCATCCCATTATTATTTCCTCAGCTCCAGAATGCACAGGTGGACATTGCAGTTTATATAGACTCAGTAGGTATCTGAGTAGATATACTCAGCAATTGGTAGACTCCCCACATTGGTTCTCTGACCCATGGTGTAAAGGCTATCATGATAGAAAAGGCCAAGTGGAAGTTACTAGAACTGTGTCTACATACTAAAATAGTAAACCAAAAGCAGGACCACATTTCTGGAAGGATTGAAGAGATTAATGCCACCAACAAAGTCTTGAAAGATACAGTGGTGGTGATTCCTACCATATCCCTGCTCAAATCACCTATTTGTCCAAAGACTGATGGGCCATGGAGAGTGAATGACAATGGATTATCCAAACCTTAGTGACTCCATTTGCAGCTGCTCTCCCGGGCATGATTTCTTTGCTAAAGCAAATCAACATATCCCATGGCACTTGGTTTGTTACTGATCTAGCTAGTGCTTTCTACCTTTTAGAAAAGAATATCAGATGCAGCTTTCTTTTAGTTCACAGGGCCTTCAATACATCTTCACTGCTCTAGTGACTCCTATGTTGTATCAATTCTCCAGCCTTTGTCATAATCTAATCTGCAAGGCCCTTTGATTCTCTTTGCATTCCATATAAATGTAAGTTTGTGCTGCTTGTTGGTAGGATACCTTAGTTCCTCAACACATGTGACTCCCCACAGGGATGCTGCATGTCCCCAAAATATTGTGGCTGGCTTTCCCAGAGCAATCTAAGAAAGAGCAAGGTAGAGGCTGCAATGTTTTATGCATTGCTTGGTGTGTTTTTTTGTTTGTTTGTTTTTAAGGAGGTTACAGCTCACAGTTGCCCATGTGGGGATCGAACCAGCAACCTACCTTGGGGCTACCAGCACCACGCTCTAACCAACTGAGCTAACCAGCCACCCCTATAAAGCTGCAATGTTATTTATGACATAGTCTCAAAGTCATACACTATCACTTTAACATACTGACTAATATCCTACTGTCACACAGGTCAGTACTTTTGAATGTTGGTAGGAACTGTCCAAGGCCATGAATACCAGGAGGCAAGGATTATTGGGGGCCATCTTGGAGGCTGGCTACCATAGTCATGAAAATTATGAAAGCTCTTTATTCTGTCTGTTCAACTTTTTGAAATTTGAAGTTGTTTTAAAATATGAATTTATTTCTTTAAATGCTATGTACATGCAAATACTATTATTAGGATTAATATTATCCATTGAGTGGATCAAGTCTTAAACCAGAAGACAAGGACCCTGGCTTTAGTTCCTACATCTAATGCTGACTTCGAACATGTCCTTGAGCATTTATTTCTCTTTACATCTTTAGAACTTAAATTCCCTGTTAGTAAATGAAGAACAAATTCTTGCCCCTTCCTCCCACTGCACCCCCAAATATGTTTGTAAAAATGATTTTAGTTCTTTAAAATCTGAATATTTACCTTAGAGGTCAATCCTATAAAGCCCTTAATTTTACAAATATGGAGACTGGTCTCTTGAGAAGTGAAGAGGTTTACCTAGGATCACACAGCTATTGTTAGTGACAGAGACAGGATTAGAACCTCGGTCTCTTACATCTCCTGTCTGTCCTGCTACCGTGTTTCCCTGAAAATAAGACCTAGCCGCCCATCAGCTCAAATGTGTCTTTTGGAGCAAAAATTAATATAAGACCCGGTATTATATTATATTATATTAGACCCAATCCTTTATATTATATTATATTATACCCAGTATTATATTATATTATATTATATTATATTATATTATATTATATTATATTATATTATATTATATTATATTATATTATATTATACCTAGTCTTATATTATACTAAAATAAGACTGTGTCTTATATTAAGTTTTGCTCCAAAAGATGCATTAGAGCTGATTGTCCGGCTAGGTCTTATTTTCGGGGAAACATGGTATATACAGCCTCTACCTTAAAAGAAAAGTTCTAGAGAAATTCTGAAAAGACTTTCCACATTATTTATGGTAACTCATAGGTTAAGATTAGATGTCAGCCTGGAGGAATATCGCTAATGTTGTGGTTCTTAAACTTTGTGGCCTCAGGATCCCTTGTACTCTCAAGAACTTTTGTTTATATAGGTTGTATCTATTAATATTTATTGTATTAGAAATTAAAATTAATAAAAATGTTAAATGTTTTATTTATTAACTGCCTTTAAAATAATAATAATAAACCTATTGCATGTTAATATGACCTTTTATGAAAAATAACTAAACTTTCCAAAAGGAAAAAAATGGTGAGAAAAGAGTGGATTTGTTTTATATTTTTGCAAATCTCTTTAATGTCTGGCTCATAGAAGACAGCTAGATTCTCATAACTGCTTCTGCTATTTCAACATCACATGTCATATAGCCTCTGGATAACTCCATAGTTCATTTATGATAGAATGAGAGCGAAAGAGACATTTTAGCACTATTATGAAAATAGTTTTGATCTCACAAACCCTCTGAAAGGGTGTCAGGGAACTCCAGGATTCCCAGACCACACTTTGAGAACCTCTGTGGTAATATTATGCCACAAGACCCCGTTTTGTCCTATTTCACATTTTCATTAATTACTAATGAATGTTTTGTAATTTTCATTAACTACAAAGTAATTAATGCTCATCAGTTTTGCAGGTGACACAAGCTGGAAAGGGGATTTTTAGAAAAGGTGACAATAAAAAATTTACATTATTTCAGCAGACAAGAGAATCAACCAAAATTAAATGTGGAATGTCTTGCATTTACATTTTGATATATTTATTTAGTTAGTTAGTTAGTTAGTTTGTCTATTTAAAGATTTTTACTGGGGAAGGGGAACAGGACTTTATTGGGGAACAGTGTGTACTTCCAGGATTTTTTCCAAGTCAAGTTGTTGTCCTTTCAATCGTAGTTGTGGAGGGCGCAGCTCAGCTCCAGGTCAAGTTGCCCATTGTTTGTTGCAGGGGGCGCAGCCCACCATCCCTTGCGGGAGTCGAACCAGCAACCTTGTAGTTGAGAGCCCACTGGCCCACGGGAGAATCAAACCGGGACCCTTGGGCATTAGGAGCACGGAGCTCCAACTGCCTGAGCCACCGGGCCAGCCCCCTACATTTTGATATATTTTTAATCAGTTGTATATGTACCAGAAGCATAGGCTGGGGAAAACTGGCCTGACAGCAGTTTTTATGAAAAAGATCTGGCAGTTTAGGTCAACCACAAGCTAAATATGAATCCAACAGCTTTTAACAACGTTAAGAAACATTGGTATACGTTTCACCATTGAGCTGGGGCAGACAGGCAGGGCACTTGGAGGAGGCGGGAGAAGACAGAGTTGTTACGCTTTCTTTGCTCCAGCCCCCTCCAGGCTTCTCAGAAAACTCAAGGGGAGTGGATAAGAGGCATGAAGTATTTGCTCTCTGCTAACAATGTGGTTTGAAAAGTTTAAGTGAAAGAAAACTAAATCCACAAAGTTCCCTCAAATCCTAGGCTTTCGTAGCCAAAAAGATAAGGACATCCTGTATGCTAGATCTGCAGGTTTCCACCAGTGTCCATCCCTCAGTCTGCACCAGGGAGGGCAGCCCTGTCCAGGATGTAGCTCCAGGCTGCCAGTAGGGGCTGTTCTCAGATTTCTTCTGGCCCTTCCAGCATAGCTCACCCCAGTTCACTCTGGCCGGAGGGCGCTGTCCAGTGTCCGCTTTCCAGTGCCCACTTTCTTCTGGACATACTCTGATGATCTCGGCATCACCTTGCCATCTTCCTCAACATTACCCTTCTGAACTTGTCTTGGTCACCTGGAGTTCACCTCTTCCTGGACTGGCCCAAAGGGAGATAGGGACTTGGCTCCTTCCTGCCTGTTGCATCTTCATGCCCTTGTTACGGAGTTGTTCTACCCTTCCCCTACTGGGTCAAGAAACAAGTTCTTCCAAAAGTTGGCAAGGATGGCCCTGATTGACACACATTTCACAGGCAATGGTGGCTTCTCCTACTCTGCTCGTCTGATTCAGTCTGGAGACCAGCCTCCTAGTTTGGGCGCTCCATCTTAGCGGATCATTAATGACCAGGAACAATTCCACAGGAAATGAGATGGATACAAAAGGCTCTGGAATCAGATGTAGGTTCAAACCCAGCTCTGCCACTTGCTAACTGCATGACCTCTGCCTAAGTTACTTAAACTCTGTGAACCTCAGTTTCCCCATTTATAAAATGAAAATTATAATATTGGGTATTATGAAGACTGAATGGAATAATCTATGTAAAGAGCTTCTTATATAGCATTTGGCACATGATAATCATTCATTAAATATTATTGTATACATTGTATTTTATATAAGTTTTTTTTTTAAAAGGGAGACAGGTTCTGAAGAGATGCCTTTCTGCCTACAACACAGGCCACTTTCATTACTTGACTAGAGAAGTAGTGTTCCTGGGCCCTAGGACTCCCTTGCAGAAGAGGAGCTGTGCTCTGCATTTGCATAATTAGAAGTCCCCTTAAGGGGTTTCCTTAGAATGAAAATAGATTAAGGTCAGCTCCTCCCCATTCCTGTAAAGGCTTCAAAGATTTTAGTGGGAACTTGATCAAGTTTTAGTAGGAACGTGAGCTCCAAGGGTCTGTGTCCCCACACCCTATCCATAGGAGGGAGAGTTCAACCCAGGAAGTTCATGTCCATCCATTCAGCCAGGCCTACCCCTGATCTAGCCAGGCCCAGGGCAAGAGTGCAGATGGAGGCCTGTAGACCATATATCTAATATTTAAAAGTTATAAGTCAAGATAAGACATTATGAGATAAAATAGGGTTTATCCTCCTACCATGACAACCACACCTTCGGAACAATCAGGAAGACCTACCTCTAATTTAAAATTCTTGCTTGGACTCCTCAGATTTTCTCCCCAGAATTTGGAGATGCAGTGAAGGCTGGCCTGTCCCTTTTTAAATCCCACACTTCCACCTCACAGGCAAACATGTGGACACCTCAATTAATACACCCAAGTTCCACCACACTAACCTTCAGTCAACTTGCCCACCTTTTAGGCCTAGGGATACACACATGTGCAGCCCAGTCTGTCCTTGGGGTGATGGGCCCAGGGAAGAGACCCATACAGGCCATACAGAAGAGAGCTGAGGGCAGTAAGGAAAGGAATTCCAGGATCTCAGGTTGGGGGTAGGGGGCTCTTTGTGGGGAGGAGCAGAGAGATGGGAGGACCACAACAGGGTCCTCTAAAGCACAGGCCCAAAGTAGGAGCCCCTCTTGCTCTGATCTTAGGATGTATTACAGTCAACAGGTATTTACCGAGCACTTACTATGTGCTGGACACTGTGCTAAGTGAATACTGAGGATGCTGCAGTCAAAAAGTCTGACAGGGGGTGGCCAGTTAGCTCAGTTGGTTAGAGCGTGGTGCTAATAATACCAAGGTTGCCGGTTCAATCCCCACCTGGGCCACTGTGAGCTGTGCCCTCCTTAAATAAAATATAAATAAATAAATAAAAGACTGACAGGTCCCTGCCCTTAAGGAATGTACAGTCTATTGCATGGAGTTGAACAATAAAGAAAAGGGCAAATATTTATACATTTTGACAAAATGCTATGAAAGGGGAACCTACTTTAGTTTGAGTTGAGGTAACTCTAAGGCTGAGTTATGGTGGAGGAGAAGAAACCAGAGAAGCAGAGAGTGGGAAAAGTGTTGCATATAGATGGTACTGGGAGAAGGCCAGTGGAAGAAGAGTGGGGGGTAACTGAGGATGAGATCAGAGGTGGGCAGGGGCCAAGCTGGGTAGGGCTTTGAGGCCACATCCAAGAATTTGGATTGTGTGTAAAGAGTGTTAAGAAGGGAGTGATTTAATTTGCACTTTGGAAACATCACTCTTGGTGCTGTAAGGAAAAAAGACTGTGGGGTGCAGAAGTGGAAGCTGGGAGACCAGTTAGGAGGTGGTGGTGGCAGTTCAGGTGAGAGTTAATGATGGCCTGGACAAAGACTGGGGCTGGGAGAGAAGTGCACAAACGGAGGCTACATCCACAGGACTTGCTGATGGGTTAAATGTGGGTGGGTGTGAGAAAGAAAGAAGTGTCCACAATAACTAGCTTCTTCCCCTCCCATCATGGCGGTGGAATGGGTAGCGTCCTCCTGTCCTGCACAGCGGAGCGCTGGAGTGGGGCTGGAGGTGGTCTGGGTCACTATACTGTACCACCCTGCTCCACCCTCCTCTGCAATTCTCTGTGCTCTGTGTCCACAGAAGAAAGAGACAGGAAAATGATGTGACATCAGATAAAAACCCCAGGCACGATTCAGAGAAACTGGATATTCCGTTGGCTCCATAAGTACCTACGGATTATGGCAGGAAAAGTGAAGTGGGTCCCTAATATCAAGAAGCCAGTGCTATCAAATATATGCTGATGGAAAGAGAACTGACTCTGGGTGGTGAACACACAATGGGATTTATAGATGATGTCATACAGAATTGTACACCTGAAATCTATGTAATTTCACTAACAATTGTCACCCCAATAAATTTTAAAAAAAAAGCCAGTGCTGATGAATAACTTTGAAAAGAGAAGATGGGTCCAAGTGAAGAAAGCATTGGCATTTTTGCTGAGTGAGGAACTTGCCTGGCTCATCTCAGCATCCCCAGAGCCTGCTCTTCCATATGCAATTCCTAGAACAGATATTTAAAATGGTTATGTAGTCAAATCTGTTGACATTTGCCTCTGCTACTTTTTCCCCCTTTTTTTTAATCTCAAGATCTTTCTTATCTCAAGACTTCATTATTATTTAGCTATTATTTCTTTTTCTTTTTACATGAGAGATTAATTTTGGTATAAGGTAGTACTCTTCAAACTGCTGGTAGCTACTCATTAGTAAGTTGTAAGATTAATTTACTGGGTAGAGACCAGAATTTTCTTTTTTTTATAGGACAGGATAGGAATGGAATCGAATCGAATCGAATCAAATCGAATCGAATGGATCAGAGTCTATCTGGCATAATAAGGATAAATATTGTTTTATGAACTTTTGCTTTCATTATAAATTTAGATTTATGAGTGCATTTACTGCGCTGAGATGTCTCATATTTCTTCCTTGGGTTATGGCCAAAAAAAGTTTGAAAACCCATGTATAAGATAAAATCTAATTTATCGAAGATCAGCAATTTTCCCAGCATCGTTCAAAGAATAGTGTGTTTTTTTCACCACTGACTAATGAGTCCTTCTTTAGCATCTATTACATTCTAATTCGGCAGTCAACAAATATTTTTAAGCATCTACTATATGCCATACATATGCTACATCTGGGAAATGTGAATAAAAACATAGTTCCTCTCCTCACCCCTGGAGCTTATACAAATGCGGAGGTATGTTTCTGGTTGTCTGTTACATTTCATTGCTCTTTCTCTGAATTTGTGCCCAATGCCCAATTGTTATGATTGTACTTGCCATTTACTGAGCAGCTGCTAAGGCTAGGTATTGTGCTAAGTGCTTTACATATAGTATTTCATTTAATAGTAGTAACAATGCTACACAAGGTATGATCAAAATATATGGTGAATGTTTAAATTTTTAAAAATATATTACAGTAAGACACATTGCTGTTAATCCCCCTCAAAATGCTCCCCCTCACTTCGAACATACTTATCCCATCATTCTTGTCAGTCTCTGAAGCAGTTCTGGAAGTCCTCTTTTGTGTCTTTAGTTGCACTGTCATGGCTGCCTCGATGTCCTGAATTGATTCAAAATGTTTTCCTTCCATGGTCATTTTGACTTTGGGGAAGAGCCAGAAGTCGCACGGTGCCAGATCCGGTGAATAAGGTGGATGAGGACACACCATAATGTTTTTATTTGACAGAATTTGCCATGTACCAGAAGCGATGTGTGACACAGAGCACTGGCATGATGGAGGATGAAGTAAAGACACTCACAAAAGAGGACTTCCAGAACTGCTTCAGGTGGCAAGAAAAACGGGATAAGTGTGTTTGAAGCGAGGGGGAGTATTGTGAGGGGGATTAATGGCAATGTGTCTTTTACTGCAAACATTTTTTTTTTAATTTAAACATTCACTATATCTTTTGATCACACCTTGTGTGTGGTATTCTTAGTCCCACGCTACTGGATGTGGAAACTGAGGCTATGAGATGTTAGGAATCTTTCCCAAAGTGGCTATATTAGCCCACTCAGGCTGCTATAACAAAATACCACAGACTGTGTGGATTAAACAATAGAAATTTATTTTCTCACAGTTCTGGAGCCTGGAAAGCCCAAGATCAAGTTTCTGCCAGGGAGCCTGGGTAAAAATGGTGAAGAGATTAAGAAGTACAAATTGGTAGTTACAAAATAGTCACAGGGATTTAAAGTGCAGTATGGGAAATATAGTCAGTAATATTGTAATAACTATGTATAGTGCCAGTTGGGAACTAGACTTATGGATAAATTATCACTGCATAAATTATATAAATGTCTAACCACTATGCTGTACACCTGAAATTAATATAAAATAATAGTGAATGTCAACTATAATTCAAAAATAATAATAACATTAAAAAAATAAAATGACAGAATTCTAAAAAAAAAAAAGAACGTTTCCACCAGAGTTTGTTTTTTGGTGAGAGCTTTCTCCCTGGCTTATAGATGACCACTTTTTTGCTGTGTACTCATATGGCCTTTCCTCAGTGCTCACCATGGGGCAAAGCGGGGAGAGAGATTGAATGCCAAGTATGGTCACATTAAAGGTTAAGACTTCAACGTGTGAATTTTGGAAGGACACAATTTAGTCGATAACAGTGACATGTCCAGGAAGTGGTGGAACCAGATTCAAACCGAGGTCTGCTTCTTCCAGAAACTGAATTCTTAACACTATGTTTGTCTGATAGGGCAAATCCCATCTCATTATTTTTATTTTCTTTTTTTAAAAAAAGCTATTCTTGGGGCTGGCCCGGTGGCTCAGGTGGTTAGAGCTCCATGCTCCTAACTTCGAAGGCTGCCGGTTCGATTCCCACATGGGCCAGTGGGCTCTCAACCACAAGGCTGCCAGTTCAATTCCTCAAGTCCCACAAGAGGTGGTGGGCAGCGCCCCCTGCAACTAAGATTGAACATGGCACCTTGAGCTGAGCTGCCGCTGAGCTCCTGGATGGCTCAGTTGGTTGGAATGCGTCCTCTCAACCACAAGGTTGCCGGTTCGACTCCGGCACAAGGGATGGTGGGCTGTGTCCCCTGCAACTAGAAAATGGCAACGGACCTGGAGCTGAGCTGCGCCCTCCACAACTAAGACTGAAAGGACAACTTGAAGCTGAACGGCACACTCCACAACTGAGATTGAAAGAACAACTTGACTTGGAAAAAAGGCCTGGAAGTACACACTGTTCCCCAATAAAGTCCTGTTCCCCTTCCCCAATAAAATCTTTAAAAAAAAAAGCTATTCTTGTCCATTTATTCTTTCAGAGAATGTCACAAGTCACTTCGGCACATTCCATGCTGGTAAAAATTGACATCTTCGCACCACTGAGTTGCCCCATCCAGGAACATGCTATGTGAGTATGCTGTCTCTCCAGGAAGTTGCATGCTTTTCCACATATAGGTCTCACACACGTTTCTTGTCAAAGGTTTTCCGAGGTGATTTTTTTTTTTTTTTTTTTTTTTTTAGTTAGTGCTTTGTACACTTTAACGTGCATATAGTCATCTGGGGATCTTCTTAAAAAGCAGCAGCAGGCCTGGGGTGGAGCCCAGGATTCTGCATTGCTAACGAGCTCTCAGGTGACGCTGCTGTGGTGCTAGGGACCACACTTTGAACAGTAAGTTTTTAATTGTGCTAATTTGAATGGGATCATGTAGTGTAATATTTTAGAACTGGTTATTGTGATTATCTAGAAAACCTAGTGATTTTTATTTGACCAGTTTTGCATATCATTCCCTTGCTGAACCCAGCAGGTTTGCTTGTTGCTGTGGAGACCAGCTGGAACTGCCAGGGTTTGTGGAGAGGGGCCCATCATTCTGGTGCTAAAAACGGACCTGTGACATCCATGCCAGGACCAGGACCAGTTGCCTGGTAGCAGCCCACCTCCCACCCTCACCTCTTACAGTGTTCCTCTTCTGCATGATTTAGAAGCAGACCAGTGAATCATAGAGCTTGGCATAGAGTAGGTGCTTAATAAATACTTGCTGGGTGAATGATTCTAGGGCAACTCCCCCCAACAAACTCTTCTTGCAGATGAGGAAACTGAGGTCCAGAGAGAGGAAACAACTTACTAGAGCAGAGTTGTGGGCGTGGCTGGAATGAGAACTCACGTCTCCTGCCTTCTACTCAGAGTTCCACCTTGCCCTGGGCCCTGAGAGAAACATAAGAGAAGCGCAGTTAAACAAGGCCCCAGAACCACAGCATGTAAAACTGAGAGAGGACCTTCAAGGTCATCTTACCCAGGGCTTCTTAACCAGGAGTGTGTCAGAAGTAGGCCTGACCCTACCCCTGAAAAGTGATAGGTCTGATGTTGGCACTACAATTTTAATCCCCAGGAGGTTGATTCATTTACGCAGCCACCTTTGGGAACCACTGTCCTGACCCAATCCCCTTGTTTTACTGAAGAGGAAACTGAGGCTGGGAAGAGAAGCAACTTGCTGATGACCACACAGAACCATTCCACAGGACTACCTTAAGATCTGAGCTTCTAGAAGTCAGTCCAACCATGGGCTTCCTGACCAGGAGAGGGTGAAGGAGAAGGGTAGCAGGTGCTGAGATTGCCTTGGCAACTAGACTTGGCATCCCATTTCTCCAAGCATGGTGACAAGCCAAGAAAGTCTAGTGTGTAAGAAAAGCAATTATATAAGGGATGTAATTTGACAGATGCAGAAATCATTCACCCCATCTTTAAAAAAGTTGTGCAGGTCATATGGCAGAATGATTTAAAAAGCAGAGAGTTGGTGAGAGAGTTTATACTCAGCTCTGCCACCAGTATTAGCAAATTACTTAACCTAAAACTCAGTTTCCTTACCTGTAAAATGTGGGCATTAACAGAACCCACTCATATAACCTAGAGGCTGTGTATGATACTTGGAGCCACACTGGTTTGTTCAAATCCCAGTTTTGCTGCTTATTGGAGATGTGACTTTTGACAAGTTATTTAACGTCTTTATGCCTCAGTTTTACCACTTGTCAAATGATGACAATAATAGTAATTTCCTCAGAGGGTTGTGAGGATTAAATGAATGAATACATTTCCCTAACCTCTGAACTCTAGTGTGCCTTAGGCCACAGGCCTTCATCTCTTCTCTGCTTACACTCATTTACTTGGCTTTAAATACTATCTGGCTAGTTCCAAATCTACATCCTCAGCTCCTTCCTCTCCTCTGAGCTCTACTTTGAGTATCCAAGTGTCTGATAGACAACTCCTCTTGGACATCTAATAGCTATCTTAAGCCTCACATGGCCCAAACAGAACTCTTCATCTCCATCCCTAAAGCTGCTCTTTCCAAGGTCTTCTATATCTCAGTTCATGGCAACTTCATCCTTCTAGCTTCTCAGGCCAAAGTCCTTGGAGTCAGTCATCCATTAGTAAATTATGTTGTCTCTACCTTCAAAGTATACCTGGAATCTGATCACTTCTCACCACGTCCACTGTAACTACACTGGTCCACATCACCGTCATCTCCTACCTGGACTAATGAAATAGCTTCTTGATTTCCCTGATTTCAATTTTATTCCCCTATAATCTTTTCTTGAGGGCGCAGCTCACAGTGGCCCATGCGGGGATCGAACCGGCAACCCTAGTGTTATTAGCACCACGCTCTAACCAACTGAGCCAACCGACCACCCCATCCCTATAGTCTTTTCTTAGTGCAGCATCCAGAGTGAGCCTACTTAAACAAAGGTCATATCATGACACTCCTCTGCCCCAAACCCCCTAATACGTCCCATTTTAGAGTAAAAGCCAGAGTTCCTACTGGGGCCTCTGAGGCCTTATACAATCTGGTCCCACCACCTCTTTGCTGTCATCTTCTTTACACAGTGCTTTCCCCACTGTACTGCAGCCAGACTGGCCTCCATGCCTGTCACCATACTTCTGAATTTTTGTACTTCTAGCTGCTTCTAGCTGCCTGGAACAGTTATCCTCATGGCTCGCTCTCTTAACACCTATAAATCTTCCCCCCAAAGTCCCCTTCTAAATGTCAGACCTTTCCTGACAGCTCCAGCCTTCCCTATCCTCCTTCCTGCTTTGCCTTCTTTAATAGCACATATGCCCTTCTCATATACTATTTATTAATACCTAATTTACTATTTAATTTGCTTATTAATTTTGTTTATTATATGTCTTTCCCCTTTAAAAAGTAAGCTCCGTGAAAACTTGAGGACAGGGGTCTTTGTCTATTTTGTTATATCCTCAGAACCTAGAACAAAACCTGGCACATAGTAGGTTCCTAATAATAATGTTGAATAAATTTAATAAATATCTGTTAGCTCTAATTATTCTTTTAGCATTTTGGAAACAGTAAGAGTCAGAAAAAGAGCAACTTTAAGCATTGGCATTTCATGCTGAAAACCTCCAAACAATGTGTATGAGTTCATGCTAAATGAAAATCACACGTATACTATGATTACAAATTTTCAAGATGTGTATAAGAGAAAAGACGGTGCACAGATTTATATTAGCTCTTATTATGACATTATTGTTGATTTTTCCTGCTATTTTTCAATGCTATGTAATGTTGATTCTAAAAGAAAATAAGATTTGGGACGGCTGGTTAGCTCAGTTGGTCAGAGCGCGGTGCTCTTAACAAGGTTGCCGATTTGATCCCCACATGGGCCACTGTGAGCTGCGCCCTCCACAGCTAGATTGAAACAACTACTTGACTTGGAGCTGATGGGTCCTGGAAAAACACACTTAAAACAAATAAAAGTTAAAAAATATAAGATTTTAACTTCCTGAAATATGAGCAATATGACATCCTTATATAAAAATGAAGCAAACTATAAATGCTTAACCCCTATGCTGTACACTTGAAACCACTATGAAATAGTATTGAATGTCAACTCTAATTGAAAATTTTAAAAAGGGGGGAAAAGATCAATAATATTGTGATAGCGTCAGATGGTTGCTGGACTTATGGTGATCACTTAAAATCAATAATGTGGTAATAACACTATATAGAGCTAGGTGGGTACCGTTGAATAACTGTGATGTACACCTGAAACTCATATAATATTGTATGTCAGCTGTATTTTAATTAAAATCTTTAAAAAAAAAATGAAGCAAAACAATACCTTATCTTTTCTGTGGTGCCTGGACAGGTGTGGAGAGTTAGTACACTGACCTTGCTGCTGTGGTTACTCCTGAGGAGAAGGGGGAGCACATTGTCAGTATTGCTCACAGGTTGTTTGTTTGTTTGTTTGTTTGGTAGTGTTTAAATCATTTACAAAAATAATGTGTTCTTATATTGTACAATTAGATTTAAAGAAAAAAAAAAAGACAGAAAAAACACTTAAAAATCGTTAAAGGAAACGAAGTGTGGTCTGTAACTAAAGACTCCCCAAACCAACAAAACTCTTCCTGCCCACACTTCAGTTGCTTCTCTCTAAACACAGATGATGGAGCTGGAGAGTAACCTGGAGAGCTCCGCTGCCCCCTACGGATATGGCTCCAGGTGACACACCCTAAAGTCCTCAGCCAGTTTTGAGGTAGATGGGGGTAAGGAACACCCTCTCTCCTTTTCCTTGCTTCTAGCAGGGCTGTAAAAAAAACCTCATATCAGAGACCCCCAGCACAGGGAGGAAAGAGTGGATGGACCCTCTGAAAGCAGGTTCCACACAGATTTAGTCTGCCTGGCTGGAGAGAGACTATGGCCTCCCAAGGGTCCTCCGACTGCAAATTCCTCCAGCTCAGTGACCTCTGGGCAACAGCAAAGCCAGCCAGTTTCTCTCAAGGGCATCCCACACATGCCATGTCACTGTCAGCTAGCCTCAGATTACAGACAAGAGCCCTCATATGCCTTTTGTGCCACTTGTTCTGACAACGTCTCTCTGATGTGTTCCAAACTGCTCACCTCATGGGAGAAATTGGGTGTACAGAAAGTTGTTGAGGCCAATTTCCTATCCCTAAGCACCTCCCCAACGCCTCTTCTTTCTCCAATGGCCCAGCCTAAGGAGTCCTTTCTTTGCAGCTGACCAGGACTCAGTCTCCCAAACCAGTCTCCAGGACAGTGAGTTCCACAGCCATAAAGCCTGGGCAGATGTCCATTTTCTACACACTTGGCTGGTTTGTAGGGCTCAGTGTATTGTGGCTTTCTCCTCCCCACCCCAGGTCTGCCAAGGGCAAAAAGCACTAATTTGTTTCTGGGTCACCATTAAGCAAAGGGTGACTTGATTGCCCTCATGGACAAGCCAAGCCTCTCTCCTAGCTCTGCTTCCATGGCAAACTTTTAGCACCCTGACAGGGCTTTGGGGGATCAAGGGTAGATCACCCACCCAGAGGACAAGAATTCCTCTGCCTGAGGCAGAACATCAGGAACAGGGCCAGCTTACGTTCATTTGGTTTCCAGAACAGCTTGCTTAACTCTAAGTAGGACTTTAGACTCCAGAGGCTGTTGATTCAGTTTTCATGCACATGTTTATCCATCCATTCATCAAACCTCTGTGGACTGCTGCCCTGTGTGGCTGTACTGTGCTAGATTCTAATCTAGTAGGAAAGAATCATCAAGTACACAGATGTCTCCACCGCAAAGAGGAGTAAGGCAAATGCCCACCCCACCGCCATCGCCCACCTGAAAAAAGAGGCTAAAAAAAAGTACTCTCACTTGGATAACTGGTCAACAAACTTTATTGAGCACTTACTAGGTATTGGGTGTTTTCATTTATTGATCATATATTGATCCTCACAACAATCTTTTGAAGAAGGTTTTATATCATTTACACATGAGGGAAAAGACAGAGACTTGTCCAACGTCACACAGTTACTGAGTACTAAAGCTGAGGTTCAAAGTCCACAGGAAGCCACCAGGGAAAGCCAAACTCCCCTGGGTCCTATCCTTTACTTCCCACCACCCCTCCACTGGCCTCACCCTCATTCCCTCTTCATTCATTCCTTCAGTCAGTCAAAGACAATTATTGAGCATCTACTAGGTGCAAAGTTCTTGAAGACAGGGGAGAAAGGATGAATCATGAATGACTTTGTCACCGAAGACTCTCATAGCCTAGTAGGAGAGTATAGAACATAAATAACCACAATGCAGGGTGAAATGTAAGAAATATAGGTAAAGTGCTAGGTCAAGTTTACGGGAAGAAAAAATCAATTTAGGAAAATCTTTGTGGAGGACGGGGCGCTGAAATAGGCATGGAGGCTATCACAGCAGAAATTAGAGAGACGAGCTGCCAAGATTCAGGCAACACGTTAAGCAAAGGTGTGGAAGCAGGAAGGGGTAGAGGGAGCAGGAAGGTAGAAGAGTATAGGAGTTGGGGGCGGGGGGTTGTCACTGTGTGAGGGATATAAATGAGAAATGTCTAACTATTACATTGTTTTGTGCACCTGAAAATAATAAAATGTTTTAAAAAAAGAGTATAGGAGTTGGTATGCTTGGAGGATAGTGCACATGAAGGGGAGTAACAAGATGTAAGTTTGGAAAAACACAGTAGACAAGCTATAAATATTTAGTCCCTGAAAAACAAAAAACAGTACATTGGGACCAGATTACGGGGACCTAAAATGCCAAACTACAGAGTCTGGCACTTGTTTCCTTGCTAACAGGAAACCATTGATGGGCTTTCCCAATGTCCTCCTTTGCCGGGTAAGGCTAGGCGTCTGCTCCGTCTCATCTGCTCCCTGCCTCCTCTCCAACGCCGATCCCACACTGTCAGCAACCCTATCCCCCACTGCTGTGTCATCATTTACTCTCTTTCAAGTGCCTGGCCCACACCCAGCAGCCCCCATACTGCAGCCCAGAAAGCTTCCTTCCTGGGGCAGCAGGGCTAGTCATTTGGAAACCTCTCTCTGTTGAGCTCGGTGATCAAGGTGCTGATACGGCAGGTGGGCCAGCCTTACCATGTCCCCAAGCAAGGAGGTGAATGCAGTGGTGTGTTTCGTTGGGCTATCACCTCTGCCTTGGGTCTAGTTCACTTTCACTGCCAGAGGCGGTACAAATGCCTTTGACAACGCCATTGCACAACCCAACTGCAGACAGCTTCCTGCCTTTGCCTCTCAAGGTTGCTCTGGGCCACCAAGGCCAGGCCTCTCATCCACAGGTCCTCACTCTACCCTCACTTAGAGGCTCTGAGGAAGTAGACATGGGGAAGATTAACTTTTTGCCACTTTAAATCTCTAGAACAAACCAGCTATCTGTCCCCCTGGGGGGCATTTCTCTTGCTCTTTGGAGAGCAGAGCACTGCGTCCAGGGTCTGAAGATCTGGCTGGGCTTCCTTTCCAACTGGATAGACTTATGCAACTCATGAGAGTTGCTGGAACCTTGGTTTTCTAAGAACTCCTGGCTGGCGCCCTCCACAGACTTCAGATAACGCCCTCCTGAGACAAAGAATGTGAAAGGGCTTCATAAACTGTCAATTAATCTGGGACTATTACAGTTGTAGTTACTAGTTTGTGAAGATTGAGTTCATGTTATTATTCGCTCTCTTTTCTTTTCTCTTTTCTTTCTTCTCTTTTCTCCCTGTTCTTTTCTTTCATAGCACTTACAAGTTTTTATAATTGTATTAAAGTTATTATTACTAAACAAATAGTTTATGTGTTTAATGCCTCCTCCTCTCCAGAGTATAAGCTACGACAGGGCAGGAGTTATGTTTAGTTTTGTTTCTCGTTACTTTCCCAGCATCTAGTTCAGTGCCTGGAATGTAATGGAGGCTTAAGGAATAATTGACTGATAAGTTATTTGAGGACCTACCACCCATCCTCACTAGAGACATTTACTGCGCTAGTCTGTCTTGTTCACTGCTAAATCTTGGAACATAGTAGGCAATTAATAAATGTTTTTTGGCAGTTGAAATGAACAACCCTTCTTAATTCCAGCTTCGTTGTGTAGTCCTGTTGCTGAATAATCTGCCACACTTCCCAGTTGCCCTGTCTACAATCCAAATGCCCAGACAGGCTCTCTGTGCCAATCAGTACATTTTCCTTGCTTTGTCCTTCTTCCACATCTTCCTCTGCTTGAATCCAGACAAACTGCCCACCATCTTCTCCCCAAGATACGCTTGTACCACCTGCAGACCTCTGCTAGGGCTGAGGCATTCCCTATTCCTTCCCTCAAAATCCTGCCTAAACTTTCTTCCTTTCCAAGCCCCTTTAAAAAAAAGTGTGTGTGTGTGTGTGTGTGTGTGTGTGTGTGTGTGTGTGTGTGTTTTATAGCACTTCGTACCTATGGAGGATTTCTATTTGAGAAAAGGATTTTTACATGCATGATAGTATTTAAGACAAACAATAGCAAGATTGGCAGTTACAAGCATTTCATAACTGTACAGATTCAAAAACTAAAGCTTAGAGATGTTATATTTGTAACTTATATACCCAGGGATTGTGAATTATTTGTGGATTCACAAAAGTAAGAGAGAGAGAGAGAGAGAGAGAGAGAGAGAGAGAGAGAGAGAGAGAGAAGAGAAGAGAAGAGAAGAGAAGAGAAGAGAAGAGAAGAGAAGAGAAGAGAAGAGAAGAGAAGAGAAGAGAAGAGAAGAGAAGAGAAGAGAAGAGAGAAGAAGAGAGAAGGAGGAAAAGGAGAAGGAGAAGAAAGATAGAGGACTGAGAGAGGAAGGAAGGGAGGGAGAGAGGAAGGAAGGGTAGAAAGTATGAGTGTATCACACATACTGAGAATAAGTATTGGGGCCGCCAGTTGGCTTAGTGGTTAGAGCGTAGTTCTCATAACACCAAGGTTGCTGGTTTGATTCCCACATGGGCCAGTGAGCTGCGCCCCCCACAACTAGATTGAAAGCAATGACTTGACATGGAGCTGATGAGTCCTGGAAAAACACACTGTTCCCCAATATTTCCCAATTAAAAAAAAAAGAATAACTATTATTTGTGAAATTTGGTGTGTGTGTGTGTGTGTGTGTGTGTGTGCACGCACATGCCAACTAGGTTGTAATGCAAAACATATTTCTTAATTGAGCCATGGATGGTCAAAGTGATTGGGTTACATGGCATGCTGAAGTTTAACTAGCAGAGTTTAAATGCCACCAATTAGAATGGAGGCTGAGTTGGTCAGAGAGTTGCCAGAGATGGGAGCTAGCCCGAGTCTGGGGAGGCATGATCTAAATCTTAGCTACGCCAGTTTGGACCCCAGGGAAGCTGGATATTCTGGGGAAAACCAACTGTGGGTTGTGGTGCCGGTTATGTGAGGTGCTATCAGTTGTTCCAGAGAGGCATGGCAGTATTTGTGTGGAGGGGCTGAAAGAAGAGCTGGGTTGGGCTGGGAGCTCCCGTTTGGGATCCCAGCTGTGTCATGGCAAGCCATCTCCGTGTACCAATCCTGTGTAGCCTAAAGCAGTGGTTCTCGAAGTGTGGCTCCCAGGCTAGCAATGTTAGCATCACCTGGACGCTTACTCGTACTAGCAGTGCTGATCCTCATGTCCCACCCCAGACTTCTGAGGGAGGGTCTAGCAATCTGTGTTTAATAAGCCCTCCAGCTGATTCTGAGGCATAAAGTTTGAGAACCACTTTCTTCATGTTCCGTGTTTGGTGTGTTTCACAACGTCTACACAGGGTCTGGTTTAAAAGCAGCCTTATTGGAAAATGGAAGTGCTGGGCCTCTAATCCGGGCATTTTGATATAAAATCCAGCATTCTTTCCACAGGTTCCCCAGGATATTCACGCACAGCACTTACGTGTGAAGGACAGCGGGGTTTATCCTTCTTGCTCTGTGTGCCTTCTGCACTGCTGAGCTCAGTCCACACTGGGTTCATTGACACAGTACATTCATAATACTGCTTCAAAATGTTCCCAAGTTGCATGTGTATATGAGTGTGCAGTCTTGCCTACATGTGTCTGTTTTTCCTCCTCTGCCAGACAAAGTGATCCCTGGACAGAGCCTAAATCCCTTGATCGTCACATCTCCCCTCCAGCTGGGACACAGCTATACTCAGTACACAAGCATTTGATTCAAGCACTTCACTCACTCTCTGACCTTGGCCACATAGCCGATCCCCAGGCCGAGGTTCTCAGACACTCATGGCCCCTATAACCTTGAGGCGACCTTGATGAGCCTACCCAGCACCTGCAGCCCATTTCCTCCCCGCAGGACTCCTACCTGTTACCTAATGAGAGAGGAGCTATGCGTGGGTGGGCGCTGGCTTCCAGCACTGAGAACTTTTACCACCCCACTTCCTGTGTTGATTTGTATTGTGCTTCTGGGTCTCTGGTGTCTGAGTGAGCTGTTAACATTCACAACTACTTCCCACTACTGCTCAGTTTCCACATGTGTGATAATGTGATAAAAATAACACTTAAAGACTGTTCAGAGGATGAAAGGAAATCGTGTGTGTGAAGTTCATGGCACATAGGAAATACCTGATAAACAGCCCTTAAAGGGTTTAAGCAGTTTTCCTCTTAGATACCCAGGTTAAGTGCCTGTCCCTTGCAAAACTAAATCTCTGGAGAAGGTTGTGTGATCTAGTGGAGAAAGCCCCAGGTTTGGTGTCCACAGAGATGGCTCCAGACCCTGACTCTGCTGATTGCTTTCCTTGTAAACATGAGCGATGAACTGAACCTGTTTCTTCATCCCCTCAAAAATATGGCCGGGGATAATGCCAATACCTCCTGCACAAGACATTTGAGGATTAAATATAAATAAATGTGAAATTATCTTAAATATGAAGATTAGATAAAACCAAGTTTAAAAATTGTAGGCTTTGTAGATTGGTAAATAGCATGTAAATATTATTGTTATTCACTTTGGGTGCCTAGAGGAATGTCCAACACTTTCTCAGGCGGACTAGCTCACTAGGTGGGGACCTGTGCAGCTTTGTTCTGAACGGTTGTGAAAGACCCAGAGAAAGAAGAGAACTAGATCTCTGCCCAGGTCAGAAAAGGTTCCACTCTGTGGAACAACTTGATTTTTCTGTACAATGTGGGAAATGAACTTCAAGACAAGGGATTTTATCTAGTATCTGGACTAAATAGGAACTGTTAAATAAAATTACTGAGAAAAAGCTGCTTGAACCAATGCTAAGCAGCCATCCACCTAACACAAACCCACTCTTGGGAGAACCACCAGTGGTCATTTTGATGAGAAGCCTGGAAAACAATTCAGCCTCAGGGGGCTGTCTGGAGTGGGTATTGGGATCCCACATAGTAGAAATATAAGCAGGTTGCATATTGAAATAAAATTTGTGCTGCGTCACCTGGAAGCATCCTCTCCATCTGATTGTCACACCGGTGGGACCCCTGCTTTCTCATCTTTCAAGTCCAGGGATCACAGCCTAGGCATTGCCCCCTCTATCCTGGGGGCTAGTCTGGCTTTTGGGTTTGACGATCATAAAACATCTTTTCTTTTTTTTATTTTTATTTTTCATTTACAGTTGACATTCAATATTATATTAGTTTCAGGTGTACAGTATGGTGGGTACAGAGGCAATTATTCTCTGAACCTTCCAAAGCAACATTAGAATTCATGGTCAAAAGGTATTTATCCACTTAGGGCAAACTGACTTAACCATCTAAGGTCAGTGCCTGGGTCAAGTGGGTCTTGGGAACCTATAGCATGTCCCAGCATTTAGAGAGACAGGAAGGGATATCTGAATATGTCCATGGTACAAGACGCACCCAGAAGTCAAAAGACTGGGGAGCAGTTCAAGTGGCAGTCACAAGTATTTTTGCTTCGTAAAACCCAAGTCAGCCACTGAGAAGCAGTAGATGCCTCGCTGCCCCACACCATCATAGCTGAAACGACTGTCATCTCCTGCTGCTGCACTGGAGAAGTAGTCCTGAGCCTCCTGCCAAACCCCTCTTATAGAAGAGGGGTCTGCAACACAGCAACGGCAATGGACAACTGTGGGAAGAATAGGAGAGGAGAAAGCTGCAAGAGCAATTCCCACCTTGTCCAGTACACACACCAACCTCCTCCTGCTGCCCCCCAACATCATCATCATCATCAATACCATAACCACACACCCCCACATCTTGAGTATTCTTTCCACATATTTTCTCACAGTCCTCATCATCTCCCATGCCCCCTACCATGCACCTTCCCCTCCAGACACTTCAGGTCTTCACTCTATCCAAACCTTCAATGTCCAGCTCATATCCTACTTCTTCCATGATGTCTTGCCCGACCTTTGAGAATAGTAGGTCTCTAATGGCATGAGCAGGGTTCTGTTTTTGGCATTGTTCTGTCAATATTTTCCATTGGATAGACCCAAGGATGGCATGCTTATCTAAGTTGTCATCACACCACCAGATGACTGACTTAGGATTTCCAAAGTTTCCTTTTATAAGCTGAGATGATGGATTAGAACAGCCAAAATGAAGTTTGCTAGGCATGTTATGAAGGAAAGTGGGAGCCCGTGGGAAAAACCATTTTAATTGCAGTTATATAAGTATGGAGTCTTGAACAGGAAATTCTTATCTTCCTATATTTTGTCCCAGTCAGATAATATGTAGACCATTAACCAGAAATCACCCAAAGGTCAAAGAACAGGATGACAAGAGACCCAGGAGCCATGTCCTTTGAAGACTGACTTAAGACATCGGGAATGTGTGTTTTGGAGAAGAGAAGACTAATAAGGATGTGATATCTGTCTTCAGAGGGTGATTTCGGAAGAGAAGCTAGACAGCCTAGACAGAAGGCAGAGCCAGGACCTCTGGAGATGAGTTACAGGGAAACATATTTTTGACTCAGAATGAGGGATAAATTTCTAATAATTAAATCACCCTATGTGAAAACACAATCTCTTGAAAGGAATAAGTTTCTCACCCTTGGTGCTCTATGTCCAATACTGGGCCACCATCTAATAAGAATGTAGTGACAAGAATCCTGCATTTGCTGGGGGCAAGAGAGGGGGTATGAGGATAGATTGGTTTACCTTCCAAATTCCCTTCCAATTCCTATATGATTCGATATACTATATGCCTTCCTGATCAATGTCCATAGAGTAGCAAAAATATATCAGTGGATTACAGGGGCAGGGATGCTGGGAGTTTGGGGGGTGTTGAAAGAATGGAGGATGCACAGCCAGCTTGGGACACTGGAGACATTGGAGCCACTTTCTCCCTCAGGTTTCAGGACTGGAAGTGCAGAAGAGGAACTCCCACCCTTGTCCTGGAAGTCTTCCTCCTTGAAAGCAATTGCTGAAGGTAGTGAATGAAGAGAGGAAAGGAAAACCACAACAGCACAAATAGAGATGGAAAACTTCTCAAGTTGTTGAAACTCAAGAAAGATGTATCTGTTGGGGGTCACAAGCAAGGTGTATAGGAGAGAAAGGGAGAAGATGAATATGGAGGAAAAGGTGAGGGCAGGCACTAGAAAGGATAGAGTCCTAGCAAATGGTCATCTGGCTGGAAGCGGAGGATGATTACAAAGGTTGAGTGAGGTGGGGCAATGAAACAGTAGAACATGCGTGGGCACCTCTGTGTGTGTAGTCACTGTTTTTAAATCATTGTGGACCAGAAGAGAAAATGCACTCTCCTGAAAGAAAAGACACAAAGATGAGACTTAAGGGGAAACTGATCAATGTCTACAAAGGGGTTTCTTAAAGGAAGAGGTCCTCAGATAAAGCCGAGTTGAGGGAAAGGAAAGGGGTCACATGAGCCTGTAAGAGTGGCAGCCTAGTGTATAGAGAAAACACTGAATATGGAGTCAGGAAATCTGGGTTCAACTCCCCGCTCTGCCACTGGTTAGCTGTGTGCATCCTGGAGATGTTATTCTCCCTCTCTGGGCCTCAGGGCCCTCCTATGTAAAAATCTACTCTAGCTGAGTAGTCAGTCTATGATGCTAATAATTTACATGCTAACCAAGTTAATTTGTAGCTAGAACATCATTATTTTTGAATCAGAAAATGACTGCAACTGTTTATGTTATGAGGCTTGGTAATTTGGGTAATTTCATTTTTGTCTTCCAGTAATGTTCTAGTGTTGTTCCCTTTGAAAATATCTAACCTATTTCTTCTGAACTTGAGCTAAAAAGGGAAGGGGTTTTGCCGCAGCCAGGGCAAAAGGATGGTAGTAAGTAGTGTCCCAGTTTGCCTGGGACTGATGGGTTTCCCGGGAGAAGGGACCTCTGGTCCTAGGCAAAATGAATGATTGGTCACCCTACTGGAGAGAAAGATGAAGGTTTGGAGATGGCTTGGAGGAATGGTCCTGGAAGGTGTCTCCTTCTGTTCCCTTTCTATGTGGAGTTTCCCTCATTAACCCCACTGACTGCTGTGGTTTTCATTATAAGGTACTACTCCCTTATTGGAAGGCTGATGGAGGAGAAGTGGAGGACAGGCTTTAAACCAGTCACAAGCCCCCAAAGAGACAACTATAGCCAGAAAAGAAGCTGAAATGCTTGACTAGCACTGAGGCTATGGGGATTTTCCCTTTTTCTTCAAAAAAACAGAAAAGACCCAGTGGAAAAAAAAAAGTGATGAGTTGTGAGGCAGGCAGCGAGTCCTACGCAGCCCCAGGAGACAGCGCACAGCTCATTTGTTTAAATTTGCAGCTGACGGCTGCCACCTCTCTATAGGTACCAGGCGAGTCTCTAAACATCAGACAGTGAGTGACCTGGGGACACACAGCTACAGCTATGAACTACCCCTTAGCCCTGGACATGGACTTCATAAACGACAACCTGCGGGACCTGGTAAGTAGGGACATAGCGCATGATCACCCAGGATACTTGGTGATACTTGAAATGCTGAATATCTTGTGCCCAGGGCCCGAGGAAGAGGGAATAGTTGTGGAGTACCCTCCCAGTCTGGATCGGCAGAATCCAGACAGACCCATTGGCACCTGTCTTTTAAGATTTTATTTCCCATTCCATGGAGGAAACAGATAAACAGAACTGCTGCCTTAAATAGACATCCTTTAGAGGGGATTGGAAGTACGGGTTCAGGTCCTACATCCTCCCTGACTTGATATGTGACCTGAAACCAGTCACTTAGCCTCTACATTCTCTCCTTATCTCTTAGGACTGGAATAAGGGGCTACACGGGAAAGTACTTTGGAGTATTTCTTAATGTCAGGAGGCTGTCATTACTAGTCGACCCATCAATGTATATTTATTCATCTCTTGCTCTAACATATCATCGGGACACTGTACTCTGTGTTCGATGGAGAAGTTGAGGAACGGGTCTTGGCCCTCAAATTTGGCTCATGGTCTAGCCAAGAAGAAAAAAAATCACTCACCAGAAGCCAATAGACAATGATTATATGCTAAACTGAGAAAGTGTGAGACCAAGTGATCAGCATGGGAGGGGACCCCAGTAGGCCAGAGTCAGGGGGCAAGGGATCCCAAGTTGGTGAGTGAACTCTGTGTTAAACCTAAGGATGTATTAGAACATGTTGTAGACTCCCTCAAAGGCCTGGAATTTCTAAAGAAAAGGTATTCTTGGGTGGGCTTAGAAAATGGTCCCCAGCATCACTCTGCCCCCCACCCAAGTCTCTCCCATGAAGTAGAGTGGTTCAGTTGGTTCAGTTGTCACTGGGCTCCCAAAGGATGTGTGTGGGGAGCAGCTCAACAAGGGCTCCTGTTTATAGGCAGCAGAGGACTGTTTTAAGGATATTCCAGAAACTTCTTTGTGGCCTTTTCTCCCTTTCTCCTGTGGCCAATGGTTCTTCTAGAGAAAGGACCAGTCTCTGAGATGCACTCTGGGCTGGATCATGAAGGATCCAAACCCTTCCTCTTGTAGCCACCAGATCACCTGACTTTAAACTCACCCTGAGATGTTCTCCGACCCCCTCCAGCTCCCCAGGCTGGAGTCTGTACTGTAACTGCAACAACTGTGTTCCCAGACTTGCCTGGAAAAGTCTGCCTCTCACTTTCCCAGATCTTAAGGCTTGGAAGAATAAGTAGAACATGGGGAGAAGAAGGTGAGGAGAAGGGCTAATTACCCAAAGTCTGACCTCTTATATCCAATCCCCAGATAAAAGCAGAGCCATAACCATCAATCTTATCAGACCTGCTGCATAATTTGTGAGGCCCAATGCAGAATGAAAATGCAGGGTGTCTTGTTTTAAAGTTATTAAGAATTTCATGATCGCAACAGCTGAGCACTAAACCAAGCGTGGGGCTCTTCCAAGTACAGGGCCCTGTGTGACTATGCAGGTTGAACGCCCATGAAGCTGGCCATGAGTCTAATAACAGTCTGGGTAATACCCCAGATCAAACTAAAACCCCCCTTCCCTGACAAGGCAATGTGCTCCCACCTTGGCCCCCACTCCTGGCCCCTGGGCTTGCCTGTTTAGGATATTGGGTGTCTTCTTCTGCCAGCAGCTTCAAGCTGACCACGAGCCCTGACCCAGTTGGATACCATAGTAACCTACCCCAGACCTGGCTGGTCCTGGCTTCTGAGAAACCTCAAGAGTTTCCCCTAACTGCACGTCTCACTCCACTGCGTGACCTACTAGAGACAGGTGTGGCTGGGGGAAGGGAGACAGTAGGGTATGTCCCATATATCAAAGAAAACCTACAGCCCAGGGAGAGAGACCTGGTGACTTTCTTCAAGTCATATCTCAACTGAGTGGTCTTAGACCAGGCGTCCCACTGGGCCGGAACTCTCTCAGTCAGGGTCTATCCTGGAGTCCAAGAGTCCTGTGACCATCTGGGCTCTGGAGCTCTTCTTCTACCAGCTCTCAGTGCCTCGTCCCACCTTTACTTACCTCCTGTACACTCTCTACCTAAGTTTGTTGCCCCTCACAAGCACAGACCCTTTCCTTCCCCCTCCAGCCACTCACAGCAGGGCCTTGCGCAGTTTTGATGTTCTCCCTGACAGGGCCTGGGCTGGAGTGGCAGAGCAGCAGAAGCATCTTGCAAGTAGTGTTTCTCAGCATGTAGTGACTGATTTGTGGTGCATTAAAGGTCTTAGCTCCCCATTTCTCTCTGCAGTTAATCTAGCTTCTCTTCTTTTTGCTTCCTATTCCCCTCCCTGTCCTTGTACAAAGCACGAATTTGTTCACTTTCCTGGAACACTGGGTTCTATACTCTAGTGTTGGGTGAAGAACTGGGGGCTCTTGGCCATAAGTCAAAAGTTAGTCATCCTGTTTTTGCTTTCTCCTCTTGAATTCTAAAACCAATTCTAGCTGCTCAAAATGTCCACTTTCTTAAGGTATACTACAATTCCCATGAGTGAAGGATCCAAACAGAAAAACAACTAGATGACTAAGTATAAGAAACAAGGAGCCAGGTCCCTGGGGTGTGCATGCCAGGGACCCATCCTGCTGAGAATACATATGTAGGCAGACCTAGAAAAGCCTCTGTCCATAGGAACCTTGATATGAGAGCGTGGAGCCTCCTTTTGACAGAACCAGGGGCTGGGGCACCTACGGGGAGGGGCCAGTCATAAACTCCAGCCCCACACTGCATACCAGCCAAGAGAGGAAGTTGCTATAAAGGGTCCTGCTCCAGGGCCTGGTTTCCCCTGATCCCTCGCTAGTCGTGGCCTCCATAAGTTATGACTTCAGTGTGATAAGAGAATCACAGGCTACAAAGCCAATCCACATGTATCATCTTATTTCATCAAGCTGGTGTGAAAAAGAGGAACCAAAACCAGCCCAGGCACTTCTGGGCTTTATCTTGGGGGAGGGTAGGATGCCCCCCAACCAGGCCAAAAGTCCCAGAAGAACCCTGGTGGAGTAGGCACCACCTGGATGTGATTGGAGGGATCAGAGATGAGGAACATACCCAGGACCAGCCTGGGGAGGGGCCGGCATTGGGGCAAATCTGGGCTCAGGTGCACCATAGTCTCCATCAGGAACTCTTGCCTTCCTTGAGGACACAGACTGGCTGGTCCACTCTGGCACAATGGCATAAAAAGTGGCCATGGATTTGACACTGAGAATCAGAACACAAGAATGAACATTCTTTCAGAAACCATGGGACAAAATATCTCAATCAGCAGTTACCCAAATGATGGTTTCAAGAGATTGCTGTACACACCTAGGAGACATCTACCTGTCCTTCAGACTGTGTGACTCTGTCTCCACAGTGCAAATTGATTTGGAGTGCCAAGGAGTACCCCCTTAATTTTAAATGCTCAGTGCAGAGATTGGGGTAGTTTAAAGTCTCCTCCCAGAACCACATCCAAAGTAGTACCATATTTCTAATGGGTAGAGATGGAAGAGGAGCTTGGCACACTCCCTCCTGAAGGGAAGGGGCAGGGAAAAGGGGAAATTTGACAAATGGCAAACCAGAGTCTCAGATGGTCTTTTGGGAGTGTGGTCCTCCAAAGGAAGAGTGGGCTAAGGGGTACAGAATTCTACCCTCACCCTTAGCCCAGTCTCATTCCTCCAGAACCCTGCACCCCGTAAGCCACTGAAGGGCAGAATGAGAGAGATGCCCAAGCTGGTCCAACTCACAGCTCTTGAGCCTTGGCTGGGAATATCCAGACAGGGGCATAAAAGGAGCTGGAGCCCTTATGTGCTCCCTGTGGCCGGAGAGATGATCTGCATGTGTGCGCAGATGCCTCTTGCAGCCGGTACGACTCAGGTTCCGGGAGCCTTGGGCTTCAGCCTGGATGAGCCATGCACGCAGCAGCCCTGCCTCTCTCCTCAGGGATGAGTAGCAAAGTCAGGCTAGGGCATTCACTGGCTGCAGAACAGACAGGTGAAAGAAGTAACTGGCTCCCACCCAGGTGCTGAGCTACCTGAAGATCATGTTGAGAACCAGCTCAGCCCTAGGCAGGGCAGGATAGCCAGAGAACCTGAGCATCTGGGATCTGAGAGGGAGGGGAATTTGAGAGCATGGCCCACCCTCCTTTCTGGGGTAGGACTCCCTTCCCACACACTGGGGCTTAAACATTCCTCTTCCTCCCAAGGACCCCAACCCATTGTTGGACAGTTCTGCCTGTTACAAGGTTCTTTCTCCTCTGACTGAAACACCCACAACCCTAACCTCTGCCCATTTCTTCTGGTCTACCCTCCAGAACCATACACAATAAGCCCAGCCATCCCTGTTGCCTATGGGGGCTCTTGCCAATCCTTAAAGAAGACAGTTTTCCAGGACTCAAATCTTCTCTTCCCCAGACTCTACACCTCAGTACCTGGAAACGTCCTATCAGGCTGGAATTTCCAGGCCCCTCAGCAAACTGGTCACCCTTGTCCAGACCAAACAAACTGGGTTGGTGCCAGATGCCCCCCTATGGGCTCTGTTCACCTAGAGTGAGATAACAGTAGCACATCTGGTAGCCACATGACCCCGTTGACTCATCTTAAGCTTGCAGTCAAAAAACTGTCAGGTCTTTTTCTCATCAACTGTCTGTCGTCAAGCCAGATCTTCCCTAACTTGTCCCTGGACAGTTGACGCTTTAAACCTGAGTCTACCTCTCTATATTTTCCCCTATCAGTTCCAACTGGCCAGTTTGAGCTCATAATTCCAGATTGCAGAGAACTCTGCATTATCCAAAAGTGTCCTCCAGCCATGTCATCCAAGACAGGGCAGAGAGTGTAAGAGGAGAGGGTCCAGGACAGAAAACCCCTGCCCCACCTTGCTGACACATAATCCCCGTCAGCAAATGTTTGCTGAGCTTCACACTGGCCAGTGCAGGGCAGTGAGGCCGTCTTATTATTTGGAATCAAATGAGGCTTGGAGACATTAATTATACATGGAGGGGCCTGGGTCTTACAGTGGCTCCTGAGGAAAGAAAGAAGGGAAGGGCAGAGGGAGGATTGGAAGGACGGAGAACAGTAACATTTGTAATCCCACCACACCTGCACTTCCATCTCTTCCCCCCATCCTCCCTTCTCCTGGCCCCTCAAAACCAGGACAGACTGTTTTCTGCCCCATCGCAGTGCTCACAGCCATTCTCCACCTACATTCCCGGATCTGCACTCAGCTTCATCCTGGTCGTCATGTTTTCTTGCCTTCTTTGCCGCACGGGTCCTTGGCCTCTGTGTAGGCTGTGGTCTGCTGGTACCTGCCTGTACCACACATTATCATGGCCTCAACTGGGCATGTCTGTGTCTATACAGAGTACATGCTGCTGTCAGAGTGTGCGTGTGCGTGAGCACACAGCTTTCCGTTACCGTTCAGTCACACTACCCGCATTGTGTTCCCTCTGGACATGAATCTTGGAGAGCGCCCTTCTGTACCCCACTCCTTATGGTATTCAGAACTCCTGATTCTTCACCTCCCACCAGGCCACAGCCAGGCTTGCTTGGTTTGGAGAAGGGTAGGGGTGCCTGATCCACTGGGTATGGGAAGTGGCTTTAACACGTGCCACTCCCAAGCCCCCAAAATGTCTGTTTGACACCTCCTGCTGAGATGTACTGCCAACTCCCAGCACCCCTCAAAACAGCTTTCTCTCTTCTTCCCCTCTCTGCACTTTGCCAAACAAATACCTCTTGACAAGGAGGAAGAGACAGCACCCCCCCTCCTAACCCTCCTCTAAACCTGGGTTTTCAGGAGATGAGGGCTCCGGTCCTGGGGACACATCCAACTGTACTGACTTTAAATGAGAAATAAACCAATCAACCTGGATGCTTTAGAGAGTAAGGACTTGAGTGTTTCTCATTAAGGGCCTCTGGCCAGACAGGCTAAGCCCTCCTGGCACAGCCAGGTTCCCACCACTGCCAGGGTGGTGGAGCCCAGCCCCACTGACTACCCCAAGCCCTGCATCTCTCCTCCCTCTGAATTGCTTTGTTCTGCATGAAGACTGCTCATCTCACTGTTTTCCCCTTTAACTCCTGCTGAATTCCAGTATGAGTCACACGGTTATACTCAGTGACGATAATGTAAATAGCTCCCAATACAGAGAGAGAACCCAAAATAGGTGCTAAGCTATCAAGGGCATTGGGAGGGACTGAAGAAGGGTAAAAAGAGTGTCTGAGTGTCCACTGAGGCACAAAGAGAGACTTGCCTAAAGTCCTAGACTACAAGGGCCCCTGCCTGGCCTTCTCTGGGAAACTGCTCTCAGAGCAAACCAGCACACATCTGTTGCCTGTCCCTTGTGTGTTAAACACATGGCATTGAAGGAGGACGCAGAAGGCCTGCCTCCAGGAACTTGCCATCTAGTGAGGAAATAGACATCCCAACTCTGAGTGCTGTAATAAAGGCACACGTAATGCAAAAAGAGAGAATGTGATTCCAAGTAGAAGAGCTAGGAAGTATGTAGGAGGATGTTACTGAGTGGGGCCTTGAAGGAAGCATAGGAATTAGGTAAGCAATTTTAGGAAAGACTACTCTGCAAAAGGAAGAGTTTGAGCAAAGCTTTTGAGACCAGAATGTGCTGGGGTGACAGGGGTGGGCGGCCAGTAGAATGATGAGCCTGAAAGACAGGGTACCTAAAGCCATGAAGCAGAAGATGACGTTTGAAAGGTCAGAGGAATATACATTTTGTAGAGATTTAAAGGCACTTTGGGGGCATTTAGACCTCACCTGGCAAGTCCAGGGTTTTCAAAACAAAGTAGAATCATTTTCTCAAGCAAAAGCTTTTGTGTGAAATACCATGTAAGACAAGAATAGAGATGAATAGGTTTAAAGGCAAAGATGGGAGACTGGAGCCTGTGTCGCCCTCTCCTGCCCCAGCCCCAGTGAAAGAAGTCCATGGAATCATGCTGCAATATTGCTACAAAACTTAGCAATGTGGGTTAAACATCTTTCCCTAAGAAAACATGTAGATGAACCGCACTTCTTTCTGAGCACTGCCTTGTATTCTATCTTGTGAGTGCATTGAAGTTGGCTCACGCCAGGCTTCTATTGATGAGCTTTCTCACAAATGCGACTTTTTCTTATAATTGGCTTTGCTATTCAATGTGAAATTGGAAAAAAAAAAGACACATTAAGACAGAAGAAAAGGAAAACCATTGTTTGGAGGTAAATCGGGAACCAATAAAGGACTTTATGCAGGACACCAATATGATGGATTTGTGGGTTGGAAAACTCATCTGTCCTCTGCATAGGAGATGGACAAGAGTGGAGACCCACAGAGAGATGGTAGTCTCGAGCATTAGGGTAAAGAAGGGCTGGACTGAGGTGATGGCAGAGGGATGCTGGGGTGGAGGGTTGGCAGATGTCTCTACCATTGTACTAATGTGTCCCATCACCCCCTTTACACGCCCCAGGGACCAGAAGGAAAAACCAAGTTGGGGAATGGGTCTGTCTGCCACTGACAGTGAGTGTATGGACCCACAGCTGAGGGTCCTGGGTGCCAGTGCAACCACCCCTGCTTGTGTGGGACCCTCACTGTCATGGAAGGAGGGAAGCATGAGATGACCCAGAGCCATGGTCCAGAGTACCCTCTCCCATCCTTTTCCTCCCTGGGCTCATGGGTTATAGAAATGTCTTTTTGAACCCACATTAGTTGGTTATAATTGGTTTTGAGATGCTGTGGGGAGGGGTCTGGTTAGGGAGGGGTCTGGTTAGGGAGGGGTCTGGTTAGGGAGGGGTCTGGTTAGGGAGGGGTCTGGTTAGGGAGGGGTGGGAAGAACAGAGCTGGGAAGTGAGGAAGAGCAGGTGCAGGGGAACAGCTGTGAGTGAAAGGTATGAAAACATGCACCATGTCTTCCTTTGTGGTTAGCTGGGTAAACAACCTGAGTGCTGGGGGGAGGAGGGAGAGGGAGAGAAGGGCGTTTCCGGAGGCAGGGTGGGCACATCCCCTTCACTTGGAACAGGCTCCCTCCCTCCCCACTGTGTCTTCTTTCTGCCTCTCTCTTCTGTCTCTGGGCTTTCTGCTTCTGAAGCTCTTCTTGCTGTCAGCAGAGAAGGGAGAAGAGCAGCGACTGTGCTAGTGACGGGCAGGCACTGCTGCCTAGTGGTGGAAGGATTCGCTCTGGCGTGAGATCAAGTGCGTTCAAATAGACCTGATCTTTAGCGAGACACATTGGTATAAATAGGGATATTACATACCTTGAGCCTGTTGTGCGGGTGAAATGAAACAGGAGGCTATTACTACAATTTCATTTATAATGAAGACAGACAGGAATAGGGGGACAAATAAAGAGGAAGCCAACAGGACACATCAGCACCCACCCCATCAGCGGGATCCTAGGTTTTAGTATCCACTGTTCTGTTTAGAATTGGAACAGATGTCTCCTTGTCGCAACTAGAGCCGTTCCCAAACTGAGGTCCTGGGTCCAGCCCCTGAGCCAACAGCTTTCCATACCTGAGGACATATAAACACAGACTAACTTACAGGTGCACAGCTATTCAGAGTTTGTGAAGCATGTCCACACCATATATCTTCTTCTATCTTCATCACTTTCTTGTGAGGAATTAGTCCCTTTTAGATGAAAATTGAAGTTGGAAAAGGCAAAGTGATTTGGGAATTGGGATTTGGTCAGTGAGACATATAGGGAGTACAGGGACAAAATCAATTAGCCTGAGGGACAGGAAAAATCTACAAGGGAATCAGGGTCCCTCCTGGAGAAGAAAGATGAGTCCTCAGTTCTCTGACCTCCTGTCTTTTTGCCTTGCATTACAAGGAATTTGGTAACTACAGTGACAGCACAGAGACGTCCCCAGTGGAAAATCACATCTGCTCTACAGTCGAAGGCCCCCTCCTCACCTCCTTCAAGGCCGTGTTCATGCCCGTGGCCTATGGCTTCATCTTCCTCCTCGGTATGATGGGCAACATCCTGGTGCTGGTGATCCTGGAGCGGCACCGGCAGACGCGCAGCTCCACGGAGACCTTCCTGTTCCACCTGGCGGTGGCTGACCTCCTATTGGTCTTCATCCTGCCCTTTGCTGTGGCTGAGGGCTCTGTGGGCTGGGTCCTGGGCACCTTTCTCTGCAAAACTGTGATTACTCTGCACAAGATCAACTTCTACTGCAGTAGCCTACTCCTGGCCTGCATCGCTGTGGACCGCTACCTGGCCATAGTCCACGCCGTCCACGCCTACCGACACCGTCGCCTGCTCTCCATCCACATTACCTGTGCGGTCATCTGGCTGGCAGGCTTCTTCTTCGCCTTGCCAGAGGTCCTCTTCGCCAAAGTCAGCCAACCCCATCACAATGCCTCTCTGCCACGCTGCACCTTTTCCCAAGAAAACCAAGCCGAAACCAATGCCTGGTTTGCCTCCCGCTTCCTCTACCATTTTGGAGGGTTCCTGCTGCCAATGCTGGTGATGGGCTGCTGCTATGTAGGGGTGGTACACAGGCTGTGCCAGGCCCAGAGGCGCCCTCAGCGGCAGAAGGCAGTGAGGGTGGCCATCCTGGTGACAAGTGTCTTCTTTCTCTGCTGGTCACCCTACCACATCGTCATTTTCCTGGACACACTGTCGAGGCTGCAAGCCATTGGCAATAGCTGTGAGCTGAACAGCTATCTCTCTGTGGCCATCACCCTGAGTGAATTCCTGGGCCTTGCCCACTGCTGCCTCAATCCCATGCTCTACACTTTCGCTGGAGTGAAGTTCCGTAGTGACCTATCACGGATTCTGACCAAGTTGGGCTGTGCTGGACCTGCTTCCCTTTGCCAGTTCTTCCCTAGTTGGCGCAAGAACAGTCTCTCTGAGTCAGAGAATGCCACTTCCCTCACCACCTTCTAGGTCCCAGCCTTCCTTTGTTTCTGCCTTCCTTGGGGGATACACTGATGTTGGAATCCCTTCCAATAGGAGCTGGGATCCTAAGAGCTCACTGTGGCTCATGTCCTCAAATGGGACAGCAAGATGAACCAACCTCTCTCCGGGACATCCCTGCCAGCTCTTCTCCTCCCAACCTCAGGGCTAGGCTAGAGTCCAGGGAGGGGAAAGCAGCCCAAAGGAAAGCAAATGATACCTGTGCCCATCGGCATCACCTTGGGCTGATAGGACCACACTTTCTCTCATCTTAACCATCCAAAGCTCAAGAAACTATTTCTGTCCTTGCCAATATGGAAAGTCATTCCCCTCCCAGAACTCACACTCCATTATCTTATGGGCCACTGTCTTCCACAACTACCCACCTCTCCTCCCACCCCACCTCTCCTCCTACCCCACCTGCCAAAAAAGCTAGAAGCTGAACACCAGGGGATGGATGGAGATAAAGGCTGAAGAAAGGCCCGCTGGCAGCAGAGAATTGCCTTAACAGGTTTCAATCCTTAACAAACACAGAGATTCTGCCAGGCCACCACCCTGCAGCGTCTTGACCAAGCAGGAAGCTCAGACTGACCCAGTCCAGGTAGCTGCCCCTGATTCTGAACCAAATGGTGCTGGGCCAGCTCTGTGTCATGGGGCCCTGGAAGGTCTGCAGACTGAGGGTGGACTCCATGCACCCTCAGAGACCAGCCAGTGTCCTAGGGAAAAACTAAGGCTGAGCAAGAAGAGAGGAACTCAACCAGGGAAATAAAAGAGGAGGTATAAGTACAAACCAAAGCCAGCCATCTTCTCTGCCCAGAGTGGAGAGCTCCCAGGGCTGGCCAGGGGTGGCTGGATCCAGGACCCTGGTGGTTCTGGGCACTGATGGGTTAGGAGGCAGACTTGTTCTTCCCTGTCCCCTCCCCATAAGCTACACAGCCAGGGGAAACTCCTCAGGCAGCAGAGGGGTCCCAATCACAACAGAGGAAGCACTTAGCTAAGAGTCAGAACAAATATGTAGACCCCCTAAGGAGCAAGACAGAAAGAGGCCTCTGGGGACCATCTCATCCAGCCCCTGCCTGGAGGCGAAGCCCAGGGCACACTGTCTCTCTGGGCCTCAACAAGAGCTACCTGCAGCATCCCCTTAGGCTGGACAGTGTGAGAAGCAGGCCTGGGCAGGGAAGTCCCCAGGCCTCAGGAAGCGGAGCCCTGCCCTAGAGAGGATACTACTCGGATGGAACCAGGGGAAGCTGCTCCACGCTAGCTCCCCACCCGCCCACCAGCCAGCCTGCCCTGGGGGGAGGTTCTCCCTCCCTCTGCCCAGACTGTGGTCTGGCTGGAGTGGAACAGCAGGGACCCCTGCACTTGTTGAGGGCAAGTCTGGGTTGCCCACTGCCACGCAAGCCAATCAGCCAATCTCCCTATGAGGCTCCCATGAGGGAAGTCAGAGCTGTTGACCCAGGGCGCTGTCTTCACAGAACCTTGGGGTCCCCCTTTTTTCTCCTAGCGTCCAACAAGAAGCTGGGCAGTGGAGGAGCCAGAGACAGAAGCAAAAGGCAAAAGGTTGGATTTTTAATTTTCTTTTTAATAAAAAGGCACCTATAAAACAGGTCAATACAGTACAGGCAGCACAGAGACCCCCGGAACAAGCCTAAAAATTGTTTCAAAATAAAAACCAAGAGGATGTCTTCACATATTGTATTTATATATTTATATATGTATATTTATATAATGGTACAAAATGGCTGGGATATGGCCATGGATGGAGGGAAGTAGGCTGGCCTGTGTGGTTCACCTTGAAAAGCTAATCTGATGGGGCAAGTAGAAGAGGAGAATGGGGAGAGCACTGGGCCCTTTGCAGTCTGACCCCTCTCCCCTCCAGGCAGGAATCAGTTTGGGGAGTCTTGGGTCAAGGATGGGGGCTCACGGGCCCAGGGCCCAGGTTGAGGCAGGGCTGGCAAAGCGCCTGGCTGAAGCGTAGGTGGCCCCTCGACACAGAGGCCTGGGCTCTGGCCCCTGGGAAGTGCTGGGGAAGGCAGGAGCCTGTAGCCAGCCCGAGGAAGCGCTTGACCTGGCTGACGGTGGACTGAGGACAGCACCAGACTGGGAGAAGTGAGGGCAAATTCCTTTTGTGTCACAGCTGCCAATGCGAAACTAGGCCTTACAGGTCAGGAAGGCTGGAGATGAGGGCCATGGCAGAAGACACCTTGTCTAGAAATGGCCCCTGGCCCTGGGGACACGGTAGAAATAGGCCTCAGCCAGGGAACTGCCTTGCCACCTCACAAGGCAGGAAAGGAAGTGAGAAAAGGAGAAGTGTTTTACTCCTGGGGCCAAGAGGGGCAAAACACCCAGTCATGTATGGCTTCAGCTCTGACCAGAGGTGGGTGGGGAGGTCTTTGGGACCGAGGGGAAGGCAGTGACTGTGCCTGGGTGGGCACAGAGCCCCAAGCCCTGGGCAGAGGGGTCTTGCCGCTGAATGGGCAAAAGAGAAAAAGCAGAATGCTCCCCTACTCCCTGTCCAACACTTTTTCTCTAATCCATCCTCAGGGAACAGAGGCTGGAGGAAGGCAGGCTGGGCCAAACCCTTTTCTTTCCTCCTTTGGGGACAGAAGTAGGTGACAGCCTCTGAAGAGTCAGGGAGGGCCCTGGCATTTACCTGGCCCAGGGCTACTGCAGCTGGCACAATACTATCTGGGCAACCACGCCCCTCCTCCAAGGCTCCACTCAAGGCCACACAGTCTCCACCTTTCTCTTTTCCTTCATCCCAGGCTGGGAACCAAGGACTTCAAGTTCTGGCTAAGATGTAGCAGCAGAGGACACCAGACATCCATAACCTGGAAGCCAGGAGCCCATGTCACTGTGTGGGGCAAACATGGATGCACGAACACAGGTTCTCCTGGATGACTCAGCAGCAGTCAGGCTGCCACCCTGGGGTGGGTCTCAGCCTGCCAGGGCTCACCAGGTGGAATCCTAGGTGGTCTGACCTCAGTTTAGGTGGGCGTAACTATGTCATTTCACCATTTGGGGAGAGGACAGGAATGGTATCCTTTATGGACACAGAGACACTACAAACAGTGGATAGGTGTGTCAGACTGCACGTCCCTGGGTCCAGGGGAATGGAAGGGGCAATGATTTGAAGGGGGGAAGGGTTTCTTTTATCCTTTTTGTTGTTGTGTGACTTCTATCAAAACACAGAAATACAGCACACACACAAACGGGCACAAAAGTGCAGCGCTCTATTTACAGCTACGGCTGGCTCCTGCCCACCTGGCCAGCTGCCTGCAGGGAGAGGTGGGAAAGGGGACCAGCCACATCAGCAGGGAGAGGAAAAGAGGCAGGAAGACCGAACTGGGTGGGAGCAGAGAAACCAAGAGGAAGAGAGTGAAGCTGGAGCAACGAAGATAGCAGCAGAAAGAGATAGAGAGGGGACACTTCACCTCTCCTCTCCCCCCCAGGGATTTGATAAAGGACTCCTACAGCATAGCTGAACAAGGGTGGGTAGAGACAGAGAGAAAACAGGCTCCACAGAACTTGAGAGAAGTGGGGAAGGGGAAGCCCTGGTGGCCAAAATGGAACAAACCCCAATCCGATGTCCCCCACCCCACTCTGCCACTCCCCACTGCCAGCATATCTGGTTTGCACAAATGCCACTCCTCACATGAGCCCCCTCCCATCCCCTCCACCAGACCCTTTGACCCAGGCCATCCCAACACTGGAGGGGAAGAAACTTTTTTCAGGTTATCATATTTGCAATATTGCCCCAGCTCCAGCCCCCTCAACAGGGAGTGCTAGAAGGGCAGGTTGGCCATGCTGCCCGGTGCAGGGAGGTAGCCCATCTGGCTGTCCAGAGATACACTGCGCTGCCGCAGGGGGTGGGACACCATGAGGTTCTGCTGGGGTGGAGGGCCCATGAGGGGACCCTGCGGAGAAAGCATGTGGGGGGGCTGGCTGTAGACCTCACCCCCCACACCCCGTTGCTTCATCAGCATGAAATTCTGCTGGGTCATGAGGCCTTGTGGAGGGGACATGACCCCCTGATGCAGGCCGTGGGGCACCATGCCCTGCTGTGGGGGCACACCTGTCCTGCCCAGCAAGGACATCTGTCCGGGGTGGCACATGGACATGTTGAGCCCCCGCTGGATGCCCTGCTGGCCTGGAAGGTTGGAGGGCCGTGAGGGGGTCTGTTCCGCCATCATGTTCTGCAGGTTCATGAGATGCAGATTGGGGGGCTGGGCTTTGGGGGGCTGGTTCTCACTCTTGGGGAAGTACTGGAGGGTGCTGCTTGGCTTCTCAGAGGGGATGATCCTTGACAAGTCGAACTCAGGGATCCCCGTCGGGGTGGGCCGGATCACCTCACTCAGCTCAGGGTCGTTCAGCACTGATGCCACCCCCGGAAGCACACCTGGTGGGTATGCGTCGCCCATACGCCCAGCCATGCCTTTGCCCATCAGGTGCTGCTGTGGGGGCATGGGGCCGGGCGGCTGGCTGGGTAGGTCCTCTGGGGGCAGGGGCATGCCTGAAGGGTAGTGCGGCTGCAGGCCAGGCCCCCCACCCCCGCCCCCACTGGGGGCCATGGCACCATGGGGCTGCTGCAGCCGAGGGGGGAAGGGCATCATCTGGGATGAGCTAGGCACAGCGCCACAGGGGGCATTCAGGGAGTCTGGGCCCCCTGGAGCCATCATCATGGAGTTTTGAGGGGGTCCTCCTGTCCCCTGAGCATTAGGGTGTAGTGGAATGTTGGAACCCAGAGGGGTGGGGGAGGGCAACATGGTAGGTGGAGGCTCATGGGACAGGGGCTGTTGGCCTGGCAGGTTCATGCCCATGGGGCTCTGGGAAGCAGCTGAGTTCAGGTGCATCTGGTTGGGCTGGTTATTGCTGATCCCTATAGGGAAAGAGAAAAGGGGGTGAGGAACTATGTGCACCCAGCTGGGGGAGAGTGCTGAACTCAGTCCTCCCCCACACCCCAGTCAGACTGGTGCCAGGGGTGAGGACTTTCAACATTGGCCTGCCCTGGCTGGGCGGGAAGGGACTTGAGGCATTTAGGTTAAAAGCCAAGAGACCCAGGTTCTGGCCCAGTTTGCCATGGACTCACCATTGGATGCTGTAAAGACCACTCAAGTGCTCTGGGCTTGGTTTCACTAAATGACTACTCGAGTGGGAACTGTGTCCCAGGACATCACACCCCCACTCCCAGGGCCCTCTGAAAGCACATAAAAGCCAGCGTGACCACAGGGGCCATTGCTGGCCATGCCCACTCTCCCCACCCCCAGTGCCGACATCAGCTCTTCTCCCTGTGGCCCCCTTCCTGTTCCCGCACCTGGCCCGGAGCCCTGCGGAGGTGGTGGCGGGGGTAGCAGGGGCCGGTCGGGCAGCAGCTCGTCATCTGAGGTGGCGATGGTCTTGATGGCATTGTGGTAGAGCGGGGTGGAGCTGGGCATGGCATACTTAGACATCTGGGACATCATCAATGACAGAGGGTTCTGGGAAGGCGTGGGGTCTGGGGAGGAAGTGAATGGCAGGCTGGGGTTCATGAGGCCGCTGGGAGGGTTGGCGGGAGGCGCTGAGGAGCTGCTCCGGGGACCGCTAGGCGGGAGGGCACCTACAGAAGCGGGGAGATAGAAAGACCAGGGGGTGACTGGGGAGGGGAAATGAATCTGGCTGTTCACATTGGGGGTTCAGGAGAGGTCAGCTCCCAAATCTCCACCTGCCTCCTCCAGGCACACCTACCTCTATTCAGATGTCTCACTGAACACAGACCTGCCCCCTGCCCCCCATTATCACTACAGTTCATTTTTCTTCAGTTTCTGCAGCCTCAGGGCCCTGGGCAGTGGGGAAGATCCCTCAAAATGCCTGGGAGAGTAACATGTGCTCCTGTGAAAGCCCATACACAGCTGCTAACATCTGCCCCCAAGCAGAGCCATCCACCTCTAGGCCCCAGTAGATGCCTTAAATCACGCCCCTGCCCCAGCATGAACACACCACCTGAGAGACTCCCAGTTTCAGAGTCCAGTGCCCACTTGCCTGGCCCAGCTGACTCACCTTGCTCCATGTTGCCCAAGGTAGTAGAAGAATTCATGTTGAGAGGCGGCTGCTTGTTCTGGGGGACCCCAGGGCTGGGCATGGCTGTCTTGGGAGAGGCAACCCAGCCTGGAGAAGGCACCGCCATGGAGGGAGACTTGAGCCTGCTGGGAGAGCCAGTGGGCGAACGGACACTGAGAGAGGAGCTGAGGACCTGGGGTGACTTGAGAGGTCCTGATGGGTTGGCCGAAGGTAAGGGCACCATCTGTGAGGGAGTCTGGGGTGACTTCAGGTTGGCGGTGGGCGATGTGACCAGGGGTGAATGCACTTGGCTAAGGGTGGGCGACTTCAGGTGCCCCATGCCAGGTGAGGCCATCTGATTAATACTGATGGTGAGGTCCGAAGGCCGTCTGCCCAGCCCCCGATTTGGGGCTGAATGCACAGACCCGGGAGGATTGGATGCAGCGGGCAGAGGCATGTGACTGAGTCGAGTGGTGCCCACATTGCCTAAGGGCATTGAGCTCTGGTCAGGGCTGAACATGTCTTGGGTATTGCCCATGTCCTGGGGCAGGGCTTGGTAGGCTCCCTGGCCCCCCGAGAATCCCTGCTGGCCCTGGTTGGGAAACTGCGAAGGCATCAGCATCTTCTGCGGGCCGCCCATCATGCCACTGCTGTTCTGAGCCCGCACTCGGGCCATGTCCTCAGGACTGAGGCCCTGTGGCCCCATCATATCCCCAGGGCTCCGCATCTTCTGTGACATCAGCATCTGCTGCTGTGGGGTCATCTGCACATTCAGGTTCATGTTCATGTTCATGTTCACATTCATGTTCATGTTGAGGTTGCCTGGCCCCATGGGTGGGTCCACCTCCCTCAGCCCAGACTGCCCCATGGTGGGGCTCAGAAGGCCCCGGCCTCCGCCAAACTCCATGCCCATGGGAGTGCCTGCCAGGCCCTCGCCACCAGCCATCTGTCCGGGGAACATGGCTGGATCCATCTGCCGGTGCGCCTGCATCATCCGCTCCATCTCCACACCCTGCCCCATGCCACTGCCACCAGCCATGCCCAGGGGGCGCTGCATGCCCAGAGACCGCTTTTCCAGCAGCTGGTGCCGCAGCAGTTCCTCGCGAACCCGAGGGGTCATGAATCTTTCAGCTTCACTCTGCCCACCTGGGTAGGGCACAGCGTTCTGGGCAAAATTGCTGGGTCCCCCTATGGGGGGCAAGTCTTCGGTCCAGCCCATACCCGGCCTCACAGGCCTCTGCATGGCATTCACGGGCACCTCCATGGGCAGGCCTTGCATGCCCCCAAACCCAGGCACCCGTTGCATCTGGTTGCCTGGGAAACGGGGGCCGGGGAAAGGTGGTCCACCCCGGAGCTGCATGGGATCTTGGACATCCATGGGCCCCCGCAGCTGTGCACCCATTCCAGGTGGCCACTGATCCCCTGGCTTGCTGTGGTAGGGAGGTGGGGGCCCCCTCACCATCATGCCCCCCATGCCCATCATGTCCTGCAGAGGGCGGCCCCCATGCAGCCCAATCTGCTCCTCTTTCCGTCGTTTCTCCTCGTAGTACTCTTCCTGCAGCTTGCGCCAGGCCACCTGCTCAGGCGTCAGGCTATCCTGGCCCAGCCTCTGCATCATCATGTTCATCTGCTGCCCCATGTCCCCACCCGGGGGGTGCCCAGGCACTTCATGCTCCAGCGGGGGGCCCCCTAGGCTCTGTGTCTGCGAAATCATGGACTGTAAGGGCTCCTCATACTTCTTCAGCCCACTGGGAGGGGCCGTGGGTGGCTGCTGGGGGGCAGAAGGGGCTTGTGCTGGTGGTCCCCCCTCACCTGCTCCTCCCGGGGGTCCCTTGAGGAAGGGCTCAGTCTCCCCGCTGCGGAGCAACAGCCGCTCAATGTCTCGAAGTGTCTGGAGGGAACGCTCCCGATGCTCCAGCTGCTCCTTGGACAGGCCCTCTGAGCCCAACAGGCTCCGCTGCCCATTTCCTGTGGGGGCGGCCTCCCCTAGTAGGGCAGGGCCAGGGGCACTGCTGGGGTCTCCTCCAGGAGGCAGTGGGTTGTTGTTGGTAGCAGCTGTAGGGGTGTTAGGGTGGGTACCCCCAGTCCCACCACCCGTGCTGGCAGCTCCCACTGAGTTGGGTGTCAGGTCCTGACTGGTGTCCTCAGGAGGCCCCTCAGAAGGCAGAGCAGGAGGGACACTGCCAGGGGCTGGGGGTGGCGGTGGCGGCAGTGAAGGTGGCTGGGCCTGTGGGGTGCCTGCTGATGGTGTGCTCAGGGGTAGTGGTTCTGGGGTAGGCGGCACTTTGGGGGCCTGCAAGAGGATAAAGGCAGAGCATGAGATAGGTAAGGGGACGCCACCAGCCAATCTGGCTGTTCAGGGATATGCCACGCCAGGGCCAGGTACCACACTCACCTGGTCAAGCTTGGCCCGGGGCACATTCTGCTGGTGGTAGGCGAGGATGGAGTCGGCCCGACCCTGCAGCACCGCCTCTGCAGCCCTGAAGAGGGGTCAAGCACAAATAGCTCAGAGAGGTAGGCAGGAGTGAGCCCTTCCCCTCACCCTTACAAACAGGCTCCCATGTGCCTGGCATTCTGAGGGATAATTATAAATGTGATTCCATCTAACCACCACCTCCCTAGGAGGAAGGTGTCATACCCTCCACTTTACCAACCCAGGACCCCTGTAGGCACTCACTCAGGCCTCCAGGCTAAGGGGTGCTGGGTATATGGAGAGGATTGGTCTGCCCTGAAGCACTTACGTGTTGGCCAGGTGGGTGGTGAAGACATACACGAACTGTGAGGGAGTCTTTCCAGGAACACCCCCGCCCCCGCCCCCGGGGGCATCAGGCCGAAGGCCTGGCTGGGGTCCATGCGGAGGGCCTGGTGTACTGCTCTCACTGAGGGGGAGTTGGGCGGCTTGGCCAGGACCCAGCTGTGGGGCCGCCATGGCTGGATCTGCTACATTACAATCTGCACGAGAGAAGAGAAGGAAAGAGGGTAAGCAGCCCAGATTTAGAAGGAAGAACCAGCTGGCACCCTCATTGCCCCATACCAGAGATGTCCAGAGACAGAGGCTCACTGTTTTACAGCTGGTGCCCACAGGTCATTTGTTGCCACACTCTGGTGTTTTCACTAGAATGGGTCCCATACTTAACTTACCCTAGCCTAGTCTTTAACCAGGATGGAAATTGTGGGGACCATGTGGAGCAGAGAGAGAGGAAAAGTGTGACGCTTACAAACAGGCTCCCATGTGCCTGGGATTCTGATGGATAATTATGGATGTGATTCCATCTAACCACCACATCCCTAGGAAGAAGCTGTCATACTCTTTACTTTACCAGTGAGGAAACAGCCTCAGAGGGATGAAGTTACTCTCCCAGGGTGAGTAAAGACAGTCAGTGTAAAGCCTGCTCTTAGCCCAGTTCTGGCCTCTCATGCTACCGTCTGCATACGTGTGCACACACACTGACAGGTGAGAGGAGAAAGCAAAGAGGTTGCACACATTGATGATTCAAACAATGGATGGTTTTTCATGCTAGCCCCACCACTAACTGTGTGATCTTATGAGCAAGACACTTCATTCCACTAAGCCTCAGTTTCTTCATCTATAAAATGGAAACACTAACTCCCACCCTGCACAGGGGGCAGGTCAAAGAACTTCTATATTTTTATAGGAGTTTAGAACCAAATCACAAACTGAAAAATCATTGGGAAAACAGAGAAAAGGCTGACATCATAGGTGCACTCCCAGGGTGGACTAGCCACCAAGAGAAGCTTTGTTCCACAATCACAAACTTGACTCTAAGTCCCAGCCTAGAAAAGATCTACAATTGGTCATTAATGAGTCTAGGTGAGTGAGTGGACCCATTCCCATGCCAGGAAAAACAAGTTGAAGTGCCCAGCCTGCACACGGGAAATTACAGCACTCTCAGTTTGTACAAGGCCAACTTCATGAAGTTGCCTCCCTTGAAGCAGGGCACCAGCCACTTTCCCACAGGCCCAGTGTTAAGTTCCTCTCCTTGGATAAACCTTCTCTAACAGTCCTACCTCATAGGAGCCCTGGTCTGGACCCTGTCTCTCCAACTTTATACAGAATAACAGAGCCAAAAGTTTGTGGAGGGTAGGACTTGAGAACCAAGTTCAATGTGTGAAGGCTATCCTGGGGAAGAGGGAGGGGTGTACTCAGAATACTGAACTAGGACTCGGGGATACAAGTTATGGGGAGGGAGGCAGGATTTATTTCAATAAGGAACTTTCTAGTACATTAATAACAATAATAAAAGCTAACACTGTTCTAAGTATGTTATATGTATTCCTCATTTATTCCTCATACTAACGCTGAGGGAAATATTTTTACATATGAAGAAACTGAGGCCCTTTTCCCAATTTACACAAATAATTCATGGAAACATGGAATATAAACCAAGGTGGTATGCTTGAAGGGTCTGTGCTATTAACCTCTACATTACATTGCCTGCCTATTAAGAACTCTTCAAGAATCTAATGGCAGGACAGCCAGTTCGCTCAGTGGTTAGAGCACAGTGCTCATAACACCAGGGTCGCCAGTTCGATTCCCACATGGGCCAGTGAGCTGCATCCTCCAAGACTAGACTGAAAACAACTTGATTTGGAGCTGAGCTGTGCCCTCCCCCGCCCCCAACAATTAGATTGAAAACAACGACTTGACATGGAGCTGATGGGTCCTGGAAAAACATACTGTTCCCCAATATTCCTCAATAAAAATGAAAAAAAAAAAAAAAGAATCTAACGGCAGTACAACTAAAGTAGTAACAGTGGTTGCCTTGGTATTGGGCATAGAATGTTACCAATATCTCCTTTGTATTTCCATGTGTCTTCCAATGTTTCTACAATGGTGCAGTCTAATATCAAAAAACTGAATGGGGTGGGGTGGGGTGGGGTCGGTCCTTAGAGATAGTGACTACTCCCATCTGTCAGTGATGGGTTCAGCCAGGGGCTCACGAACCGCCAGTCAGTCCCTTGGGGGGAACCTAGGGCCAGATGACCTTTAAAATCGCAGCCAGCTGCAGTAGCTTCAGTATTTGATCCCATGTACTCCATACACATGGTCTGCTTATTTTATGAAGATTTTTTAAGTCTGTTTCCTCCTCTGCAATAGGCATCATAATAACACCTACCTCACAGCGCTGTTGTAAGGCCTAAATACCACAAAGTAGCAAAGTGGCCAGCATGTTTTTTTTTCTTCCTTCTAAGTCCTCGCCTTCAACAAGTGAACAATTTGACATTCTCTGGCTAGCTTCTTATGCATTAAACTATTTCTCCCCACCAATCAGCTGTAAACTTTGAGGGAAAGCACCAAATAAATTTGTATGGGTATTTCCAAGGCAGGGGGCCCCATCAGGCCCAAATAAATTCTGAACAATAAAAGAATGAGGAGTGGGCATCCACTCACACCCACACTTCGTACTGGTGAAGCACTCTAGGTACTTGCCAGGATTCAATTAGAGGTTAGGGAAGGACACCAGAGACACAGCCAGTGTCAGCTCACACCCAGGCTTAGCATCACAGAGCCAGCCCACCTGTCCTGCTCCCAGTGATGCCCTCTCTCCACTGACCAGTAGGTGGCAGCATAGGCCGGGAATTCATGGAAGGAGGTAAAGGTGGCAAAGCCAAGAGAGGCCACCCAAGGTTCACTCACCGCTAGGAAGAGGGGGCCACTGAGCACCTGGGAGGCAGGGGCAGAGCTGTCACAGTGCAGAGTGGGACAGAGTCCGCGAGGTGGGATAGGAGAGAAGGAGCCTGGGCTCCTGACCCTTGCTCTTTGCTCAGGTTGTCTTCTAAAGCCCTAGGTGAAGAGAGGGAGGCTCCCTCAGGGCAGCCATGGACCACAGCACCCTGGCATTGATAAGCACTCACTGTGGGCGGCCCCAATGGGCTTGTCCTCCTCCTCGCTGTCTGGTCCTGAGCACCATTCATCCCCGCTGTATGGCTGCTTCCGCTCCAGCACACACCGTCGCTTACTCCGGGGTGCCACCTCTGCCCAGGCAGGACAGAGGAAGGCAGGGGTCAGAGTGAGTGTCCAGAGTACCTGTCCTCCCACATCCAGGCCCATTCTCCCAGATGCCCCACCCCAGAGGGTACTGCCCAGGATATGGTGGGCACTTAGCCAGCCCTTGGCCCCCACCACAACACCATTTGGTTCTGATTTCTCTACCGCCCTGCTGTCTCCCCTCCCCCAACCAGCACCAAGCACAGCATAATCCCCAACCACAACTGGTTCTAATTAGGAATGGGGGGGGGCTGCTGCTACTCTTCCAGGCCAGTGCCTGCTCAGCAGCTCCCACCAGCCCAGATACCAGGAGGTTCCTGAGATGTGTGGGTCTGCTCCTCACCCAGAGCACCTCCCTCTTCCCCTCTGGGGGCTCTGGTGGGAAAGCAGAAGAATAAGACTGACCAGAAACCCCATCACTGTGTGTGGCCCCTCCATGGGTGGCACCTAAGGATGATAAATCTCCACCCTGGCCAACACCAATCCTGAGAGAACAACCAGGTTGGTGGGTATAACAGGGGTAAGAGAAAGGTGCCCCTGCGTAAATGCAGGAGAGGAGCAGGGGATGAGGATTAGGCAAGGGAGACAGAAAGATGGTCTCCCAGCAAGTTTGGGCGTTGGACTGTGGAATATGGTGGGATCTTGGGGATCAGGAAATGGGGTACCTTTGGCCTCTGAATCCAAGGATGGGGTCCCAGACTCTCGCTGCTCTCCGGAGTCAACAGACACGCTCCGCTCCCTCTTCACTTTGCCTTTGAGTGAGCTGAAAGGGGGCACCCCTGCCTGGGTGTTCTTCAGATTTGAGTTGCTAGGTGAGATCTGGTTGGCCTTGGCCCCATGGTTCCCCGCCCCCACGCCCTTCGAGCCCAGGTTGCAGGTGGGTCCTTGGTTCACATTCTGGTGCTGGGATTGGGCCCCACCATTCCCTGTCTTGCCATGATTGGTCACCTTATTTTCTGGGTGCATTGGCTTGGCTGGGGCAGGGGGGCAGTGGCCACGGGGGGACAGTGGAGGGCTCCCTGGAGCTTCTCTCCTCCTGGGGTGGGGTAACCTGGGAGGTGGGAGAGACATAAAAAGTTAATCTTGCTAGGGACTTTTAACATGCCTTGATTTTAAGTTGCCCCATCCTGCCTCACCTAATGGTAGGGGAAGTAGGGGCTGAGCATCTTAAGACCACCAGCTATTCCCTACCTCCTTCCATGGCTTCTCAGACAAGGGCAGATACCCTTCACGTTGGCGAGTGAAGATGGGCAAACCCCTCCACCCCCAGCCCCCACAATTCAAATGAAAACCAGGGCCTTTCATTGGCAGAATCCACCCACAGCCCCAGCCCCAGCATCCATCAAGCTGCAAGCCTCCATGGCAATGCCCCGACTTCCACTAGCACCTGACCAACACCTAAGCATCCTCTCTTCTAGGATTTGCTGTCTTCAGATGCCAAGGTCTCAAACCTCAACTTCCATGTGTCCCACACCAGCAAGGAAGGGACACTGGACCTGAGGGTCACTGCTCATGCCCCAATCCCATTCCCCTGGGGACCTGGAGAAAAGCACACCAGAGTGGTACCCACTGGTCCAGACAGCTCCCCAGAGCAGGAGGGGGAAAGCCTGAAGAGGGTTGGCAGGCAGGCCTGGCGGGCAGGCACAAGCAGGAGGAAAGGGGGAGGGGAGTGGTGTGTGGAACAGACTGGAGTGCAGCTCGAAGACAAGGATTTCTGCAGCCTAAGCTGCGGTCCCTTTAAGATCCAGCCCGCTCCCCACACCCCCTCCCCTCCCCGGAGACCTATTAATAGCCGCTGGAAAGATCACATCGCAGGAGAGGATATTTATCCCCCCTCATTCCATACCAGCTCAGATTTATTTCAGCTCTGCTGTCCTGCTGCTGCCGCCTGGCCCTGTCTGCAGGCTTCTCCTGGGAAAGGGGAGGAAGGAAGGCACAGCCCCTTCCCTCTAGCTCCCACCCCCAGCTAGACTAAGGCCAGAGGGCACCACTGGACCCTACAGTGGAGTAGGGGGTAAGGGTTCTGCTCAAACCTTTTTTAAGAGGAAAGGGCTAGAAGGGACTAGAACAGCAGGCTTCGCTGATTGACATTCCCCTCTGTCCCCAGGGCCCTGGCACTAAGGCTTTGGGCTCCTGCCTCTGGGCAGGCCTTCCCATTCTGACCCCCCTTGGGCCCACTGGTGACCTGGAAGCCAGGTGCCCAGGGAGGCTCACTCTCCAAGCCAGTACAGCTCAGCCCCATCACCACTGGGCCCTTCCCTTCCCCGCACTCCACACACACATCCCACCCTCCACAACACCCACACACCTTGTCTTGTTAGCCAGGATCCTCATGGCTCCCACACACAGTGGGGCTACGGCCCCTGTGCGTGCCCAGGGCCCAGCCAGGTACTCGGTACTGGAGCACGGACTGCAGCAACAAGCCCCAAAGAGAAAACTTGTGACTTGGGGAGGGGGTGTAAGAAGGGGAGGGGAGAAGGGAGGACCCAAGAGCCCTGGGACTATGGAACTGGATAGGGTAGGGTGGGGACGGAAAGAATGGACTACTAGGTGGGGTCTCAATTCTAGAGGCCGGTCCTATCCCAGTCCTCCTGCACTTTACCCTCAGGGAGCTTGCAGTCTCTAGCAAGCCCCCATCCCCACCCCCGGGCCGCAAAGGCAGAATGCACTAAAAGGATAGGTTGCAAAGGTGCCCATGTGGGGTGGCCATGAGGTCTGTCCTGGCTCCCTAGGGGACTCCCGCTCCCAGGCACGCCCCTCACCCCGGGTGGGGAACCCCTCACACCCAACACCACCACCCCACGCGCTACACCCCGCCCCGGACACCCCCAGCGTGTTGGGAGCCGGGGATGGGAGCCCTGCTCCGCCCCCAGCTCGAGGCCTAGCCCGTGCCCATCCCAGCAGGCCCGGACCGGCAGCGAGAGGCCTGGCGGGGCCCCGGGGCTGCAGCTGGGCTCTTCTGGAGACCAGTAACGCTGGCTCAGATTCCTCCCCGACCGCAAGAATGCAGGAGCCTCCCCTCCCCGCCCCCTCCCCAGCACCCCACCCCGCCCCCCTCGGCTGAGCCAGAGCAGAGAGGCAGAGCAAGCGAGCCAGCGAGCCAGCAGGCGAGAGAGCGGGAGGCGGACAGGACTGCAGCTCCCCTCCGGGCCCCGCACGCGCCGCACGGACAAACACACTGTCCAAGGCCGCTAAGGCTGGGCGCCCCACGACGGGGCCCGGGTTCGGCTTAGCGCGCGGTGCTGCCAGGCAGGGTCTCCGAGAGCCACCAGTACCCGAACTCTGACTCACACACACTCACAGCTCACACGTGGACCGGGAAACAAAGACACGCACGGAGCCCAGGAAGCTACAGGCGCGCCCACGCCGAGCCAGCGGAGGTGTGCTGGAGGGCGCGGGAGGCGCCGGCCCAAGCCAGGAGCCACGGAAACAGCCTGCGGCCCGCAGACACCCAGGCTGCCGGAGCGCAGCGAGTGAGTGCGCGTGCCGACTCATTGAACAGATGAAAAGACTGAGGCCCGGCCACAAGAGAGCCATAGAAAGTTGAGCCTAGTAGTCAGAGAAACACACACAAAGCCATAGCTACAGCACCAACAAACAAGGCTTAGAGAAATACAGAAGCCTCACCCTACCGCCCCCTGCCCTGCCCCCACCTCCCCCAGGCGATCCCGGTAAGGGATGGGGGGAGGGGAGGAGTCTTGAGACTGGAGCTTTGTCCAGGTGACAGGCCCAGACAGACACAGGGGCACACTCCCCCGCAGCTTCCTGCCTGGCTGCTGGAGGCTGGGCTGGGACCTCAGGGTGAAGGGGCCCCACCTGTGACCCTGTAAGTCTAACCCTAACTTAACCCCAGGGCACATTGGCCTCCCTAATTCCAGCACGGTCTCTGGAGGGAGGTGCCTCAGGGGAAGGTTTCAAAGTCCAGGGCCTGGCTGGGAAGCAGCCTGCTGCTAGCCCCCATCTACTGCATCACCACAGGGGCTTTAGAGATGGCAGGGAAGGGCTGGAGGTGGCACTGGGCTAAGGGGCAGGCCTATGGCTGACATAGGTCTCAGGCTCCCACCTTCACTTCACTAATCGTCAAAGCTACCTAGCACCTACCAGGAGATAGGTAGTTTTATTATCTCCATTTCACTATGAGGAAACAGGTCTGGAAAAAGGAAGAGACATGTCCCTGAGTCACATGACCAGTACCGGGCAGCACCACGACCCTTTCCTGCGGTGTTTCCCCTACACTGCAGTGTCCTCCGCCTCTGAGTCACGACTGCTCATCTGAGCCTGTACCAGATAGGTGGGCTTCCCACATGCCAAGCACTGGGATCAGCCCCCTGTGGGGTGCAGGAGCAGGGCAAGGGCCACTACTACCTCCTGTATTTACAGCTTCAAATATTGGGACCTGTAATAATTTGGGAAGGGGCTGTTTAGAAAACTAGTCCTCTTCAAAGTCCCGTCAGGCAAGACTCCACCCCAGAAGAATCCCGGAGTTGCCCTCCACTAGGGCTCCACCCCTTGCTCCCACCCAACCATTGGGCGTGCTGAGTCAAGCACGGATGAGTCAGGACTTTCCCATCTCACACCTCCCCCCTTTTACTCCTCAGGAGTCTGCCCAGCTCCCAGGGACCCCCTCCTCCTTACAAACTGTCCCAGAAAAGGCCTGGGAGGCCTCAGGGGATGGAAGGCAGGAGGGCTGGTCCTGGTGGGTGCAGTTTTTAAATAAACAATGAGTGAAGTGGGCTTCCCAGCACCAGTCCAGGCGCCCTTGAGATGGGTGAAAGGAAAAGGATGGGGCTCTGGGAACACTCTACTGTGGCTGCCTCTTAGGGGGTAGGGTGGGGAGTGGAGCCATGATCACAAATATGCAGCAGGTGCAAGTCACCTGAGTGAAAGGCCAAGAGCATACTCATGAGAATGGAACCCAGGAGGCTGTTGAGACAAAGAGCAGATCTTTTGCCCTTCCTGTGCAACTTGGGCGGGCGGGGGAGCAGGGCCTGACCCTGGCTGGGGCAGGATACCAGGAAAGCTTCCATGGATGCCCAGGGCCTCCAGCTCCTTGCTCAACACAACTGCCACAAGTACAGGGAACATTCACACACCTGTGGCAACCTGACTGTTTCCAGCTCCCCACCCCACCCTCTTGGGAGCCTCTGGTTCTCCAGCAGGCCCACAAGAGTCAGTGAGAAAACTGTTTAGAGGGTCCATGCTCCCACATGGAGTGGGCAAACACCTCTAGAGAGGAAATGGGCTGCTAAGACACCCTGTGATGGTTGAAAGGACAGGGCCCTGCAGGGAGCAACAGGATGGGATACTTGGCCTTTGGCTTAAGGAGATGCAGCTCCTAAGACAACAAGGTCCGGAGTCCCCTTTTTTCTGAGTGTCGGGACTCCTTGGTCCCTAGAAACTCCTCTACCACCCAGGTCATTTCCTTTTCCTGAGGTAGTGACTCAGGCCGGTGAGGAGGTCAAGGATTCATAGCCCAGCAGGAAATCTGCTCAAGGACCAAGGTATTGCTCTGGGACCCTCTATGTGGGGACTTCCAGGCTCAAGGGGCCTTCCCCTTGCCCTGGTTCCTAGCAGCTCTCCCCACTTCCCCCCACCTCCTGCCAAAGGAGACCATGCAAATCAACCATTTTTGTCTGGGAGTTTCCAGCCCAACCCCACCTGCAGCCCCAGGGTAATGTCAGGCAACCCCCAGCCCTGCAGGGACATGGAAACTCCTGGCCCCAGACGTTTCTAGTCTGGGGTCTTTGAACAGGATGTTTTGGCAGGGGATTCTACCCATTCTGGTGCCCACTGTGCCTCTGGAGGTTACGGGGACAAGTGGCATTGCCTAGATAAGCCTGAAGTCACCTCACTTGGCTCCTTCAGCCATGCCAGTGTGGCCTTGGGAAGTAGTCATGCCCTGGCAATGAGGTGCCCCCAAAGTCAGTCTGCTGCCCAATCCCTGGCTGCTCCCTCCCACAGGGGTGGGGGGGGAAGGGGAGTGGGGTGGGGGGGCACAAGGAAACAAGACAGGGCAGGAAGCCCAGGCAGGCGGCTGGCACTCTGGGCCAGGCACAAACAGCCAGTACAGGAAACCACAGCCCACCCCCGCCCACCCCACCCGCCCAAAGCTCTGGGAGAGAGGAGTGCCAAAAGCCTGGTACCCCAACAGGAGCAAAGGCCAGGAGTTAGCCCAGGGCAAGGGAGGAGCAAGAAGCACTCCAGTCCTCTCTCTGCCCCAGACCTTACCTGGGGAGGGGGAGAGGAAGCCAGACTGGCAGGGATGGTGCTGCCTCTTTAAATCCACCGAAATCCTGAGTTAGGCCCAACCCAGCTCTGGTTTCACAGGAAGGAAAGGAGCTCAGGAGCCAGCAGGGCAGGCGGTGGTGGCTGGAATTAGCCCCACCAGCCCAAATATATCTAGTCTCCGCCTGCCATCCCATTGGCACTTCCTGCCCCCTGGCACCTGCATCACAGTGGGAGTGAGAAAGGGTCTAGGTGCTACTCCCTACCCTGTGGGAGACCCCAATCTCTAGAGATGCCCTGCAGCTGGGTAAACATGGGTAGAAGGTGACTTCCCAAGCCCGGATTCCCAGAAGGGAGGAATGGGCACAGTAGCAACCTGTGGACCTTTACCTGGCCTCTGTCTTTCAACGGGTTAATCTGGCCCCTCTTTGGGGGATGGGGGTTAAGGGTGGCCTAGGAACCTCCTTTAAACTGCCAGGCGGGCTGGGAACAATGGGGCCATTGTGGGAGTGGAGTGCGGGCAGACTGCTGGCACAGCCCAGCCAGAGTGCACCACGGGCGGGACCTCACCCAATGCTGCCTGCTGGCTGCTCTGCTCTCTCCCCTAGGTACTGCCAGCAGCAGAGAAACCCTCCCAGCCCCCTCACCTCGCCTGCCTAGCCCAAACTCTTGGCACCAGCAGCACCTGGAGGGCCCTCAGCTCTGCCCACGTTGACATTCAGACTGCCATGACCCTACAGGAAGCAGGGGCATGTGGGCCAGGACGGGGTGGGGGTGGGGGCTGATGAGACAGGATGTATGCCTGTGATCCTCCTGCAGGGAAGACAGGAAGGCCAAATGGGGTTTCTGGTGTCAGTCCTGGCACCCTCAGGCAAGAAGGGTTTAGGGGATTGTGAGAGCAATGACAGGCTGGGTCCCCTGCCCCCCAGCCTCCTTTCTCACACTCATTCCATAAACTTGTTCCCTGAGGCGGTCTGGTGCCCCTGTCCCAGCAGTCCCGCCCTCTGGGTTGGAACACTGGCAGACAGTGTGAGTGATGCAGTAGAATGAGAACTAGGTTTGCAGTCAGGCAGACAGGGTGCCAATCACATCCCACCCCTTCTGAGCTACAGGATCTTGTGTACCCTTTCAGCCTTCTGATCCTCAGTTTTCTCTTCTGCAAAATGAGAATAAATTTATAGAGGGAAATACTATTAATGAAATTATCTAACGGAATGCCTATGACATATTCAGTCCTCAACAAACCACCTCTGGACATGATGTCCCCTTCTTTATGCCCTGAATGGCAGGCACCCATATACATAGTATTTGGTATAGGTGGGCATTGTCCAGATATTTGCCCTGGGGGAGTCCAAGGGAACGGGACCCATGGTCATCATATTCATGGTACTAAGTACAAAGATTTGGCTCTTCCTCTGCCTTCCTCACAGAGGCCAGCTCCCTTTGCTAGCACTCCCCTGAGCATCTCTGGGTTTAATGACAAACACTCACACCCAGAGCATGAACCCGGAGAGCTTTGTCCACTCTCTTAGCCTCAGGTCTGTGTCTCAAAATCCAAAGAGGCAAGCAAAGGGGGATTTCCCTTGAACAGTGGCCTGTATCCCCTCCGCCAGGCAACCCTCTCCCTGCCTGACCCTTTGGCAGTCTCCCTGCAGGGTTTGAGCTAGAAGGAAGCTGGAGCCTACTTTCTTCCCACGGACGTCTTTAAAGAGTGGAGGGTCTAAGAGGGAAAGAAGATAAACTGGGACACACAGTTCTGGAAATTAGGGGTCCAAGTCGAAGACCTGTTCTTTTCTCAACTAGAGAGGGATGTCCTTCTCAAAGTGGCTCCACAGCCCCAAAAGGGTTAAAAAGGCCCTAAAAATAACATGCTCCCAGCAGGACCCGCTGATTGGAACCCTCCAGCCATCTGTTCCCATTTTCTCCTGTTCACATTGGAACATCTGAAACCAGCCCAGAGCCCCAGCCCGATCCCAAAAATAGCCCCAGCCTGCCCAAGGAATAGGTCCCAGGGGCCGGGCGCAAGCAGTGAGGCCAGCCCAGCAGTGAGGCATGGTCCAAGCCAACTCTGAGCCCTCAACCCCAGGCCCATGGAAGGGAGGTATCCCCTCTGGTCCCAGGAGGTAGTGAGTAGAGCCAGGGGCTCCAGCCCACTCCTCTTGGTACCAGGCCAGAGAAGGTACCCGCTAGCCAAGCCCAGGCCTCAGACCCAGGAGCCCGGGTATCCCAGGCACACTGCCACATTTTAATCAATTTTCTCCAGGAATTTGGACACTCACATCTCAGAAGATTTAAACCACCTGTCTATAAAGCTTCCCCCCATTGTGGGCATCCCATCCCTGCTGCCCAGTCCCAAGCTCCTCACCCAGAAGTCCCTAAGCCTCAGCGCCTCCACCATCACATTCCCATTCTAGGGCCTTTAAGAGACCTGCTCACTGAGCATCATCAGTACTCTTCTATGTCCCCAGGGCACACAGGGCTGAAGCAGACTTTTTTCAGACTGCCCACACTCACCCATCAGCCCAGGAAAGGATTCTAGGGGTATCCTCTGGATACCATAGATGCTGATATAATCCCACCCCTCGTCTGGGCTTCAGGACGCCTCCTCCCTGCCCATCTGTGTGCAGCAAGTGCTAGGCATGCCCATTTGGGCTTCTATACATATCACAGGCCAAGGCACTGCCCTACCACACTCAGGGAAAATGCCCAGGTGGGGTACAGGGAATCCAGGGGACCCTGGGCCCTGAGGCAGGCCTAACAGCTGCCATCCATGTCACAGCTCCACACTGCCATTTTTTTCCTCCCCAAGGAAGGTCCCTGACCTCTTAGCCAGGGGAGGAGGCAGCCATTTAAGTCATTTAAGGACAGAATGTCTTGTTCAGCCTGGTGAACAGAACAGAGCAGCAAGAGAAGGGATGGTGGGAGGGGAGCTGAAGCTGATCTGAGTTGACAGCTTGGGGGAGGGAGGGCTCAGCTCTGAGGAGTGCTGGGACATAGGGAGGAAGACATGTCCTAAGTCCCCCAGGCCCCTCTCTAGGCCCATGGCTATTTGGCAAACTTGCAATCAAGATGTCAGCCAGCACCAACACTGGGGAAACTGAGGCAGCAAGAAGGTGGGTCTGGAAAGGTATTAGAATCTAGGAGTCTGAAGTGCTGGCAAGGTTATCTCTTCCTAACCCTCCACACTCCTCCCACCCCCCTCAATTCTTCCCCTGCTAAAGCCCCTGGGAGGGTCAAGAGTTCCTGTGAAGAGCTATGACTAATATCGTGTTTCCCCAAAAATAAGACCTAGCCAGATCACCAACTCTAATGCGGTATTATATTATATTATATTATACCCAGTATTATATTATATATATTATATTATATTATACCCGGTATTATATTATATATATTATATTATATTATGTTATATTATATTATATTATGTTATGTTATATTATATTATATTATATTATATTATATTATATTATATTATATTATACCAGGTCTTATAGTAAAATAAGACCGGGTCTTATTAATTTTTGCTCCAAAAGATGCATTAGAGCTGATTGTCCGGCTAGGTCTTATTTTCAGGAAAACACAGTAATAATGAGGTGATCTCTAGCATTATTGAGCATTTACTCTGAAACATCAAGCTCTCCTGAATGCTTCACATGCATTATCTAATTTAATCCTCAGAACAACTCTATGTGGAAGTACTTCTATTATTCCTACTTTACAGATAAGGCAAGGGGAAGTTAAGTAACTTGCTTAAGGTACACAGTCCAGAGTTAGAAGAGTCAGGATTTGAACCCAGACACTCCAGCAATTGGGTTCTAAACCATTTCACAATACAGATTCACCCTGGTATCAGCCCTCTGTGCTATGATGAAAGAATGGGTGTCTCACTCACTCATTCCACAGACACACTCCCTCCACGCACCGTGAATACCAGGTCCTAGCTAGAGGCCACGGTTCCTGCCCAGGTAAGAGATGAAAGAGAGGGCACCAGTCCATACCGCCTCAATGCAGGTGCCCAGCCTGGCTGGGGCTCTAAGAGCAAAGTTCTGGGACTGCCCCCAGCCCTGCCTACCCGTAATCCATTAGATCCTCACCCATCCTGGTCCCCGAGAATCAGGGGAGAAAGCTAGGCAAGTTACCATGACAACAGCACAGAGTCCCGACTCAGGGAGGACCAGAGGCAGGAAAGGAGTCTGCTGCCCATCCCACTCACAGGTGGAAGTCAAAGGTCAAGTGGGGTGGAATCCAAGCCCTGCCCCACCACCTGCTCTGCCACACCTGTCATTGCTCCCCACTTTTTTCATTGCCTGAGTTGGAAGCAGTACCACTTCCTCCCAGTCCCTGAGGGGTAGTGGCCTCTGGCAGCAAGGGTTAGGGGATTAGAAGCTCCTCCCTCCTGAGAACACTCCAGAAGTCCCTCCCCCTGGTCTGCAGCTTTCTCCAGCTTTTCCTAGTCAGACCAGGAGGCTACAGGCCTGTTTGTTGTGAATTCAGGGAGTTGTTGCTAAGTAAGGGAGGAGGGGAGAGAGGGAGGAAAAGAGGGGGGTGGAATGTGTATCTCTCTAGGGAGAGAACGTGTATCTCTCTAGGGTCCAGGGCAGAAACCACATTATGGTGGCTGGTAGCCACCCTGGTTTTGACTCAGCCAGCTGAAGCCAAAGCCAGGAACAAGGAGGAGCAAGGACTTGGGATGACCAGGAAATCATACCTTGTCCTCCAGGGGTGACTGGGCAGGAGCTCCCCACCTCCCACCCCAGGAAAAGGATCCAGCTAACAAGATGGCTGGGACTTTTGCTGGAGTGGCTGCTTTAACCCTTCCTGCCCCGGCTTCACCCCACTCTCTACCAGGTGCCAGGTTGCAAGGCTGTTGGCCCCCACTCCTCTGGGGGGAGGAGAATTGAAGGAGAAGTGCGGGCAGAAAGCCAGGAGGAGGGAGCCCAAGAAAAAAAGCGAAGCAGGAGGCCATGGCAGACACAGATCAACAAGGAGGCTGCGGGGACACACACTAGCAGATGACCTCTCACCTCAGGGATAGTGTGTGTCTGGGCTCAGGCTCAAGGGTGTGGTCTGGGATGGGGGCTCCCTGTGGAGAGAGGATCATAGCTAGAAGCCCCAGGCCAGCAATCTATGCTCCTGCTCCTCCCATAACCCTAGTCCCACCCCCAACACGCACACCAAATAAACATGTACACACATACACTCTGCCTGCAACTCCAGGAAGTCTCTGAGCTGCTGGGACACCCCGCCCCCTCCAGGACTTCTGTGGATTGGCTAGGAGCCAGGCCAGACCAGCTGCCACACCACACCTCTCCCCCTCCCCATCCTGGAAGCAGGAAAGGAGCAGGCACTGGAAGATGCCTCACAGGGAGAGGGATGGGGCAGACAGAGGACTCCCTGGCCTGAGGACCTGGGGCGAGGTATGGATGGGGAGGCCTGAGGACCCTAGCTTCCAGCACCAATCACCCCCAGGGTTATCCTATGTCAGGGAAAAGAATTGTGTGGATCCCATGTCCCTGTGTAGTCTCCTTGGCTACAATCCTTGTCCCCTGAAGAAGCAGCAAAGGGGACCAGAACTGGTTCGGAGGGCCTGGGGTAAGAGAATCAGGCGTAGTTCAGTAGGAGGGGGCTGGGTGAAGCTCCCACAGGCAGGCAGGAGGGAGGCTGGTGGCTGGGCTCAGTTTGTACTGGGGGTCAAAGGGGAGTTCTTTTCCAAAGAATTCTGGGAGAGACGCCAACTAGAGCAAGCTGCTAACCACCCCTCCCTCTCTCTCTCACAGCCCTGGGGGGGGGGGGGGGCCTGCCAACCAGACTTAACCCTCTCCAGCCTGTGTTGCTCAGAGGTCCAGGATGGGGGAGTTGGGGAGAGGACCTTGGCTGGGCTCAACCTCTAGTTCTAGGGGTCAATCACAGGACATCTGCCAGAGTAAGGCTGGTTCCACATTGCCCCATCTGGTACTGCCCTGCCCTACCCCTCAGTGACTTTTCTAGGCTCATCTCCTGAAGGTGTCTGCAGTGACGTGTGTGTACGTGTCTCAGAGACAGAGATTGAGAAACAAACTGAAAATTCCTTGCCAAGGCCCTCCCCATGCTGGGTCACTGAGCACTGTACCAACCTGTGCCTCTACCCCACCCTTCCTCCCACTTCATCCTAAGACCAGAGGCCATGGGGAAGGCAGCGGTAAAAGCGACAGCTTATACTTTTGCCTACCTCATGCTGCTATCTCCACAGGCCCATGACTTTTACAAACAGCCCCTGCCCCAGCCTTCCTTCCTCACTGATTTGCCACAAGTGCTTCTAGAGGAAAGCATTCAATTATAGCTTGAGATCCCAGGATGGCAAATTGAGTCATAGTGAGGTATCAGGGGGGTCCCATTGCCCACATCCCATGCAGACATAACTCTGTCATCACCACCCTTGCTTGGGGTGGGGTGGGGGGGACATCTGGCAACCTCCCCTCCTGGAGAACACTGTCTAACTGCAGAAGGAAGGAATGAGATTAAACATCAAAAAGGACTTCCCAGGATCAAGGCTATAATGGCAGCTGGCCCCACCCCAAATGCTTCACATTTCTGGGGTGGCACATCACCCCCTTAGGATTTGACCCCTCTGTTTTCTGCTCAGGCTGAAAATATGAGTGTCTAATTCTTGTTTTACTGTCTGCCCCTTGCTAGAAAAGTCAAACATCTGAAACTTAAATTAGCCACCAAGCTTCCAATTCCAATGTGGCTGGCTGTTTCTTCTACCCAGTGAAGCAAGTAACCCCAGGGGTGGAAGGTTAACTTTCCCCAGACCTTTCCTTTAGGGCACGGGGCTTCCCTATGACAGACACCACTGTATCATCAGGACAAGAAGAGGGTGGTGTTGGGATCCCTCAAGGTGCTGGGTGTCCGGGAGAGGCAGAGGAAGAGAGCCCAGCCCTGGGGACACTTTTTCCCAAAGTCTCTCCACTCTACCACTTTTGCTCCAAGGACCACAGAACTGCCAGAAGGCTTGGCCCCACTCCAGAAAGGTCCCTATCAAAGGACAGAGGACGCCATGTCCCAGGGAGCTTCAAAAAGATGTGTGACTACACACCCCAGACATGTTCCCAGGGAAGAGAGAGGCCGGAACAGAAGCAGAGCACAAGCATGTGTGTGTACATACATTCATCAAAGAGACACAACCCCAGGCACACATACTCCTCAGATACTCCCAGACACGTGCAAGTAAGAGATAAACAGAATCAACTCCCAAAGACACACATCCAAGATACCTCCTAAAAATTATCCCAAACTCCCCAAGAATGGCTCCTTCAGGCCTTAGAAGCTTTCATACTCATAGAAAAGGCCTAGGAGAGCTCAGGAAACAAAAGTCAATACACAGAATTACTGATAAACAATACACGTACACTGGGATACACACACACACACACACACACACACACACACGCACAGTAGTAAGCACGTGGCCATGTGCTCACACACACCCAGGCGATGCACAGTGTGAAGTCTGGTTAGAGGACTAAGTTATGGGCTAGTGAGGAGCAAGGCAGTCAGAGGGGGTGGAGAAATACTCAGGGATTTCAAAACAATCCTGGTTTCGAAATGCTGGATTCAGGGCCATTCCCAGTAGAGGCTGGTGGGTAGAGAATGAGGGGGTGGGGGAAGACAAGCCAGCACAGAGCTACCAGCCCATTGGAGGAGGGGTTTAGACAGAGGGAGTCCCACCCCTGGGGAAAGGGAGACTAGAAGAGACACCAAAGTTAGAAGAGACACCAAAGTTAGGAAGTGTAGGCACCCAGGGCCAAGCCGGGAGGGCCTGGGGTAGAAAGGAGGCAAAGGAAAGCTCTCTGCTTTTGCCACTGACTGGCAAAGCAGGCAGGGGAGGCCACCCCCTACCCCCAGTCATAGGCCATGGTGACTACCTTCTCCCCTAGAGAGTGGCACCCTGGCTCCCCTCACCCACCGGCTAGCAGGGCCCCAAGGTGGGCCTAAAACTAGGGGGGGAGAGTTGATGGGGAGGGGGTGAGCAAGGGCCTGCAGGGGTCAGGGATTTTCTAGGGTGAGGGAGAGCTACCTGAGAACCCAGAACTTCCCTCCTCTCCATGAGGGGGGGCCTTGGAAAAACTGAGGCGATGCAAAATACCCCCACACCCAGGAAGTTACCCCTCTACTCCCAGAGCAGCAGAATGCCCTGACTGCCCCTCCCCCAACGTCCCGGGAAAGTCTGCAGTGGCAGTTCTCTCCCAGGGAGGGGAGTTCAGGCCAGGCTGGGGGTGGGGCTCTGGAGGCCTGGCCCTGGCACCCGGCAGAGGAAATTCCAGGCTGTAACTCCACGCTGCTGCCTTCAGGGCCTCCCATCCAAGTGACATGCAGCACCTCAGGAGCTCTAGTGCTATGGCCTTCTTTCCCTGGCCTCCACAACTCCTAGCTACTTGGCTACTTGGTCGTCCAGCTGGCTCCAGCCCCAACTCTGGTAGTTAGAGGACAGGACCTGGGGAAGCTCAGCACCCCCAGGATGAGCCTCTACCAGCCCCCTCCTGGCCCCTTGGCCAGGCAGAGCCTCCTTTCCTCAGATCCCTGGGGTACAGCCACAATGTGGCTATGGGTGGGCAGCTGGTGGGGCTGGCAGGCAGGGGCACAGATGCCAAGCTAGAGCAGCCAGGTGCTCAACAGGTCGAGCCAGTCCCTGGAACAGCCAGCCCCACCCAGGGAGAGCGGGCCTGGCAAAGGCTCCCTGCCCGCGGCACCCAGCCTGTACCCGCTTGGCTCCCATGGCTGCCCACTTTCCCACGCTGCCACCCCTCTCTGCCCCTTCCCCCTATGTCAGCACCTGGGCAGTGCCCAGGGCTCCTGGCAGAAGGGATGCCATTTCCCTGTCACCTTTGGGTGCCCAGGTTCTTGTGGTACCTCATTATGAGCAACCAAGAAGCCTCAGGCAGAGTAAACATGGCATCAGGGTAATAAGAACCCCAAAGTGCCCCCCACCTCTTTCAGGCCTCTTCCAGTCCTGGGGGACTTGGGACACTCAGATGCCCTACCTCCCCACAGCCCACAGCCACTGGGACAAAATTTCAGCCTGTGGTGCCAGAGGCAGTGTGGGGGTACCCCCCAGCTCCTGTCTTAGACTCCCTGGAGGAAGGGCTGCAGAACTGAACTGGGTGACTGCTGGCCCCCTACACTCCTGCTAGAGCTGCTGCTGCCTGCAACCCTGGGCCTTTCGTTCTACCCCACTCGTGGGCTCCATGGAGCCCCATCCCAGCGACCTCCCCCACAGGCAGGCAGCCCCCCTTTTCAGGCATCTCCTTTAATCTAAAGCACGTGCTGAGACATTCCAGCCCTTGCTGAATCGACATTGCCACCCACTAGGCCTCTGCCCAGAAGGCTACCCCTGCCTGTTCATGGAAATTGAGTCCCTAGCCCAGGGCTCCTACTTAACCCAAGTACCCAGAAGATGGGAGGCAGGAACTACCCAAACAATCATGGGTGCTCAACACAGATTCAATAAGCAAGGTCACTAGGGCCCACATTACCACTGTTGTGCTAGTCCCAGATTTCTGTGGACAACGGATCCTTCTCCAGGACTCTATAATCTCTTCCCACCTTGACTCTCAACCCCAGGATTAGAGCCTCCATATGGACCTCCAGAATCCATCTCTTGCCATGGGCCCCCTGCTACTCAAAGCACAAGAGTTACGCTGGATCAGTTACCCCTCAACAGCACTTTTTACAACATTAACCCCTACCCCACCCCAATTAGGAGCAGCACAGGTAAGCAGAAAACTTCTGAAGGGAGGTGGTCAGAAGGCTGGCCTTCAAGCCTGGTTCTTCTCCAAGGCCAAGGACTCTGATCACCTGGGGGAGGCAGCAACTTCCTTCCTGGCACCAGATTCTGCCAACCACTCATCTTCCTTGCCATCCTCACTCTGTCCTGAGGCTTCTATCAGCAGGCACCTCAGAGCTGACACCAGAAAGATAGGGCCTAAACATGCTCTTCCCCTAGAGCCATGAAATCACAGTCCTGACCCAGAGAAGGCAGACAAGCCTGTGCTGGGGGGCAACAGAGGAGCCAGGCAGCCCTGGCACAGAAGTGGCTGCTCCCTGGAAAGGCTGAGGAGAAGGGAGAATAAGGGGAGTGGAATGAAAGCCCATCCACCCTGGAGGTCTCATTTGGAGAGCTGCCTAGAGGCATCAGTAGGGTTACAGCAGGTAGTGGGAAGACAGCTTTCCTAGGTAAGACAGAAAAACAAGGCCAAAGATCAAGGGGGCCTCCAAGCCCCTATCCCAGGGCTCAATCATATGCCCAGCTCACCTCTCCCAGAGCAACACTTTTCTTCCCTGCAGCAAAGGCTCCTCCACCCCAGACACACACACACACACACACACACACACACACACACACACACACACACCCCCAAGCAGCAGACACACAGAAAGAAGAGGGTACAGGGGGTGTCAGAAAACCCGGAAGGAAGGAAGCTGGACAGACAGACAGAAGCTGATCCTGGCTTTACTGTTCCATAGAGACACTCTCCAGATTCCCAGACTGTGAGGGACACTCTCCTTCTCAGCCCCCAGGAGGGAGAAGAGGAGAGTAGACCTCAGTCTCTGCTGAAACCAAATTCCGCAGCCCTGAGATAGAATATACCCCAGCCAAGCAAGAAGCCCTAAGCCTCACTTCTCTTCCCCTATAACCTTCCCACAGGGCTCCTTAGAACCAAGGCAGGGGCCACCTTTCCTTAGCAGTGCAGGTACACCTCTAAGGAACTGTGTGACTGCCCCCACCCCCCAGCCAAACCCACACCACTAAGAATCCTTGGCAGGGGAGACTCTTCCAGTTACAGCCCCTGCTGCTCCTAGGCAGTGCTTGGGGGCAGAGGGAGACCCAGCAATCCCCAATCCCAATGCACCTCCTCTAGAGTCTCCCATCAGCCAGGGGAGGGGAGCTGGGGTGCTGAGACCCAACGGGTTGGTGAGCCTGGGAGGGGGACTACATCTCCCAGAAGCCCCCAGGGCAGGGTTGCTGCTCCAGCTGGCCCAAGGCCGGCCTTGTTCTCTGCGCTAGGGTGGCAGGGTCCTCCGTCTGCCCCTAAGCCCTCCCCACTGTGCTCTGGGGCTGCTAATCTGTTTGGGGGCCCAAAAGTAACCTCCACTAACCCTGGGAGCGCCCCCACCCCTTAAACAGCTCGGGGTACGTACCAGAGGGCAAGAGACAATCAGACTATGTTTCCCCTCCCCAATTCGAACTGGATCTCCCTCCTCGCGCCTCTGCTGGCTTGGCATGACTTTCGCCTCTAGCCCCAGCTCACCCCTCACCTCGCGGGGGTCGGGGGTCCTCAAGCCAGGCCGGAGGTGGACGCCATGACCAGGTCAGGGTCGGTGGGTGGATTAGGGTCCTCCTGCTCGCCAGTTGGTGGTACGGAGTGGGGCGGGCAGGCGGTGATCTTTTGATCCTGGACGCCTTGATCTCAATCAGCCCGGCCCGGGAGAGAGTATCCGGGGATCGCTGGGCGCCTAGGTTCCTGCCTCCCAAACGCGGAGCATGGTCGTGGACGCCGGGCAGCGGCGGAAGAGCGCTCACACCCTCCCGGCCCCGGGCTCGGGGCTGGGGTCTCAGCCCCGAACCTCAAGGCTCTAGCTCCTGCTCCTCCTCCCTTCCTTCCTTCCTTCCTTGCTTCGCCTCCTCCTTTCACTTTCCCCGAGGCCCGCAGGGACGGCGGGCGCGGGGAGGGGAGGGGGCTGTCTGGGCGCTTATTGTTGGTCGGACGCGGAGGGTCCGGGTCGCAGCCCCCGGGTGGCGCGGCGCCGAGGGACCCAGGCGTGCGGGCGTCGGGCCGGCTGGCTCTGGGCGGCGGCGGTGGTGAAGCAGCCCCGAGTCCGGGGCATGTCCGGCCACTGGCTCCGCCGTACGCCACCGCCTCCCCGGGCTCCCCTGCGCTGCCGGAGCCTTGTTCGCCTCTCCACTCGGCTCCTCTCCCCAGCCTGAAAAAGCATCGGGGCTCTCTGGCAGCCTCCTTCTGCCTTCATACCAGAGCCCGGAGAGGCCCCTGTCAAAATAAGAGCTCCCCCATCTCTCTCTCCTCCTCGCCCAACCCGGCTCCCCCAGCCTCCCAGCGGTCTGACTCGGTAAGGCGCCCGGCGGGCTAGCGGGGAGGCGGGTTGGCCCAGAGGTAGGGACAGGGCTCCTACCCTTCTCTCCTCCCCATTCCCAACTGGGGAGGAAACGCGCCAACAACTTCCAAGGCTAGGGTGTGGTTTGACAACCTACCCTACCCTCCTATCTACACTGATTGGAAGGAGCGGCTTCCCTCGGCTCCCTCAACCCCCAACACACACACACACACACCTGGGTCCCCTCTTCATTGTACCCACCCACATTCATTTTGCACTGAGCATCTCCTTTATTGATCTCTCTTTCCTAGTAGACCATGAAGTTCTTGAGGACATAGAGTGATTTTTTTCATCTCAATTCTCAGCACAAAGTGAATGCTAAGAAAATGTTTGTGGAAGTGAAATCTTTGTCTTCTCCAAAGAACTCTCACACACAAGACCCTACATGGGAGTAGATGCAATGAAAAAGAAATTTGTAAAGCACTTTTTAAAACATTTCACATGTTATTTCAATGTTTACCACAAACCCGTGAGAAAGATGCTATGGCCCCATTACACTAATAAGGAAACTGGGATTTACACTAGCTAAGGAGTTATTCAGGGTTACACAACCAAAAAGTGGTGAGCTCAGGACTAGAATTTGATTCTCCTTATCCTGAGGCACTTTCCCTGTATCCCACTGTCCCCATCCACCCAGAATTAATACCAACAAGTAATAAGTATTGACTGTCTCAGAAGGGAAGAGGATTGGCAAGCCTGTTTGCTCCTGCTATTATTTGATTCCTCTGCTCGCTTCCCATCCCTCCTCACAGATGGTCCCCAGAGAGCTCTAGCCCCCATCTACCTCCATCTACTCTACGTCCTTCTCTTATGACCACCTATTACATCTATGCATCCAACTGGGTACCTACTTATATATTTTCTCTTGATTTTCATACATATATATGTATACATATACACACATATATGTGTGTGTGTGTATATATATATATATATATATATATGAGAATATATACATATATATATAATCTCCAAAAGATCCTTGTGGGCCCAGACCATGCCCTTCTATTCCCCACAGCACTCAAGTGCTGGGGTCATAGTAGGGCTTCAATAAATATTCATTTGATGGGCAGATGATGACAGCAGCTGGGCACTGGGCCAGGTCTGGGGAGGCACAGGAAAAGGGGGACAAACTCTGAAAGAAGATAACATAATAATCCCCGTGGGTGCCTAGCATCACAATTTGCAAAGCATTTTCATACACATTATTTCTTTTTTCTTCTTTCTTTTTTTTTTTTGAATTGGGGGGTATTGGGGAACAGTGTGTTTCTCCAGGGCCCATCAGCTCCAAGTCATTGTCCTTCAATCCAGTTGTGGAGGGCACAGCCCAGCCCCAAGTCCAGCCGCTGTCCTCAATCCCAGTGGCAGGGGGCACAGCCCACCATCCCATGCAGGAACTGAACTGGCAACCATGTTAAGAGCTAAGGCTCCAACCAACTGAGCCATCCGGCTGCCCCCATATACATTATTATTATTTTTTTTTATACAACATACATTTATTTCTCACAGTACACATTATTTCTTGATCATGCTTTATTCCAGTCAGTGAAACTTCCCTAAGTACCTACTAACTGCTATGCCAAACACTGAGCTGAAGCTGAGCTATGTTAAGGGTTTGACTCATCATAACCCTATGAGCTAGATATTATTCCCACTTAAAGGAAAAGAAAACTGAAGCCCAGAGAGGGTGAGTGAAAGATCCCAGGGCCTAGGATAGTACCTAACCCATCGAAGTAGGGTTTAATTTTCTCTCCCCTCTCCAGGGCCCTGTAGGTATAATATGAGCTACAAGGCAAGAGGGCCATTTCTCAAACAGGATGCTTGTTATAAGGAAGGGTGGATTTACGTGGATCAGTCTCCCGCTACATACTTGATAAGCCATATGAGCTTGTTATGACCCATTTGGCACAATGCCCAGTTCCTACTAGGTCCAGAGCACAGTGTTTGTGGGGGTGAGTGATGACTGTGTTGCAAGGGGTCTCTTAAATGTGGTACACAGTAAGTTCAAGTAATATTCGGCAAGTCCTGTGGAGCAGCCGTGTACAGCGCTCCCCTGGGTGGGGCTGTGACTCATTCCCCCAGCGCAGGTTCCAGGTCGGGATGCAGAGCTGAACACCCAGTAGCCAAGAGATCAGGGTGGAACCCTGGACTGAGCGAGTGGCAGAGAGGCCGACGGCCGGTTGATGGAATCAGCGGCTCCCTCTACTGGCGAACTCGGGGAACCACCGTGTGTTCTGTGTGTGTCACAGGTGTGTCAGCGAGTGTCGGTGAAAGTGCTGGCATGGGTACAGGTGTATGAGGGTGTCTGTTTATAGCGCAGTATGAGTGTGCCAACGCCACGCGGGCCTGTTCTAAAATCACAGGGTGTACACACAACCACATATTGTAATACAATCTACTTTTGGGCTGTGGGGGGCTGGGAGGGGGCGCTAGGACTGCTGATTATTTGAGATTAGTTCCTGCAGTGACTAGGAAGAAAGGATTCTCTAGCTGGTAGTCCCCATTGACCTCACGAAGTGGGGAGGGATTCAAGACTGGAAGATATTCGGTTCCTGGAAAAGGACTCTCACCACTAAAGCAACTAAGGACCCAAGAAAGGGTTAACTTTGAGCTCCACAGTGACTTCAATCGTTGGCTGCGGGCACTGTCAGTCAGAGATCTGGGGGCGGGATTTGCGGGATCGCCCGCGGGACTGCCAGACGCCCCTCACTAGCCCCACGACCCCCACAACATTTCACTTCTGGGCTGCTCCCACAGCCCCAGCTTGGGAAAACACTCTCCAGGGCCTGGAAGAGGACCTTCCGGGCATCCTGGCTTCCCCACTTACTCCAGTTGCCTGGCTTCCTGATAGATGGTGATTATTATATAATAGACCTGCTGGACAGAACCGTGCCAGCGCTCGGAACGCTTTGCTCCTCCTTGAAGCCTGCCCTGACCCTGGCACTGGCTGCACAGAACCTGCTACCCAGCTCCACCGATGCCACCTGCACCGCCTCCATCCCGGGGCAGGAGAACCCTGAGCTACCTTTCCTGGTGGCCGCGGGGCCATGTCCCGGGATGGAGTAGGCGCCTGGCTGGGAGTCGGACTGGCGCCCAGCAGGTCGCAGGGTCGCCCAACGAATGGTTTTACCAGCACCTCTCCACGGTTGTGGGACCCACCTGGCCCCTCCAACCTGAACTTGGAACTTGGGAGCTAATAGAGATGGGGATAGGGGGCGCAGGGGCCAGGGTCGGAAACGGAAAGAAGTTTGGAAAAGATGCGGGAGCAGGAAAGAGGAGGCTGGGAGAGAGGGCCGGCAGGGGCAGTGGGGGAGGGACTCTTATCCTGACAGGGCTCCCGCCTTCCCAGACTGGAGGGTTTGGAAAAACTGAGCAGGCAGCCAAGGCTTGGCTGGAAATCTTGCAGCCCACCCTCCTAGGGACGCGAAGCTGGAGGGCGGGGGCAGGGCTGGGGAAGAGAGCACGACCCTGGGGAGGGCAGGGCCTCTTTTGGGGTTGGGGACCCGGGGCCAGGTCCCTGGGGAGAGGGTTCCTGGCGCTGTCTCCCTGCAGTCTGAAGCTTCCCCCTTCTCCTTCTCGACCCCCGCTCCTTCCTCCTCCACCCCCTCCCCGGCACTAGTCTTGAAGATTGCGGGCAGACTTAACTCCTTAAGTGCCAGTCTGGTGGGCGCCGAGTTGGTGACGCTGTGAGGGAGGGAAAAAGGGAGGGATTCTCGACCCCTCTCCCATCCACAGTTTAACACCTTGTGACCCGGAACGCAATTTCGGAACTTGTGCAGGTCGGAGCTCTCTAGTAGGCTGCCTAGTACTCGAGGAGCGACATACAAAACCCGGCACCCGAGAGCTGCGTAATCCAGTCCACTCTGTTGCCAAATAGTAACTGTCTACCCTCCCCCCTTCCCAACCTTCTGTGTCTCCCTCCACTCTTTGGACACCCTCCCACCACCACCCGAATTACTAGTTGCAAAGGGTCCAGAATGATAGAAGGCTGCAGGGAACCCGGAAGTCTGGGTTCTGTGGCTGCTTCAGCATTCTCAATGTCCAGCCTGTGAGGTCCAGCTGAGGTAACCACAACCCTTGCCTCTCTTGCCACCAGAGGCCTCCTTCACCGATGGTAGGGGGTGCTACCCGACGGAGGCAGGTAACGTTATTCTCCCCCAGCTCCAGCTAGAACATGGGCCTGAGTGATTGGAAACCCTGACTTCACCTTCACACTAGCCCCTCTCCTCTGCAACACCCCCTCCATCAGATTTGCTCCCCAATTATACTTTGAATGACTGCCTGAAAGAAGTACTTCAGACCGGGCAGGATAGGGTTAACGGAGCTACTAGGCTCTAGAGCCAGGTGAGGCACCGCCCATCTAGGCCCTCAGGTTTGTGTAGGAGGGAGATTGACCAACCGGCTGCCTTTTTGCCCCCTGGTGGCCAGAGGTGGCTTAACAGTCTCTGGCAAAAGCGAGCTCAGGTGGAGATTGGTAAAGGACTTTGGAAACAGCTTGAGTACTCCTGCAGGAACTGCATCTTCGGTGGGAAAGAGTCTCCTCTGGATAGGCTGATGGAATGAGGGAACTCCCACAATCCCTGCCATGTTATCCCCACTCAGCAGGCTGCCTTAGCCACTTCCAGATCCTTGCCCTAGGGGACTCTACTAGTGGGTCCCAGGTGCTCAGAAACCTGTTAGAGGAAAAAGGAAAAACAGTACACATTGGCCCTGTCCTCCCAGGGTCTCAACCTAATAGTAGGTCAGTAGAAGAAGCTGCCCCTCACCTTTTCTTTCTGTGCCCCAGGCCTTCCCAGAACTCCCATTTCCCCCAAGCCCCAGCACCAAGTTCAAACCTCTAGCCAGGCTTCAAAGCTCCTACCAGCTATTCTGTCAGCTTCTTTCCCCTCCACTCAAGCTGCCCTCTGGGTTTCTCCCCATAAAAAGGCTCTTGAGGGATTTTAGGTGCCCACAACCACTTTCTCTTAACCCCAGCAGGGCTGAGACTATTTCTCCCCTCTACCCAGAAGCCCTCCTAGGTTAGCGAAGGCCACAATCTTGAAAGGTTCCTCTCTCTCTCTCTCTCTCTCTCTCTCTCTCTCCAGTTACTTCCCTCCCTCTCCCCATTTCCCAGTTTTCCTCTGAGACTTCCTTTTGCATAGGCAGTTCACCTGACCAGGGACGATTCTGTCCTCCTTGTTGGTTGTGATATCAGAATTAACATTTGCCTTTTCCTCCAGGATTCTTTCTCTGACCAACCCCACCTACTTATTCATTCAATAACTATTTCTCAAGGACCTACTATATGCTGTGCACTGGATTAGACAAAAGATATATGTCGGTAAACAAGACAGATCTGGTCCTTGCCATCACAGAGCCTACAGTCTAGTTGGGGCACAGACAAGTGAACGGGCAATTTCAATTCAGTGTCATGAGGGCTTGGGGGGCACTTTGGAGAGACATCTATCCTGGGCTTGGGAGTCTAAGAAAGTTTCCTGCAGGGAACAACATCTGAGCTGAGACTTATTCCAGCCTAAGGTGTGGTTCTATCCAAGCACTGTACATCTCACTGGAGGTCTAAAGATAGAACAGGATCCCAGCTAGGGATCTTGACCAGATATTATGAAAGGTCTCTAAGGCTGCATTCTTGAACAACCCATTTCTAACAAACTCTCCAAGTTCCAAAAGAAAGTAGACTGGCCTGAGTCAAGAAAATGTGACCTTGGCCTATTCACGCTGTCTCTGGGCCTTAGTGTCTTCAAATGTAAAACAAGAGGGTTTGGTGAGTTTATCTCCAGGCTCTTCTTTATCAGGAAGATATTAGATTAAATAGCAGGCTTGTTTTGTTAAGAGAAAAATATTCACTTAGCTCTGGTTTTCTTGGGGAAGGAGGGCAGAGTTCATTAGCCCAGCAGAGGCTATCAGAGGCAAGGTCCCAGAGAAAGAGGCAAAAGTCACCTCCTTCTCTTCAGTGCCCAAGTTACCTGGCAGTTCTGAGTCTTGGGAATATGTAACTCTTGCCATCAACTGAAGTCAAGAGCCTTTCTGAGATTGTGCTTGGAGGGGCAAGCATTGGACAGCACTCACAGAATAGACTTAGTTACTGCATTAATTTGCTCTTATATGTAACACTACATATAGAGCTTTCATTTTTAAGAGATAGAATGTTCATTGGTGAGGAAACGGAGGCCCATAGTGGTGATAGGAAATTGCCTAAAATTATATGGCTGGTGAGTGACAGTTGCAAGAGGTGCCCAGGTCTCCTAATTCCCAGTCCAGACTCTTTCCACCACACCACTGCCTCACTTGCTTCCAACTTTCCATTGGACTTCTTCCTGTATCTGGCTCACTTCCTTATGAAGCCATAGGGTCTGGGAAGGCAGGCTTAGCCTCCTCATCTGGTACAGCTCTGAACAGAGGAAGGGATGGTCAGAATCCCCAGTCTTCCAGGCGCCCCTGTTCTCTCTCATCATAACCCTATTTATATGCATGTGGCTATCTGGCCCAATCTAAAAAGGCATCCCTGGACTGTGGACAAAACCCTGGGTCAGACAGATTCCTGGTCCCAACCAGTCCTAAAACCGGCTCTGTGACTTTGAGCAAGTTGATTAACTTCCCTAGGCCTCATTTTTGCCATCTGTCAAGACCCTTAACCAATTCTCACTCCTAGGGCATTTGTAACTTGAAGTCATAGATTAGGAAATGTTTTTAAGAGATACAACTCTGAGGTAAGGGGAAAAACTTAATGTTTCTGGCTTTTTGCAAGGTCCCAGCAGCCTGAGAACCACATCTGTTCTGTCAGCAGGGACTGGGGTGTTGCTTAATGGGGCACCTATATGCTGGCACCATATCCTGTGCAAGTTACAGGATATATAACCTGAATATATTCTGGGGTCCCACAACCCAAATACCAAATATCAAAAATAATTTCAAAAAGGAATCCTGGGGCGGCCGGATAACTCAGTTGGTTAGAGCCCAAGCTCTGAGCAACAAGGTTGCTAGTTCGATTCCCAGATACGCCAGTGAGCTGCACCCTCTGCAACTAGAGTGAAGATAACGAGCTGCGAGCTGCCGCTGAGCTTCCCCTGAGCTCCTGGGCAGCTGGATGGCGCAGTTGGTTAGAGTGCGTCCTCTCAACAACAAGGTTGCGGGTTGGACTCCCACAAGGGATGGTGGGCTGCAACTAGATTGAAAAACAGCAACGACTTGGAGCTGAGATGCACCCTCTGCACCTAAGATTGAAAGGACACCAACTTGACTTGGAGCTGATGGGTTCTGGGAAAAAACACACTGTTCCCCCAATAAAGTTCTGGAGATACACACTGTTTCCCAATAAAGTTCTGTTCCCTTTCCCCAATTAAAAAACAAATCTTTAAAAAAAAAAAAAGGAATCCCAATTTTTACTTGTATCTCTTGAGGGTGATCCAATTCATAACCTACAGCACCACTTGTTAAAATTCTCTTTCTCTTCTATTCTGCTACACTGCAGCAGTTGAGTCACTCTCTGCTTGTCTGTCCTCTGTAGTCAACAGAGCTTTTCTTTCTCTCTTTACCCACTGTCATCTTATTATGTGCATTGTCTTAGCCTTTCAAGTTTCATTTTCCTTTTTCCTTCACCCATTATCCAGATTCTCCCTAACACACAAGAAAGTTGCCCATTTCCTGCCTCTCTGGTCTTATCTCTCACCTCCTATTCTCCCAGTTCTGTATTACAGAAGCCCTGGAACTGAACAGCCCAAGACAAGATTGCCAACAACAGGTGAAGGATAAAATTATCTTGGGGTTGAGAGGAGGCGGGGCAGAGGGAGGCTGAGAACAGTCAATGATTAATAAGTTTTTATCCTGTAACAACAAGGCACCTGCCCTAAAGGAGTTCATAAGATGGGGACAATTTAAGAACAATAAAAGATGATAAATAACTAAAAGATATGGATTGCATCCTCAGGCAGACCAGGTGGAGAAAGAGGAAACTGACCTCAGTTACAGGGAGCACAGAGGGCTTGGTGAGGGGCACACAAAGAGCAAAAGCAGGAGGAATCACAGATTTTGGTGGGAAAGTATCTGAAAGACCCACTTCCTAGTTCAAATTCTCTCTGATGCTCGATTCCCTGCCAACATCCCTGGCAAGCACTGTATCAGCCTCTTCTTGAACACCTCCAGTAATGGGGCGCTTACACCTCTCAAGGCAGCCCATTCCATTTATGAACATCTGTTTTTCCTTCCTTTGAGCCAAAGTCTATCTCCGAGTGGTCTCCACTTATTGGGGACTTGAAACGGGAGAGACAGGAGGGAAGCTGTAGAGAGACAGATCTGAACAGAAGCAGGCAGGGACACATGGAGAGCAAAAAACAGAGAAGCCAAGAGATAAAGAGAAAGCTGAACAAAGCGTATGCAGGAATGTAGACTGATAACGGAGAAAAAGAGAGATTGAAGGAAGGGGCAGAAAAAAAGATTTTCAGGAGAAATTGAAGTGCAACTGAGAAAACTGTTGCCATGGTGATGGGTTTAGAGGAGGGAGTAGGAATAGAAATTGGATTATGAGTTGGGGGAGAGGGGAAGGGGTTGTTCAAGACCCAGAGTCAATGCCCCCACACCAGGCCCTCCCAGACCAGATCTCCTCCCATCCATGAGGAGTACCTTTCTCCGAGGTCTCCCCAAGGCCAGACCAAGGAGTGCAGTGGGAAAAGAAGCATTGGAGAGGCCCAGGGCTCTGGTACTCCCCCGCTTCCACTCCAGGGGTGAAACAGAACAGATATGTCCCCCCACCCCCAACATGCCTCATTGGCTCTGGTTCCATCAACCTTGCTTTCTTCTCTCCTTCTGCCTCTTCATCAGAGCCCCAAAGTGAAGAGAAGGGAGGGCGCCTGTTTTAAACACCTACTATGTGTCAAACACTGTGTTGGGTATCTCATTCCTTGTTCTATTTCACCCTTACCACAGCCTTGCAAGGTATGTTCACCACCTCCATTTATAAACAGGAAACAGATCAAGGCCCCAAGCTGGAAAGAAGCAGTCAGAGCTGGGGTGTAGCCCTGGCTCATCTGCTCCAAAGCCATTTACTCTCCTCCTAGGCCTCTGCCTACCTTGCAGAGCCTGTTTCCTATTCCCTGGCTTCTCCTGCACCCTTAGAACAGGATGGGTGGGATGGGTGCTGCTGGGGGATGGACTAGTTCAAGGCTCTTACTCCACTCTGAGAGAACTGGGAAAACTTGGCGGCAAATGTGCCACAGATAATGAGACTGGGTTAAGGGCGAGGCTCAGGGGAGCTCTGAGCTCAGAGCTCAGGGCTGGTGTTGTGGTGAGGAAGGGCTGAGGGTGGAGGAAGCTTAGAGGCTTGGCCATTTCCGGCAGAGCTGAGGAGAAACTTCCAGCAAGGCCACATGGGGAGCTGGGAAACCTTAAGCACTCACGTTTTGCAAATCTCTGAGCTAGTGAATAGAGTGACTGGGGGTTGGTATTTGATTGCAGGTCCCTGCAAGTGGAAGTATCTGGAGGGGGACCCAGCTTCCCTCCCCCTCCCTGGGCTTCTGTACAAATAGCAGTTTTGTAAAGGGCACAATATCTGATGTGCATATTAAACAGGGTCTGAGGAGGTGGGAGAAAGCAGAGTTCAGGACTGTGTGTGGCCTTGGGTAGCTGTGCCAAGACCACCCTTCCCAAACCAGAGGGCGAGGTGTGATTCTTAAGGGCCTGGCCCCTTCTCATCAAACCTTGCAGGTCTTTCTAGTGGTGACCTTGAAACGTCTCCCTGTTCTCTCTGGGGACTGGCTTGAACCACACCCTAACCTGGATGTCCCGGGGTGGGGGTTGGGGGCCAGAAATGACTGGACCCCAAGACTAATAGTCACAATTCTGTTGCGTCCCTTGTCCACTGAGTTCAAGGGATCCCAGGTCTCTGTCCCACACCCGCTGTAGAGGGGGATGGAGCTCTTTTGCTTTCCTCCTCAGGCCTGAAGGGAAGACTGATCCAGATTAACTCACTTCTGTTGCTTCAGTTCACATCTCCTCCTCCACACCCCAACAATATCCCAGGAAGTCCTTCCTGACCCTCCTTCTTTGTGCCTATCATTAGTTCCCACAGACAACTCAGAAGGGGACCCAGCCCCAGCCAAAATGGTCTAAAGAACTGTGGGGGAAGGAGGGAGAGAACAGGCTCTTCCCTCCCCTCCTCCATTGCACCTGCTTTCCCTACCCTATCTGGTCTCTTAGCCCTTTGCTGAATCTCAGCCCCCACTCCACCCAGACCTTCAGTCCTTCAACACCCTCTTGCCCAACCCAGTCCCTCTTTCCCACATCTTCCCTCCCAGACTGAAGCAATTTTATAACTCCTGGCCAAATCCAAGAAGCACATTTGAAATCTCCTCCCTGCGGACCAATCTGCTGCAGAACATGCTCCTGGAAGTGTTTTTCTTCCCGTACCTGGGGTGCTACTCCCTGCTGGCTCTTTTCTATTATTATTTTTATTTATTTATTTATTTATTTATTTATTTATTTATTTATTTTTAATATTTTTTTTTTAGGGAAGCTTCTAGGTCTCCTTTGCAGGCTCCTCTTTTCCTTTGCCCATAATGTTGGTGTCCCAGGCTCTGTCCTTGACCTGTCTTCTCATCTGGCAGGCACTCCTCTCCAAGGTTGCAGCTATCACACCTGTTCTGACAAACTTCCTGAGCTCCAGTGCAGGCATCTAACCACCTTCCACACCTCCACCTGAGTGTTCTTCAGGCACTCAATTCAGCAAGTTCAATACTGAAAGATCTCTACCCTCTTCCCACAAATCTGCTCCTCCTATCCCCACAGCAGTGATTGCCAGTAGCCACCCAGCTGCCCAAGCCAGGACCTGGGAGGAATCCTTAATTCCACTCTTCACCCCTTCCATAGCTGTCCCAGTCAAACCACCACCCCAAAATCTCTTCTTTTATCATCTTTTGCCTAGACTTTTATCTCAACAGCATGTCATCTAAAATGTCTCTCAGCACATTGCAGCAAAATGATCAATTTATGAGACATAAATTTGATCATGACACTCTCCAGTTTAAAACTCTTCAAGGGTTTCCTTTTATCCTTAGGATAAAAATTAAAATTCCTTAAACGCGCTTACAAAGCTCTTCATCTGGTCGCAGCTGCTTCTCTAGTGTCTTCCCCAAATCCCACTCCAAACCTCTAATAGGTCCACTCTCTAACCTTGAGCCCTTGCAGTTCTCTCAGCCTAGAACAGTCTCCACTCCTCTCTCAGACCTTCACCCTGCTAATTCCGACTTAACTTTCAGGTTTTCACTAATTCACCTCTTCCTTCAGGAAGGCTTTCAGGACTGCCCAAGCTTATATAAGTTGCCCCTTTGGTCAGAAGCCTTTTTGGCAAGTCATTTAACATCTTTGACCTAGTTTCCTCATGAATAAAATGAGGATAATAACAGTATCCATCTCACAGAGGTTGTTATGAGGATTAAACAACAAAATACAGGGGCGGCCGGATGGCTCAGTTGGTTAGAGCACAAGCTCTCAATAACAAGGTTGCTGGTTCAATTCCCGCATGGGATGGTGGGCTGCACCCCCCTGCAACTAAAGATTGAAAACAGTGACTGGACGTGGAACTGAGCTGTGCCCTCCACAACTAGATTGAAGGACAACGACTTGGAGCTGATGGGCCCTGGAGATACACACTGTTCCTCAATATTCCCCAGTAAAATTAAAAAAAAAAAAAAAGGCATAAAATATTTAAAAGAAAAAGAAAATACATAAAGGACTTAACACAGTGTCTGAAATACATAAAGGACTTAGCATAGTCCCTGACATGTGGTTAGCACTCAATAAATTATAGCTGTTATTCTACTAAAGTCCTGATGCAGTGCAGTAGTGGACTCTTCAGTATTTCCCACTAGACCATAATTCCAGGGAGAGCAATGTCTTGTTCACTTCTGAATATCCAGCACTTAGCACAGTGACTGGTGCAAAGGTACTTAATAAACATTTATAGAATAAATTAAGTCAAGTTAATTTTGGCCATCGTTATTTCTTGTACAGATTAGGTCTCCTTCAGGACTAAGAAGAGGCTTAATTATCCCACAATCAAGCCTCCACCTATTCTTACAGTAATCTTTCTACAGCTAAACTGCATGATGCCACTTCCCTGCTTAAACCCTGTCAAAGTCTCCTCATGTCTGTAGAAAATATGGTGGGCCAGGTCTCCTTATTTTCCATACCCCACCCCTTTCATTGCAATCCCTCCTTCCCAGGGCTCTGCCCACTGAACTCCTTGCTGTTTCTACAACCCTCCAGCCTCAGCCTCAAATAGCCTTCCTCTTTGCTCATCTAGCAAATACCTAGTGCACTTCCAACACCCTGTCCCAGATGGCACAACCTGGGTGCCCCAGTGGCAAAGCTGGCCCCAAAGACATGTGTTGTTTGGCCCACAGAGTGCATTTTTATAATGTGTATTAGTTTAAATTTGAATATAAGAACATTTTTACCTATAAATTCAGATTTTTGGCTTCTCTTGAAAAAGCAAGAAGGCATGGCCATCCTAAGTCCCCTTTCCTGCAGGGCAATTCTTCCAAAGCTGCATGGGGTGGTCCCTTTAGACACTCTCTCAAGCTGGTTTTCACCCATTTCGTTTTGGTGCGTTTGTTACCTGCTTAGCCCCTTGGGATACTGGGGTGTCTGCAGCCCCTGTCTGGCCTCACAACATTTTGATCCATCTAGCTACAATGAAGACCTTGGCTTTCTCTCCTCAACAGCCATCTAGATGGCCACCACTCTATGTCCTGCCCCATCCACACGCCACTGCTCTTCCACTTCTCTCACACCTTTATACTTCCTTGACCTTACTGAGCACCCCCACCCCTCAGTGAACTACCCAGTCGCATCACTTTTTAGAACTAGCCTAGATCTTATTTTCTATCCCTTCACTCTTGCCAATACCCTCAACATTTCATGCCTCGAAAATCCTAACCCTGAGTCAGTACAACCTGACAATTTTATCATTTATATACTCAAACTGTTGAGTAATTTTAAAAGCTCCCAAAATTCTAAGCTCTATATGATGGTTAATTTTATATGTCAGCTTGACTGGGCCATCATGCCCAGATGCTTGGTCAAACATTATTCTAAATGTTTCTGTGAAGGTGTGTTTTGGATCAGATTAACATTTAAATCAGTGGGCTTTGAGTAAATCAAATTACCTCAAAATATGGGTGGGCCTCATCCAAGCCGTTGAAGGCCCTAATAGAACAAAGACTGACCTTCCCCCTCTCCCCACCGAGACTTGGACTTGAACTGCAACTCTTTTCCTACATCTCCAGTCTGTTGGCCTCCCCCATCAGATTTTGGACTTGCCAATTGAGCCAATTCCTTAAAATAAATATCTCTATACATCCTGTTGGTTCTGTTTCTCTGGAGAACCATGACTAATACAGTCGGTGCCCCCTGAAGACCAGTGGTCCTCAAGCTTATCTGGGCCATCACCACCAAAAACACACTTCCTCAAGGCTCTTTGTAGCTGAGTCCTACTCTCCCCACAAGACCCCAAACGCTTCTCCCCCTTGAGTTTCCTACTTCCCAGAGAATGCAGAGGCCTTCAGGAGGGCCTTCCATCCTTTATTACCCAGCCTTTCCCATCCCACCCCACCCCCCAAAAAGTATAAGTTTTCTCTGCATCATTACCCCTATTCTCTCTGCTGGAAAGTGTTTCTATAGCCAAAGGGTAACGCCTCCACCTCTGATCTGAACGCCATTTTCTTCCTCCAGAAGCCTCTCTGTCAATTATACCCCTTTTGGTATCTTTAACTTTAAAAACAAAATGGATAAGCCTTTTCTGTACCCCAAATTCCCCTCATTATGTCTCCTTCACTCCCCAGCCAAACTTCTTCAAAAAACCATCTATAGAGTTCTACCTTTACTTCCTCTTAGGTAACTCTGGACTCTTACAGCCTAGCTTCTGCTTTCCTAGTCTGCAGGAAGCTGCTTCTAAAGATACGCATAACCCTCAAGATGCTAAGCTTGGTGGACCTTTTTCAGTCCTTACCCTCAAATCATTCGATACCTCCATTTTGAAACTCCATCCACTCCCTCCTGGTTTTCCTTCTAATTTTCATTCCTCCTTCATCACCTCATCTCCCTTATCTGTCCTTTAAATGCTGTGTTTCCCAGTATCCTGCCCTTGCTGTCTTTTTCTTCCCTTCTGTTACTTTCTTCAAGGACTCTTCCACATTCATGATTTTAATCATTGCTCACCTTTCCTCTCTTTATCCCATACCTCTCCTCTCCTCCAGACTCACATACTTAATTATGAAAACATCCAGAGGACATAACAACTCACCCCAAAACTAGTCATTTATAAAAACAGCCCTTTAGGGCCAGCCCGGTGGCTCAGGCTGTTAGAGCTCCGTGCTCCTGACTCCAAGGGCTGCCGGTTCGATTCCCACATGGGTCAGTGGGCTCTCAACCACAAGGTTGCCAATTCAATTCCTCGAGTCCCTGCAACTAATAACAGCAACTGGACCTGGAGCTGAGCTGCGCCCTCCACAACTAAGACTGAAAGGACAACAACTTGACTTGGAAAAAAGTCCTGGAAGTACACACTGTTCCCCAATAAAGTCCTGTTCCCCTTCCCCAATAAAATCTTAAAAAAAAAAAAAAAAAAAGAACTAAATTAAAAACAAAACAAAACAAAACAAAACAAAAAACAGACCTTTATTCTGAGAATCAGGAAACAGGAGAGACTTAGCTGGGTGTTTCTGGTTCAGGGTGTCTCATGCAGTTGCAGCAAAGCTGTCCACCTGGATCACAATCATCTGCAGGCTATACTGGGCCTGGGGGCTGTGCCTCCGAGCTTGCCCATTCACGTAGCTGTAGGCTGGAAGTCTCAGTTCCTCAGCGGATATTGACAGGGGACCTCAATCCCTTGCCATGTGGACCTCCCCATAGAGTTGTTCCCATGTCCTCCAGAGAGCAATCCAAGAGAGAGCAAGGAGGAAAATGCAATGCCTTTTATGACCTGGCCTCAGAAGTGACATACCATCACTTGTGCTATATTCTATTGGCCACACAGACCAACCCTGACACAATGTGCCAATCCATTACTTGCTACCATTCCATTCTCCACACTGTTTCCAGAATGATCTTTACACAATTAAAACTCCTCAATAGCTTTCTCTTTTCTTCAGGGTAAAAAACCAAGCTCCTTAGCATAGCCTACTAAGTCACTGGTGACCCTGACGGTGGCTAGAGCTCTCATCACACCCATCTTCAAATACATCTTTCTAGGCAAGATGTACAGTTCGTAGTTCTCAGATGGTGTCAAAATAATTCACATCTCTGAGTCTTTTTTTTTTTTTTAAAGATTTTATTGGGGAAGGGGAACAGGACTTTATTGGGGAACAGTATGTACTTCCAGGACTGTTTTTTCCAAGTCAAGTTGTTGTCCTTTCGGTCTTAGTTGTGGAGGGCGCAGCTCGGCTCCAGGTCCAGTTGCCATTGCTAGTTGCAGGGGGCGCAACCCACCATCCCTTGTCGGAGTCGAACCAGCAACCTTGTGGTTGAGAGCCCGCACTCCAACCAACTGAGCCATCCGGAAGGCAACTCAGCTCAAGGTGGCATGTTCAATCTTAGTTGCAGGGGGCGGAGCCCACCATCCCTTGTGGGAGTCAAGGAGTTGAACCGGCAACCTTGTGATTGAGAGCCCTTTGGCCCACGTGGGAATCAAACCGGCAGCCTTCGGAGTTAGGAGCATGGAGCTCCGAACACCTGAGCCACCGTGCTGGACCCCTCTGAGTCTTTTCATTTGCCCCTCCCTCTTTTTGGAATATCCCCTTCCATACTTCAGTCAGGCTAACTCTGGTTCATTCTTCAAGACTCAGCAACCTGAGAGCAGGAATTGTGTGTTATCATCTCTGTACTTTAACACCTCGCATGGTACCCAGAGAAGAGTTGTTCAACAACTGTTTACTGAATGAAGTGTTTATTGTGCGCCTGGTACCCCTGTGGCATGCTTGCTATACAAGGAAAAAGCTGGTCCAATCTCAGTCACTTTTGCCTCTCAGACTGCCTTTTCTGCCCATCCATCCCCTTTTTCATCAATGACACAGCTGGAAAAGCAAATTCTAAATTCTCTGCCACTTCGGGGCGGCTGGATGGCTCAGTTGGCTAGAGTACCAGCTCTGAACAGCAGGGTTGCCAGTTTGATTCCCACATGGGCCAGTGAGCTGCACCCTCCACAATCAGATTGAAGACAATGAGTTGCTGCCGAGCTTCTGGAGGGGCGGCTGGATAGCTCAGTTGGTTAGAACACGAGCTCTCAGCAACAGGGTTTCCGGTTCAATTCCCTCATGGGATGGTGGGCTGCGCCCCCTGCCACTAAAGTTTGAAAATGGCGACTGGACTTGGAGCTGAGCTGCGCCCTCCACAACTAGACTGAAGGCCAACAACTTGACTTGGAGCTGATGGGCCCTGGAGAAACACACTGCTTCCCAATATTCCTCAATTTTAAAAAATCAATCTAAAAAAATTATCTGCCACCTTAATCTCTACTCACTCAATGACCTTGGGAAAGTCATTTATTGCCTCTGAGTCTCTAGTCTTCACCTGTACTAAGGGTTAATAAAAAGGAGAGGATAAGATGAATTACTTAATATTTATTCAACCAGATATTGTCCTAGACACTCTTAAATAAATTAGCTTGACGGATAGTTACAATATCCAGTGAGACAGACTTTATACCCTTTCTACAGAAGAGGAAACTGAAACTCAGAGTAGTCAGGTAGGGAACTTGGTCAAAGTCACAGAGCTAGCAGCAGATTTGGGTAAATGGTTTTATCATAAGCAACATTAGAGAGAAAAAAAAGGAGCATCCAGGTCTTTTCCAGCTGAATGACTGAGATTCTTTTATTCTCACAGCTTTTTCCAGCCTCAGATCTCAAGGATACAGGCTCTGCCATTTCCTATCATACCAACATCTGGTGAGCACTGCATCTTACCTCTAGGTTCAACTCCCTAGGGTTTCCCCCAGTTTGTCATATACATTATGACAATGATCTCCTGCATTCCTTCTGCACCTTTATTTTAAAGCATTTTTACACCTGTTATATGTTACCAGATGAATCAGAAGGAATGAGTCTCCCCATTTTATGTGAGAAAATTGAGGTTCAAAGTGACTCACCTAAAGTTATATGGTATCACTCATCAAGAAGAGGACAATAGTTCCTATTAGAAGCTGACATGTCCATAGAGCCAACGAGACACATTTTTCTAATTCACTGGGAAGCAGAAGAGTGGCATTGTGGAAGAGAACCGCCAGTATATCAAACATACCTGGGTTCTGATCTGAGATCCTCTGATTGCAAAACTACCATAGTTCAAGGGGAAAAAAAGTACTGTAGTTCAGCAAGAGTAGATCTGATTTAGGAACTAATTTTCTAATCCAGACAGAATAGGGAGATTAGGAGCTCTTTGAGGGCAGAAAGTTATCTTTATATCTCTGGTGCCTAGCCAGTTCCAGAAATGTATCTGGTACTTAATAAATGTTTGTTAATTTGAATATTGGATTTGTAAGGAAATAGGCAGGGGAGGGAACTTGAGAGCGTTTAGAATCAAGACTCCAAGAGGGGGACAGCCTAGAAAGAGTGGGTCCAAGAGAGAGACACCAGGCATTTATGGTTCTGGTTCCTTTACTCCAAGACATGAGAAAATTCTCCAGAGGAACAGGGTGCTGTGGCTTTAAATGACTTCAGTGTTGTCAATGAATCGGCTCTGCTAAAAGAGTTATCCTCTTGCTCTTCTGCTTGGCCTCCCCCTCCTCTCAGCTCCCCAAACCCTTCTCAGCTACTGTGATGGGATAATTAGATGCGAGAGCTCAGCACAGATGATGCTCCAGTTGCTTAGCAACTAATGGTATCCATGGAGACCGCAAAGCACAGCCTCTAGAGCGGCCAGTGAGCAGCTTGTCAGGGCAAGGAGAAGACAGCAACTCTCAGCTCCTCCAGAAATATGGGGAGGGCCAGTGGCGGGGAGGGAGGTTGGAGGGAGAAGAGAGGGTTTAAAGGCACAGGGCCCTCTTATCCCTTTAAAACCTGGTCAGAGCTCTGCCCTCTTCTACCCCACTCTGTCCCATTCATAATTTCAGATAGGAATGGGGCTTAGGATTGGACCCAACACAACCCACTTTGCAATAAATCCAACCTCTTCCCCTTTCTGCTTCCTGGTTTGTGATTGAAATGGAAAAACATACCTCCCAGGCCCAAGTGTAAACATCCTCCTGGATTAGTGACGAGGGGATTTGAAGAGCACCAGGAAAATCCCCTCGCCCCTGGAATTCCACCTGTTAGTCCATTCCCTCCAAAATTCTCCTCAATGTACAAAAGATTCTCTTTTAGTTTGTAGAGTGATAGTAGAATCTGATCTAAAAGAGGACAAAAGCCAAAGTGCAGGTAAAACAATTTAATTATTTACCCAAAGGCAGCCTGTTCTGGGAGACTGGGTGGAGAAAACACTTGCCCCTGATCTTCATCAAAGAGGATCCAGGGTGTGTATATGTGCAGATGTGCAATACAGAGCATCTGGAAACTCAGAACAGGGCCTCTCAGACTAGTATCATTCAGTGTTACCCAGCAGCTTGCTGGAAATGCAGAATTGCAGGCTTCATCTCAGACCCACTGAATCAAACTGCACATTAGCAAGATCCCTGGTGACTCATCTGCACATTAACTCTGGAGAAGCACTGATCTAAGACCCTCCAACCCTCTGCGTGCGTCCATGAGTTCTGTCTTTAGTGTCACCGCTGCTTGCACCCCAGGCTTTGAGCATAACCTGCCCACAATGGGGATAAGGACACAACTCCACCAGTCCTTCATTTCCCTATCTGGACCTGGATCCTTCTCTGGGACTGGGGAAGATAGAGTGATTCATGGAGTAAAAAGCTGTACATAACATTCTGCAGCGATCTCAGGCCTCTGCGACCTCTCTTGACGTGTCCACTTTCCACAAGTGACTTCACCTCTCTGAGTCTCAGTTTCTACATCTGCAAAACGGAGCCAATAACATCTACTGCCCAGGATGTCTGTGAGGATAAGCATGCTAGAGCGTGCAAGGCCCAGGGTTTCCTCCTAATCTCTCCTCTCCCTCTGCTCATAATTCCTTCTTCACCTCTGTCTAATTGAGCACATGGGTAGGGGATGCAGTCAGAGAAGTCGTGTCTCTTTTTCAATTTTTCTTACCAGGTCTCTTTCTCTTCTTTATTCTCAAACAGTTCAACAAAGGTCGCTGACTCAAGGCTGACTGTGCCCACCTCCACCCTTGGACGGGTCAGTGCCAACTTCTCTGGTCTCTCCAGAAGTCTTACTTGGCACTCTTGACCCCATTCTCTTCTCTCACAGCAGCAACACCTGGGCCTCAGAGGACACCAAGAATTAGAACCCCTGGCTCTGCTGCCCTACTACCAGTTTCCATTTCCCTCCCATTCTTGCCCAGCCAAGACCCTTTCAGGAGCCCCAGGGGTTACTCTCCTCTTCCTGCACACCAGGGCAACCTCAGAACTTCCTGTCCTCCTGGGGAAACCTCCCACCACCTGGGGGGAGTTATTTTCTACAGGCTGGGCTCCACATGCTTGTGCAGCAGGAGCACTGGTGGGAGTCCCAGAAGTCCCAGAAGAAGGGGTGATTTCCACCCCCCCACCTTAGTTGCCCTGCCCCTCCGCAGCTGACTAAGCCACCAAGATCCAGTCAAGATCCCTACTCCTGGCCTGAGGGCCAGCTCCCCATCCTGAAAAACCTGTCTGCCCCCCAGCCCCATCTCCCCACCCCAGACTGTAGGGCCCAAGGGGCAGGTTGGACAAGATTCCCCTCCAGCCCCTCCCTCCCCCAGGACAAAACCAGTCACCCCAGAGGCAGGGCCTCACTTGCCTCAGGAAGCCACAGCCTGCTAGCGCTTGTTCCAGCTTCCAACCCAGCTATGGCATCCCCACTACCCATCAGAGCCTCGTCCTTTGTCCTGATTCTGCTGGCTCTTCTGGCCCCAGGAGCTGCAGGTCTCGGCCACTTCTGGCAGGGTGGTGGGGAGGGGCTGGGGCCTGGATAGGCACTGTGCATTCCAGGGCTCTGAAAGAGGAGCTCTTCTGGCCAGTTGGAGGTGGGGGCCTGGTGATGGCAGTGACCAGGCATCAGTCACTGAGCTAAGTGCACACTCCTGGTTCTCTTCCAGACCCAGAAGGCAGAGAGGTGAAGGGAGGGGCCCAAGGCTGCGGGAAGGGATGAAGTTGGGCGCTGCCCACTCCTGGCACCCAGAGTTTGGAGACTTGGTGGAGTATTATGCTTCTGCAGCCCAAGCTTGCCACCTGGTGGTCAGATGCACATAGGCCTGTGTTCTGTCAACAGACTACAGAGTGGAAGGTGGAGGGAGGATTCTGCATCCTTAGAAAAAGCCTGTGGCGGCTAGGCCAGATCTGAAGGTAGGGGAGAGGAATTGAATTCCCCCCCCACGCACACACTTAACTTCCTCCTGGCCCTCCAGCAGACTTCAACATCTCGAGCCTTTCTGGTCTGCTGTCCCCGGCGCTAACGGAGAGCCTGCTAGTTGCCTTGCCCCCCTGTCACCTCACAGGGGGCAATGCCACACTGATGGTGCGGAGAGCCAATGACAGCAAAGGTCTGCTACCCTGTCCCAGGGCATCCCCTTAGCCCTTTCCCAATACCTCCCCAACAGCCCTTCTCCCACGCATGCCTCCCTGGGCCCACACTCTAAATGCTACCCCTTCTCCTTGGGGCCTTCAGAAACTTGACCCTGCTTTTCATCCCCAATTTCCTGCCCAGTGGTGAAATCTAGCTTCATGGTGCCTCCATGCCGTGGGCGAAGGGAACTGGTGAATGTGGTGGACACTGGGGCTGGCTTCACTGTCACCCGGCTCAGTGCTTACCTGGTGACAAACCTCGTGCCAGGAACCAAATACTAGTAGGTACCAGATCCAGGCCTGGAACAACTGCAGGAGGAGAAGTTGGGTCCTGACATTTGGTGGTGGTGGTAGTGGTGGGGATGTGGTCAGCATGGGGGAGAGAGTGAGGGCACAGCTAAAAGGGTCAAGAATGGGCCTCTCCTGGAGGAGGGCACAATGGAAGCACAACTGCAAAGAAGGAGGCCTGGTCTCCCTCTTTCACCAAGTCCCAGATACTCACTGAGGATTCTTTCCTCTCTCTCTTCCAAACCCCATTACAAAAGCATTTCCTACCTAGTGATGAAGGGGACATCCGCTGAGTCCAGCAGAGAGATCCCAATGTCCACACTTCCTCGTAAGTAACGCCTGCTCCCTCTCACATATCAAGGCCCCCAGATCTTCCCTGTCCCCTTCCCGCCACACCCCAGCTGCCCCTCAGTGTGCTCCCTTAGCTCCTTTGCTTTCCTCTATCGTAACATTGAGCCCTTGGCATTTTAACTGTCTGTTGACTCATCTTCCTGCACTGCTAAATTAAAGATTCTTTGTGGGTAGGGATTGTGTCTGATCAATTTATGTATCTTCAATGAGTGATGTAGGAGATGCTTCATAAATGTGTATTTGATGGATGTCTGAATCACTTGATCAGTTGGATGGTGGATGAATAAATAGATGAAAGGATAGCTAGCTGGATAGCTGGATGAGGGGCTAGGCTGAGTGCCTCGTGTAGGATAGGGGCTCCTCCTGCCCACAAAGCCCACTCCGCTTTCTCTTCTGACAGGAAGGAACGTGGAGTTCATTGGTCTGGGAATGGCCCGGACAGGGGGCATGGTGGTCATCACAGTGCTGCTCTCTGTCGCCATGTTCCTGCTGGTTCTGGGCTTCATCATCACCCTGGCACTGGGTACCAGAAAGTGAGGCGGCCTGCACTGGGCAGTGGGCTCCTCCTGGAAGTCCAGGGCACTGTCCATCTCTCCAGCCCAGAGCTTTGCCTTTTGCTCCTGCCTCCTCTCCTGAAAAGATTGCCTGCTCCCAGTCCTCAATCACCAGTCTTTGGCTGTGCCTTTACTTCAGTGCCTTTACCTCCATTCCCTTTACTCTCCCTGCCCCTTGTCCCCTAATTACTCACCTTCGCCCAACCCTTCCTATTATTCCCTTCACTCCACCCCTGTCAGAATTAGTTTTCCTTCCATTTCACCGCTTTAATTACGTCCAACAATTCACCCCTCCCCAGTGAACTAAACCCGTACAATAAAGTTGGATGTCACCTCTGCTGTGTGTGTTTCCTTTCTGTGGGCTCCACTTTGGCACAAACCTATAGAATCCATGTCTAGGCTGCAGGTGCTCCCATCCCCTCCTTGTTCACGGCCCCAGGAGGCAGGAAGGGGCCAGATGAGATAAGAACTCAGGAGTCAGAGTTCTCAGACCCACATCTAGGCTGTGGATTTTGCACCCTCCATAGCAGGCCACCCAACCAGGAGACGGAGCACCATGGGGGGGGAGGGAGCTAGAGGCCTGAGGGCCTTTGGGTGGGGGGCTGCTGGCAGAACAAGAGGAAATGTTGGGGAAAAGATTAGAGTCTCTGATGGGAAAGACAGAGGGCCACCAGGATGAGACCAAAGGACAGGTTACTGGGGGCTGTGGGGAATGGAGACTAGGCTAAAGGGGCTTTAAAAAGAGAGAGCAGAAATAGAACCCTGGGAGTAGAGAGACAAGAGTGGTACAGTTTGGTAACTGAGGGAAAAAGCAGGAGTCGTCACCCTTATTCACTTTTGTCCTCTCCAATATGCATTCAGTTGGTTAGAGTGTGAGCTCTGGGCAAAGGCGCTGCCGGTTCAATTCCCACGAGGCCCAGTGAGCTGTGCCCTCCGCAACTAGAACGAAGTCAATGAGTTGCTACTCAGCTCCTGGGTGGCCAGATGGCTGTTGGTTGGAGCATGTCCTCTCAACCACAAGGTTGCCAGTTCGACATAAGGGATGGTGGGCTGCACCCTCTGCCACTAGCAACGGCAACTGGACCTGGAGCTGAGCTGCGCCCTCCACAACTAAGACTGAAAGGACAACAACTTGACTTGGAAAAAAAGACCTGGAAGTACACACTGTTCCCCAATAAAGTCCTGTTCCCCTTCAAAAAAAAATTTGTAATCAATTGTTATCTCTGACTAACACAAAGGATAAGTTTTGTTTTATTGTTCTTCCCTTTGTGCATTCTATACTTCCAAGTTTTCTCCATCCAACGTGTATTTTTATAGTTAGGGAAATAGTATTATCATTAAAATTAGTAGTAGTAGTAGTAGTATTAAAGGTAGAATCCTAACACTTTTAAAAAGGAAGCTGTTATTTCCACTGTAGTTAAAACATTTATTGAGGGTCTCCTCTGTGCCTTGTACTCTCAAAGTTTCTGGTCTGGTAGACATGCAACAGACAACACAGCATGGGCTCTACTGGGGAACCCAGGATGAGCAAAAGAACCCGAGGGGGCTAGCTCACCCACTAGCCAAATCTGGGACAAAGGTTTAAAACAAATAATGATAGTAATGAATTATAATCCACACAATAAAATAAGAATCCTTTGAATCCATACTAATAAACATACAGATATGGGATAGGGAAAAGCTCTTCCTTACAATAGAATGCGAACTAAATAAATGAGAAAGGAACGACAGAGTTAGAAAAAAAATCAATTTACACCCATCAAGTAATGATTGATTCAGGCAAGAACCATAAATGGATGCCAGAATTAGTGGGCCCAAATTTGGTGAGGAATAGGATTTTAGATCAAAGTATCTCCCCACAAATTACTTTCTAATTACAAAGTGTGAGGGAGATCATTTTACAGTAGAAAAACCTGGTGGATGCCATTGAACCAAGTGATTGACATTAGCATCACTAATAATGGGACAAACTAACATAATGTGCCTCCTGCTATGATGTGCTAAGAAGGCAACATCACCTCTGGTATTCCTGTTAAAAATGCCTAAGTCTAATTATGAGGAAACATCAGATAGAATAAATGGCCTGTAATGGTTAAAAATATCAGTATTACAAAAGATTAAAAAGGCTGAGAAAGTGCTCCAGATTAAAGGAGACTAAAGAAATATGAAAATTAAATGTACTGCATGATCCTGAGTTGGATCCTAGACCAGAAAACAAATTCATATAAAGAATATTATTGGGACAATTGGTAAAATTTGAATAGGATCTGTACATTAAATATAATGTTGAATTAATGTTAAATTTTCTGATTTTGATGAGTTTCTTATTTCTGATTTCCTGGTTATGTAAGCCAATCTCCTTGTTTTTAGGAACTACACGGTGAAGTATTTATGGGTAAAGAGGCATGATGTCTGCAAATTACTCTTAAACAGTTCAGAAAAAATAATAGTATATACATGTCTTATGCGTACATGGAGAGAAAATTAAAGTGTAATAAAATGTTAATAATTGGTGTAATTGGTAAATTACAAGATTTAGGTAAATGGGAATTTTTTTATAGTATTCTTAGGATTTTTCTGTAAATTTCAAATTATTAAAAATAAAATTTAAGAAACCACCATTTAATCCTATCTCCACAATGTACTACAGACAAGATCTTGGATAAGCTATAAAATCAATCAGAACTTCTATAAAGTTAATACTATCACGGGATCATTCTGAACCGGTAGACGGATTCATTAAATAAAATAAGAGCTTTGTGCAAATGTAATAGGGGAACAGGACCTGGAATAGCTCTCTTCTGAGCCCCCAAGATTCCCCAGGCCCAATTCGAAAGCATCGGGGTTTGAGGAAAGACTTGGCAGAAAAGTACTCAGTTGAGGCCAGAGGCGATTAAAGGCGTCAACGCTAACTCCATCAGAGCAGGCAAAACTAACTCAATCAGAGCCTGGGTATTTAAGCAAGTGGCTCAGAGACCTCGGCCTCAGTCTCTCCGACTCTCCCACCCCCCACCCCCCCACCCCCGCCCGGCTCTCTCTCCTCTCCCTGAAGGTGGACCTGAAACTCCAACACCTTGACTTCTGGGCCAGCCTCCATGGCCAGGTCCCAGGGTTGCTGGACTGGGACATGGGGAACGAGTGTTTTCTGGCCTTCACGACAACGCACCTGCCCTTAACTCAGCAGAACCGTGAGTGCCCGAGAGGGGGGAGGTGGGGGATGGGCGTGCTGGGTGGCCCGGGTGGGGGTCTCGTGGGACCGGAGCCAGTGGGCTCCCCAGCTTTCGACCTCGCACCCCGCCTGGGGCGAGCTCCGGCGATGGCACAGTTTCGGCCCGCGTCCTCCCTGTTGAGTGCCGCAGCCCCCTCCCCCACGCCACTTGCCCAGCAGCTATCGGGCCGCCCCGACTGCAAGCCCACGGAGGGCAGCGATCCTGCTGGACACGACGCTTTCAACTATACCCGACCCGCCCAGCTCCTTCCCAGAACCTTCTAGGCCTCTTCGCGGCCTTTGCTCCAGGGCACCTATCGCCATTTGGCGCACTACATATTTTACTCATTTTTCTGTTTTTAAAAAGACTGCAATTTATCAGTTGTGTTCGCGGCTGTATCCCCGCCTCTTGATACGTCTGACACCCAAAGGAGTTCACTATTTGCTGAATGGGTAGCTGGCCGGTTGGGGTCATTTAAAAAAAAAAATTTCAGTTCAAGTGCGGATAGTTGATGTAATCACCTTCTACATTCTTGGTAGGTTATGTCATCTGTTCGGGCAAAGTACTTAGATTAACTCATTTTCCCCCTTTCCACCCCACTGCTATCACCTCCCACACTCCCATATATTTAATCTAACCTATTCAACGTCTTTAGATAGCTGTATCTTTGAAAACTGTTTAGTATTATTTTGTGACTAATTTACATAATTCTCATTGCTTTTTAACCCCTACTCATTGTTTTTGAGAGGGATTTAGGTTGCTAAATATAGATCTGGTTCCTCATTTTTGACTTGTGTATAAGTCTATCATCTGCATATGGTACCTTTTTTATTTTTTTGTTTTTCAATTATAGTTGCTAGTCAATATATTTCTTTCAAGTGTTCCACATATTGGTTAGACAATTACATAATTTAGGAAGTGATCCCCCAATAAGTCTAGTATTCACTTGGCACTATACATAGTTATTACAATATTATTGACTCTATTCCTAACGCTGTGCTTTATATCCTGGTGACTATTTTGTAACTACCAGTCTGTACTTAATCCTTTCACCTTTTCCACCACTACCACCCAACCCCCTTCCCATTTGTTAACCATCAGTTTGTTCTCTGTATCTATGACTTTGTTTGTTTAGTTTGTTTTTTAGATTCCACACATAAGTGAGTTCCTTGTGGTATTTGTCTCTCTGTCTGATTTCACTCAGCATAATACCCTCTAGGTCCATCCATCTCGCATGCATATGCTCAGCCTTTTGCATTTAATTCTCTGTACTAATGGAGACCTAGATTGCCTCCAACTCTGACACCATAGTAATGCTGATGAGCATTCCTATTTCTTCACTGGTTTAGGAAATATTTATTGAGCACCTCCAATTTGCCAGGCACTGTTCTAGACACTTGTGATACATAATGAACAAAACAAAAGCAGACAAGTCTTCATAAAGCTTACATTCTACTGGGGACAGACAGGCAATCCACACAAAAATGTTACATACTAATATGTTATAAGGTGATAACTGACACGGGGAAAGAAGGACACAGCATGAGGGTTCAAGGATGGAGGGGGAAGCACGGAAAGTGGTGGCAGCTACAGTTTTAAACAGGGTCATTAGAGACCCTGTTTCATTGAGAGACCCAGGCTTCATTGAGAACATAATATTTTGAGTAGTGAGTTAAAAGAGGTGAGATGGTGAGCCAAGAGGATATTTAGAAGAAAAGCTCCCCAGGCAGCAGAAATAGCCAGTGCAAAAGCCCTAAGGAAGGAATATGCTTGGAGCCGTTGAGGAACAGTAAGGAGGCCAGTGAGGCTGGATCAAGGTAAATAAAGAGGAGTGCTCACAGGGTGTAGAGCAGAGATCAGGAAGAGCTATCTTCCACTTTAAGGACGTTGGAGTTGACTTTGAGTAAGATGGGGCATGATTGAAAGGTCTTGAGTAGAGAGGCACAATCGCCAGCTTCATGAGTATGTGACGTGTACAGTTGCATAGGGTAGCTATTATACTTGGTTTAATGCTCTGCTATCACTATCTTGAGATTTTTAATAATTTTTGAACAAGGAGCTCCACATTTTTATTTTGCACTGGGCAGATTATGTAGTCAATCCTGCATGATTTATATTCTGAAAAGATCACTGTGGCTGCTGTATTGAGGGTGCATTGTAGACATAAAGAAACTAGGAGCCTAGAAGTCAGGAGACTGGTTAGGAGTCTACTATAGTAATCCAGACAAGAGATGGTGCTAGACTGACCACGAGGGTGGTAGCAGTATGTGGTGAGAAGGTAGAACCAGCTAGATTTGCTGATAGATAAGATGTGTGGTAAAAGAAAAATTAGAGGATGACTTCTAAGTTTTTGGCTGATTAAGTGGAAGGATTGAGTTGCCTTCTACTGAGGAAGCTTCTGGTAGGAGAGGTTTCGGGAAGAAAATTAGGAATTCAGTTCTGGGCATAATGAGTTTGAAATACTTTTTAGATATCCAATTAGAAATGTTGAGTAAGCAAGGCAATGTATGAGTCTGGAGTTCTGGAGAGGTGTAGACTGCAGATATAAATCTTGAGAGTCTTTGGTATAGAGGTGCATTTAAGTAGTGGGAGAGAGAAGGAATAAAGATGAGTCCTGGGGGGGGGGGCTTCCAAGAGATTGGAGAGAAGAGAGATAACCAAAAACTGAGGAAATGATCACTGAGAATCAAAACTGACATTGTGCTCTTGTGGAAACCAAGTGAAGAAAGTGTCTCAAGGAAGGAGTGGTCATTTGAGAGGAATGCAGCTGAGAGATCTGGCAAGAGGTGGGTTGACAATTGGACTTTGCAAAGCAGAGCCATGAATAAGTGGCCAAAGCCTGATTAGCAAGGGTTTAAGAGTAGAAGAAGGGGAAGTAGAGACAGAAAGTATAGGCAGTTCTTTCAAGGAGTTCTGCCTCAAAAGAAAGCAAAAATGTGGAATAGTGGCCTGGCACAGAACGTGGGGACCAGAGAAGTTATTGTTTTTCATATGATGAGAGAATTTATAGCATATTTAAGTGCTGATGATAATGATCCAATAGAGACCAAAAAAATTTAATAATAGGAAAGAGAAGAGAGGATTGTTGGAACATTGTCTTTCAGAAGGCATGAGGACATCTGTGCCAGAGAAAGGGAGGGAGGAAGACAAACTGACAGACAGACAGACAGGCGTTATATCCTTTGATCCCACTTGCGATCACCAATCTGTTGGTCCTGTCACCCTTTTACTGCTGCCCATCACTGGATGTTGTCTCTTCTTTAACCTGTAATCCCATTGTCAAACATGCTGACTCTCTTGCATACACCCTTTCAATTCCTTTGGCCCTGTATGGCTTTGGAGCACTTGCTGGGCCAAACCACAACCCTGATCAAATCCAAGTCTACCAAACAAGTGCTCATAGATTAATGGATTAGTGATATCAGTGGTATCAAAGGATAGTTGGAGTTGAGAGTGAGATAGCTGGAAAAATAGGAAGTGATATATTTTTATGTGGTACAAAAGTGAGGTTATGGAGAGGTTGCAGTTGTTGGTTCAGGTTATGACAGTGACAGAGACCATCTAAAGTAGAATGTAAGGCAAAATCTTTGTAGAAGAGTTTAGGAAGCCAGTTTATTAAAAGAATCATCTATCTATTGAAATAGCCAAGACTTAAGGCAGGCGAAGTTTTAGTGACAGTGAGCCTCTGAATGAAGGAGAGTGACCAAGAGTTTGGTAGATGATAGTAAGATTAGTATGTAAGTTCCTATATTAACTTGAATATACATACCCAGGAATAGACAGTATAATAAATTATAGTCCTCCCTCATTATTCTTCACAATGGCAACACCAGTTGCTATCAGATCTGCAGTGTAATACAGGATTCTATTTTTCTGCACCTTTGCCAACAGTTGGTATTATCTGTTTTTATAATTCTTGTCAGTTTGATATAAAGTGTTATCTCTTTATTTTATTTTCTTATTACTAGGAAGACTAAGCATCTTTAGTCATTTAGGTATCCCCTCCTTGTGAATACTGATTTGTATCTTTTGCCCATTGTAGGTTTGTGTTAGCTTTTTCACTTATTGAGTTGTAGAAGCTGTCTATTAATTGAATTTTCTAATTTACTTGGTTTGATTTTTTTCCTTGTGATTTTTACTATGCAGAACCTTTTAATTTTATGTGTTATAATACCTGCATAAAATGTACAGCTTACTTTGAGATTAATTGGCACCTTTTAATATGTATTATATGTTTTTGTTTATTCAGGTCTTTTATGTCCTTAAATAGTGATGGCATTTTTTTCCCATAAAAGTCTTCATTCTTACTCCATTCTTTGATGGAGTAATCCCTAGATACTTTATAACTTTGGTTGCTATAGTGAACAGCACCTTTAAAAAAATTTTTTTACATATATATATATATATATATATATATATATATATATATATATATATTTCCAGTTTCTTAACGCTGGCATAGAGGAACAGTATTGATTAGTGTATTGTTCTTATATCCAGCAAATTTCCTGGACTCTTATTCGTTCTAATTGTATATTGATTTTGTATGGTTTTCTGCATTAATCATTTTTTTCTGTAAATTATGATAGTTTTGCCTTTTTCTCTCCAGTTTTATATCTCTTGCTACGTTTTCCTTTTTTGAATACTGTGTTGAACATTAGTGATGTAATGGGTATCCTTTCTAATTACTGAACTCTCCAATAAGTATATCATCATTTTCCAGACAAAAGCCTAGATTCATCTGTAATATGATAGCACTCATGGAGACAGTGAGGGAGACACAAATAGTTCTCCCTAACCCCAAGGAGCCAACACAGTGCCAAGCAGATAGCTCTAATATGTATGCTGTACTTGATTTACTCTTAGCCCACCATGTATTCATTCATCCGGTTAAGTTGAGCTCCTCCCATGTGCCAGGCAGCAAACAAGACAGACCTGGAAATAGACTCTAAGCAAGTAATTACAATAAAATATGCTATGGGAGGGTTTAGACAGGTGGTCAGAGAAGGCCTGCTTTAGAAAGATGCTTAAACAGAGACATGATGGGTGAGTAGCAATTAACTAGGCAAGCAGGAAGAAGGAACAGTGTTTCTGGCAAAGGAAACAGCTCCTGGGAAGGCTTGGGATCTAGAGTGTGGTCTGTTGGAGAGATGGGTGGAGAGCCTGGGAGCAATGACTCAACACTGAGGAGGAACAGGGCCTTTTAGACTGTCTCAAGGAAGACTATCTTTAGATTTGGCCCAAGGGCAATGGAAAGTTTTACACAACAGGCTGACAAGATTGGATTAACATTTTAGGAAAATCACTCAAACTGCAATATGATCAGTTAAAGAAAAGAGGATAAACAGACCATTTAGGTTATGGGCTTGGACTAGGATAGTGGGACTTTGATTGATTGGGTGTGGCTGTATAGGAAAGAGAAGAGTCAAGAAGGATTTCCAAGTCTCTGGCCTAAAAGACTGATTAGAGAGTGGTGCCATTTGCTGAATAAGAAATACAGGAGGGGGCCGGCCCGGTGGCTCAGGCGGTTGGAGCTTGGTGCTCCTAACGCTGAAGGCTGCCAGTCCGATCCCCACTTGGACCAGTGGGCTCTCAACCACAAGGTTGCCGGTTCAACTCCTCGAGTCCCTCAAGGGATGGTGGGCTGTGCCCCCTGCAACTAACAACGGCAAATGGACCTGGAGCTGAGCTGCGCCCTCCACAACTGACTGAAAGGACAACAACTTGAAGCTGAACGGCACCCTCCACAACTAAGATTGAAAGGACAACAACTTGACTTGGAAAAAGTCCTGGAGATACACACTGTTGCCCAATAAAGTCCTGTTCCCCTTCCCCAATAATATATTTTTAAAAAAGAAAGAAAGAAAAGAAATACAGGAGGAAGAGCAGGAAGATGGAGGTTAGTTTTAGAAATGTTGGAAGTGCCTGTGGGTTATCCAAACAAAGACATCCTGTAGAGAGCTCTACTTAACTGCTAGCAGAGAAGTCTGGGTTAGAGATAAAGATTTGAAAACCCTAAATTTATAGATGATGACTGAAGCCACAGGCATTCATGAAATTGTTTAGGGACAGTATCTGTGATGTGGTATGTGAAGAGAAGGATGCAGAGGAGAATAAGGTCAGAGAAATAAGGGGAAAACTAGCAGAATATGGTGTCATTACACCCCAGGCAGGGCTTACAGCCCTCTTTCAGAGAAGCTTCAAGGCCCAGGATCCTTGGGCCACAGTGGAAATCCCAGGACATTTTGACCCTCTTCTGTCTTTCTTTTTGCCAGTTGCCAGATATAAACTCCGTATAGTTGAGCCACCAAAACTACCTATGGAAAAAAAACCCAACCCCAGTAAAGATGGTGAGTAGTGGGGAGGGAGTTCTCTGACCTGGCCCTGTGGCTTGGGCTGGGCATCCAAAGCCAGTGAGTTATGGCACACAATCTCCTTTTTCTCTGCATAGGTCCAGATTTTGAACCCAACCTGTGGATGTGGGTAAACCCTAACATCGTGTTTCCTCCTGGAGAGCTGGAGGTCCCAGAACCTAGTAAATGGGAGGATCTGACAAGCATACTCCCCTCTCCTCAGCTGCCCCCAAAAGAGGAAGACTTTGCCACCTGCTCAGAGGCCACAGCAGTGGAATTGCTGCCACCTTCCTCCAGTGAGCAGTCTCCACCTTGGAAGCAGTTTGCCTCTTCTCCCAGCAACTGGGAGGTAGGGATTTCTGGGGTTGTGGACCAGACTTGGGTGTAGACAGGGTGGGCATACAGATGATACATCAGAGAGTTTTGTTTTCTTAGGGATAACAAAGAGTTAATAGGTTCAGAAATTAGCTATGCCCTTGGGTTGGGGAAAAGTCCAGATGGTGGCCCTAGACCACTACCCCTTCCTGCCATTGCACCCCTGGAATAGAGGCCGTGGAGTCAGGACTAGTTCCTACTCTGTATTCCTCTAGCTCACAGAAGAGGAGGCTGAGGATCAGAATGACAGCTCCTCTGTGGCTCTCCCATCCCCTCACAAAACAACCCCCTTCCAGAATCGGAGGCTTCAGCAAGCCAACAGCCAGGAGGGGAGGCTGTGGTCCCGGCCCCCTCTCAATTACTTCCACCTAATTGCACTGGCATTAAGAAACAGCTCTCCCTGTGGCCTCAACGTGCAACAGATCTACAGTTTCACTCGGTATGTGCTGGGCCCAGGAGGGGGAAGGGAGGGAGTCAAGGCCTTTGGTCTGAACACTTCCAATCTGCCCTGGCCCTGGGCTGCTGCCTGGATTCCACCATCTGAGTCTGAGAGGATAACTGTATTCCCAGTTCTCCTTTCCCAAGCATTGGTTTTCAATTGTCCCCGAATGTGTGTGCACACATCACATGTACAGGAAGATATCCACCCGCCCCCTTTCACATCTAGAAAACTAACCTTTTTAAATCTCAGTTCTTTAAAACACATTTTCCTGGGTCATAAATTGTCCCACCTTCCCTCTCCAGATTGTTGAGTACCAAATCTGGCTTCCCCAACAGTTTCTTACATGTTTTCCCTTTGGACTATACTGCCTGGCACAGCTCCCCCCGGGGTACCCAGTTGAGAAGAGATATACATTTAGCTTTGATAGTCATGTACACATGAGAGGGAGGAGTTTCTCAGACCTTTTCCCTATATCAGAAGAGTCTCAGACTATTAATCCTCAAGTAGTATCCCTCCTTGACCAGGATTCCTCTTATAGGAGTTGGTTGACCTGATTTCTGCTTGGTTCCTGTTGCAACTCAAAGCCCGGGGTCCTCAGAGGGAGGAAAATGAGCCTGGGAATGGAAACAGTAAAATGGGTGAGGGTTTGCACAAGCAACGCACCAGGTGGAGGTTTTGCCACATGCTCAACCAGCAAAAAGCAGTGTAGGCCAGCCTGCCGTTCTCCACCTTGAGAGAAAGGCTGAGGTTCCTGGCCCCTTGGGAGAACATGCTCAAGGGTAGGGCATCTCCCAAAGAAACCATAGCTTTCCTGACCATTCTTCCTTGTCCACAGACAACATTTTCCCTTTTTCCGGACGGCTCCAGAGGGCTGGAAGAATACCATTCGTCACAATCTCTGTTTCCGAGACAGCTTTGAGAAAGTGCCAGTCAGCCTGCAGGGTGGGACTAGCACATGGCCTCGATCTTGCCTCTGGAAGTTGACTGAAGAGGGTCACCGCCGCTTTGAGGAGGAGGTCCGAGCTTTGGCCTCCATGCAGCTGGAAAATATCCAACAATGCATGAACCAGCCAGGTGTGAGGCCTTGTCACGTGGTGGGGGTGGGGGCGTGAGGGGAAGGGCCCTGAAGACCCTGACCTAAGCCTGAAGCAACCGGGGCCACGCCACAGGGGATACCTTCTATAGAAAGGGGAGAGGACAGCAGTGGTCTGATACGGGGGTGATGTCTGCTGGAGGTGGGACCCCATACACAAGCATGGGACTTGATGTACAGGGAGTTGATAGAAAAGCAACTAAGGTCCTAGTCACAGCCCAGCAGCCTAGGGAAATGGTGACCGCACAAAGTCAGAAGCGTGGTGTGAGAGCTTATATGCAAAAGGGCTTTTTCTTTTCCTGGACACCAGCTGGGATTTGGGCCTTGAGAGAGGAGATCATCTGCTGTGAGAGAGCACTCCAGGCTTAGGGGACAGCAGCTGCAAAGGGCAGATAGATTCCTTTGACTCTCTTTTCTTACAGATGTGATGCCCTTCCTCTTTAACCTTTAAGTTCAAGAAGTAAGAGTCAGCCCATGCCTTATTAAAGTTACCTGCAGCAGTCTGGTGTGTGTGTGTGTGGTGTGGTGTGGTGTGGTGTGGTGTGGTGTGGTGTGGTGTGGTGTGTGTGTATGTGTTTTCTGAGGCGGGTGGAGGGGTGGAGGTAGAAGTCAGCTCTGAGGTTGGAAATGGGATGCCCTGAGCTGATGGATGCTCCAGAGGCGATGGGAACCCCATACTCTTCTTTCCTCAAAGGAGGAAAATACTCAACTTTCTTTAGGAACCTGGCAATTCCAAACACTTTTCTGGGTTATGAGGATAGTCTTGGGAAATGCTAGCTTTTAGCCGCTAGTCCTGTGAAAGGCCCAAAGAAGTACCACCCTCTCACAGGAGTGGATGTAATCAGCTGGGGCCAGTGAAGAGAAGCCTGGGGAAACACATCATTTCTGGAACAGTTGAAGGAAAGACAGACCCTCATAGGCCATGAAGGAGCAGTGAGAAAAGTGAGAGGAAAGAACTTATTGAGAAGGGGGGTAGTTGGACTCTAGTCTCATTCCCCTCATTTAACCATTGGGCTGGGAACTCATCTGAGGTGCATGGTCCCTCCCTGTGCCACTTGCCTCCACCGTACCCTCAGCAGAAGCCAGAACACTTGTGGGTTAAGAGTCTTTAGAGGCTGCAGATTCTAGCTGGGTTGTTGTGGCTTTCCTGGTTGTGGGAGACCATGTTCAGGGCAAGGCCAGCTGCCAGCCTCAGGTCTGAGGAGAAAAGGGAGAAGCCTGGGGGACAAGGAAGAAAGGAATGAGGTTCAAAGCAGTGTCAGGATTCCACAGACATTGAGACAGTGCTTTAAGATAATACTGAATTTCCCACAGGGCTGAGATGACTGTTTTCATTCACTTTCCTGATTTTCTCTCACCAGCCAACAGGCCTGCACAGAAACATGGCTCTACCCTCAGATACCCCCCTCTAGGAGACTGGGCATCTCTTCTCTCCAGAGGTGGCAGTGGGTGGTGCTTGAGTCTTGAAGATAGCCCCCCTTGTCCAGGGGACTCCCAGCAATCTGCAGGTGGGTGGGGTTGAGGTAGTCTTTCATTCACCTTTCTTTCCTGCCCTGCTTGCTGGCTGTCAGCTCTGGGGTAGCTGCTTGCCACTGCTCCTGCATCTTTGTTCCAGAAGAACCTACCTCAGGCAGGCACTTCTCTTTGAACTTGAGTGTCCTTATCAGGAAAATGAGTTAATGATGCCTCTTTGTTAGTCTTAGAGTAGAAAACAAGTGGGATGGAGTAGAGTGCCTCTTCCAGAACCTGGTTCATAGTAGAAGCTAAATAAATAAATGGTAGCTATTTTATTGTTCATTGTGATATCTAGTTAGGAGTCTCCTCCCTGTTCCAGGACACTGGTGGGCTAATAATGGTGTGGATCTACTTTTAGCACTTAACATCTCTTAGTGGTAGCCTGGACCTTATTGTTGCTACCAACATGTTTGTTTTTCATCTTTGACACCCAGCTCTGCTCCCTCAGCAAATAACGGGTCCTCCTATATTGTATCTTCTTCACAAGTTTTCTTAACATTTCTAAACTTCAGTTTCTTTTGTATGCAAAATAGAGATAATAAAAATATGGAGATTTGATCTGAGAACTAAATAGGACAATGGAAAGTGCCTAGTCCTGTGTCTGGTGTATTAACATCAAGTGCTTACAGTTGGACCAGACATCATTCTACGTACATTTGCAGATGTAATCCATACAACCACCTTAAGGAGTAGATACTATTATTCTCATGTCTTTGTGATGGCTGTTATATTTGAGGAGTAGCCTTCATTTCCTGTCCACTTATTTACCCTTTAGTTCCTTGCAGTCTGTCTCACTATGAAATCCGACTGCCTTTTCCCTGGTCTCTGAAACGTCGCATTCCTGAAAAGCACAACCCATGCCCTACCAGACCAAAACCTCTATCTTTGAAGAAAGGCAGGGCCCTGTTCCTTTGCTTGATTTGTGCATTTCAGTAACATACAAAACCCCACCCTAGTCACCTCTTCATCACCACTACCATCTCTGCTTTAAAGGCTCCAGCTTGTGCATTCATTCCCGAACGTGCCCCAGAAATGTACTAGTGCTAAGCCAGGGGCTCTCACTGACCTCAGGGGTACTTTGCTTGCCACAAGGATTTGGGGGTGTTGTGGGCATTGGAAGTCAGACTCAGGAGTATCAGTGCAAGAGGCAGTCTTTCACCCTGAAGAATTGACCCTCATACCTCAGGCCTGAGCCAAGAACCTAACTTGGTTTTACACCTAAGCAGAAAGTATTTGTTGCATCATTTTAATATACATTGAATTTTAAGGACTGCAACTATTATATAAAATGAAGGAAGATTGTACTCTTTGATTTGGAAGTTTACTAAGAGTTGTCTGCCATTTTGGAAAATCACCAATAACAGAGCTGCTCTGGTATTTAAGTCACTAATACCACAGGCCTGTATCACTCTGTTTATTTTTTGTAATACAGGGATTCTAGCATAAACACATGTTTAGCTATTATTTCAAAATATCCAATATAAAGAAAAAGTATTTTCAATAGTCACATGAATATGATTTCTTAAATCTAAGCTGTTCACTACCAGTATGTACAAATTTCCAATTGTCATGTTTTCAAATATAGTTTATCCACTGAAATATTTTATTATAAATTTATGTCCCTTTATTTTTCTGTTACATTGCAATTGGAATATTATTTTGATCTTTTAAAAATTATATGTGCAGGTAGATTATTTTATCAGTAAGATTTATTTCCGGGTGGCAAAGAGTCTTACAAAATATTTGCTCTATTCCTAGGGTGTTAAGGCTGATGGGGGAGAGATCCACAAAACTAAGCAATGTATAAGATATAATCCCTGTCCCAGAGGCACTCACCCACAGTGACAGTGGCAACCAGTGAGGACAGTACAATGGAATAAGTCATATTTATGTCCAAACACCTAGAGCCTAGCATGGGGTCTGTTAATAAGAATGCAGTTTTAGAAGCCAACGGGTTCTCCAAGTCTCTACCTTGTAGACGCCGAGCCCTCGCACAGTTGCGATGGGAAGCCGGACCTCCTGCATAGCCCCTTCGGGCAGGCGGGCACCTCAGATGAGACCTGTGCCCAGGCCAGTGCCAGCAACTCAGCCGCCAGCAGCAGCTCCACCATCCGCTATTGGCTCACCTGCTCCGGCACCCCAGCAACCAGGTCTGATGGCCCAAATGGCAACCACTGCTGCTGGTGTGGCTGTGGGCTCTGCTGTTGGCCACACGTTAGGTCATGCCATCACTGGGGACTGCAGTGGAGGAAGTAATGCTGAGCCCGCAAGGCCTGACATCACTTACCAGGAGCCTCAGGGAACCCAGCCGGCATACCAGCAGCAACAGCAGCAGCAGTTTGGCCCCAGGCCACTATGAGATGAAACAATTTTTGGAGTGTGCCCAGAACCAGGGTGGCCTGAAACTTTGTGAGGGTTTCAGCGAGGTGCTGAAACAGTGCAGATTTGCAAATGGATTAGCTAATGAAGTTCAAATTGAAGATATGGAAACTCATCTCTCATGACCACGTTAATTTAGTATAAAAATTTAGTTGCTAGTGAAAGTGTAAAGTATATAACCACCAGTTAAACCTCTCCTCCAGCATTAATAGCTTCCTTGCCACAGAATTGCAATGGACAGGGTATTTGTAACTGTAGAGAAGTTAATCAAGATGGTACTGAGTTTGGGGCTGAGCAAATGTTTGTGTGGCCTCCTTATACAAGCTTTTGTGATGTTATTGTTTGTGAATCAATTAGAATAAAGTGATTTTCTTAAAAAAAAAAAAAAGGATACACTCTTTGCTATGAATTGTCACTAGTAACCTCTCTAACAGGCAGATTCCATATTCTCTGGAAGCACAGAGAAGAGAGCAATTAGCTCTGACTGGAGGAGCTGGAAGACTTCTCACAGGAGACATTAGCACTTGGGTCTTTTCCCCAAGTCTAGAAAATAACAGCTAGTACTTCTCCAGAAGTGCTCAAAGCCAGCCCTGTCCTGCCCTGAGGGGGGGCAGGGAGGGTGGGTGGGGACGGCGAGGGCGGGGCTCATGATGATGCTCCCAGGAGGCAGAGGCAGAGGCAGACATCGACATCAAGCAGGTGGGGAAGAGCAGGGATGGGATTAGAAGAAAAGGTGACTAATACCAAGGAAAAGGACAGACATGCAAATGCCTGGTTGGAGCAAGGAAAATTGCCTTTCCCTAATCTAACTGGAGGTGCTTTGTGTTGATTTCCTCCTGGACTGTCTGGATGCTAATTTTTATGTGATATACACTGGAGGAGTGAGTGGAGGGACCAAGTCATTAGTGTCATTTGCTCCGGGCCCACTCAGCACTCTGCAGCCAAAGCACCCTCTCCTGCCCCCCTGGTCGATCCAGTTCCAGGAGGAAGGAGAAGGCGTCATCTGATTTGGCCTCAACTTGTCCACCTCATCGGCATTTGTGCTCATCCTTATCTCTGTCCACATTCTTGTCCGTGTCTGGATTAAGTTGCAAGTGGATCCCAAAAGGTCAGAAGGAAAGAACAAAACAAAATAGCCTTTGTGGAAAAAGTGACCCTGAAAAAAAATCTGCCTTTACCCATTTTGCCCCCTAATAGGATATTATACTCCTACCCTCACCTTTCTTTGCAAATTCAACAACTTGTTTTGAGTTTTCAATATGCCAGGCCCTGTGCCAGGTGCTAGGGGATACAGTGAACCCCAGAATGGGCCCTCCCTCACAGAGTTTTCAGTCTAGATGGAAAGACAGATATTAAACAGATGATAATAATGGAAAATGACAATATTAATAAGATAGGTTGGTTATTGTGAGAGAAAACAATATAGGTACTTAGATTGGATAGGAGGTTAGAGAAGGCCTTTCCAAGAAAGACATTTTAACTGAGATCTATATAATGAGTATCCAGGCTGAAGAATAGGAAGGAAAAGTGTTCTAGTAGAGAAAACAGAGTAGACAAAGCCCAGGAGGTGGGGACCTCCTCAAGTTGGCCTATTGAAAATAAGGATAAGGTCATGGTGCACAGAACATAGTAAACAAGGGGAGAAAGATGCAAGGTGAAGTTGGGGTGGGAAGCAGGGACTAGACCATGTAGGCCTTTCTAGGGCTATATTGAGGGATTTTTTTTCCCAAGTACAGTGGAAAGTGATTGAAGTAACTGACATAACCTGATTTTATTTTTAAAATCATGCTTAGCCACTCATTGAAAGGGGCTTGTAGAGGGGCAAACATGGAAGCAAGAAGACCTGTTAGGAGGTAATTGCAGTAGTCCAGGTGGACTGGGGTAGTGGCAGTGGCAGTAGAAATAGAGAGAAGCAGCTTGATTTGATGATATATCTTGGAGGTAGAATCAAGAAGTCAACAGGAGGAGAAAAGAATTACTCCGAGGTTTTTGGTTTGAGTGGTTTGGTGAATGGTGAGAGGAAGCCTGTAGGAGCAGCAGGTTTCAGCAGTTCTTTTGGAATCTATCAGAGTGGTTATGCCAAGTAGATAATTGTTATAAGTCCGAAGTTGATAAATCTGAACTGAAAATGTAAATACATTTGAGAGTCATTGGATATATGATGAGATGTGATAAAAAAAAAAATACGGTGAATGTTTAAATTAAATTTATTACAGTAAAAGACACATTGCCTTTAATCCCCCTCAAAATACTCCCCCTCCCTTCGAACACACTTATCCCATCGTTCTTGCCACTTTCTGAAGCAGTTCTGTAAGTCCTCTTTTGTGTCTTTAGTTGCCCTACATTGGCTGCCTCGATGTCCTGAATCGATTCAAAATATTTACCTTTCATGGTCATTTTGACTTTGGGGAAGAGCCAGAAGTCGCACAGAGCCAGATCCGGTGAATAAGGTGGATGAGGACACACCGTAATGTTTTCATTTGATAGAAATTGCCGGAAGCGATGTGTGACATGGAGCCTTTCCGTTGTGATCACAAAATACAGTGAATGCTGCTGCCAAGTGCCATCCAACAGAAAGGCAGGGATCTTCGATGTGGGAAGCAGTCTTCAATGTGTCAAACCTTAGTAACAGTGTGTTACAAGTTTCAACTTGTTCAGGGCAGTCAGTCGAGTGTGAGCTATGGTTGAGAGAAGGTGTGTTTAAAGTGTGCAGTAAATCATCCTCCATAATGATAACGCTCTGCGTCACACATCGCTTCTGGTAGATGGCAATTTCTGTCAAATAAAAACATGTTGTGTCCTCATCCACTTTATTTACCTGATCTGGCATGGTGCGACTTCTGGCTCTTCCCCAAAGTCAAAGTGATTCAGGACATCAAGGCAGCCACGACAGGGCAACTAAAGATGAAAGAGGACTTCAAGAACTGCTTCAGAAAGTGGCAAGAACGATGGGATAAGTGTGTTCGAAGCAAAAGGGACTATTTTAAGGGGGATTAATGGCAATGTGTCTTTTTACTGTAACAAATTTTTTTTATTTAAACATTCACTATTGTTTGATCACACCTTGTTTGTACTGACATGGAAAGATATCCACAATACATTTTTGGGGGGTTAAAAAACAGCAGAACAGTATGTTTGATATGATTCCAAATATGACAGAAATTGTTGTTTATATATAGAAATATGTTATCTAAGCATGAAAATTGTCTTGAAGAATATAGGTGTCAAACATCAATAGTCATCTTTGAGGATTGGGGGTAGCAAGAGATATGGAGAACAATCACTTTTTATTTATGGCTTCTGTACATTTTTTTAACAAGAAATTACTTTTTACAATTTTTAAATAAATAAAACTACCCGTTAGCCTGTTTTGTAGTTTGATACTATTAATTCGCAGGCTGTTAGCTACATGCTTCTTATGCTCCTTCCTTGCACAAATTCCCACCCCAAGGGCATCTTAACCCTGGGTGCCTGGAGTTTTGATGGTTTTAACTTAATTTGACAAACATGTATAGAAGACCACTAGTCTAGATCTAGGGATTCAGGCATGAACAAGACACTCCTTACACTTGAAGAGCTTTTCAACTATTGGGTTTCAACTGACTACGAAACCAAAATGATGACAGGATGAGCAAAGGACATTGGAATTGAGAAATTAATTCTGCAGGGATAACTCTGGAAGTCTTCATAAAAGGGGTGACATTTCATTCAATAATGAATTGATATGAGAACTTATGAATGGATTGAGAGTTTACCATGTGCCAGGGAAAGTCACCAGCCTCGTGGAAATTCCATTCTAGTTCATATTTCAGAACCCTGTATAATAGAATTTATTAGACAGAGGACCCAAAGGTTGGAGATGCTGAAGTGCACAGGAGCAATAGGACTGCTAGAATTCAGATGCTCCTCAACTTATGAGGAGTTGAAAATATGTGCTGGAAAATGCATTTACGTAATACTACACTATAGAATATTGGTTATTTACACTTGTGATCATGTGGCTGACTGGGAGCTGCAGTTCACTGCCACTGCCTAGTATCACCAGTGTATTATACTGAATATCGCTAGCCCTGGGAAAGATCAACATTCAAAAATTCAAGTACAGTTTCTACTGAATATGTATCACTTTTGCACCATGGTAAAATCATAAAATCAAAAAATCCTAAGTCAGGGCCGGCCCGGTGGCTCAGTCAGTTGGCGCTCCATGCTCCTAATGCCGAAGGCTGCCGGTTCGATTCCCACATGGTGCTGGTTGGATTCCCACATGAGACAGTACCCGATGGCTCAGTAGGTTGGAGCACGGGCTCTCAACCACAAGGTTGCTGGTTGAACTCCGGCAAGGGATGAAGGGCTGTGCCCCCTGTGACTCCCGCAAGGGATGGCGGGTGGACTGCGCCCGCTGCAACTAACAATGGCAACTGGACCTGGAGCTGAATGGCGCCCTCCACGACTAAGATTGAAAGGACAACAATTTGACTTGGAAAAAATCCTGGAAGTATACACTGTTCCCCAATAAAGTCCTGTTCCCCTTCCCCCCGCCAAAAAAACCCAAAGAAACTTAAAAAAAAAAAAATCCTATGTCAAACCATTGTTAAGTTGGGGACTGTCTGTATTGCCTGGAGGAGGGGATGAAGAGGTCAGGGAAGGGGGAGGGGAGTAGCAGGAGACCAGACTGGAAATTAACTTGGGAATCATTGGAAAAGATATTGAAAGTTATGCTCGGAAGTTTAGATTTTTCCTGAAGGCAATTAAGAGGCATTAATCAGGATAGTCATTTTAGAGACCATTTTAAGACCAGACTCCGGAGGCTAAATGGAGCTGAAATAGACCAGACACTCGGAAACTAGTTATAAAGATTTTACATGAATCCAAGCAAGAAAGGAAGGGAATTAAAATAATGTATGTTCTATGAGTATAAAAAAATGGAGAACAGACATTAAACATTTCAGAAATGCAATAAAACAATTTGTGCAGGTGGATATGGGGACTTAGTACAAGGAAGTATCAAAGATAATTCACCCCTAAACTCCAGGCTTTTGTTTGGTGAGATCATTCACTGGGAGGATGAAAATAGGGGATGTTCTGAAGAGAAGGATGTTCAATTCCATTTCACACAAGTCATGGTAGCTGAATGAATATTTGGTGGTGGAGAACTCTAGGGAAACAGTTTCAAAAGCAAAATTGCAGAGGGCTAAGAAGTTAGTAGAAGCTGAAGCAGATAATGTAGTCTATTCTAAGCAGCTTTGGAACAAATGTGGGAAACAGATGGCTATGTTGATCCACGGTTATAGTTTGACAAAATGAGAGGTCTTGGAAAGTCAAGTGAAGTAATAGTTTGCCATGAGAATGTAGAAATATTCTTAGGATCCAATGGGTAAAACGAAGCCAAGAGGACGTGAGACCTAGACCAGTGATTCTTAAACTTGATTGAATATTAGTATGACCTGGAGGGCTCATTAAGCCGCAAACCGCTACGGCCCCACACCAGAGTTTCTGATTCAGTAAGTCTGGGGTGGGGCCCAAGAATCTGCATTTCTAACAAGCCCCCAGATGCTGATGCTGCTGATCTGGAGGCCACAATTTGAAAACCACCAGCCTACAGCAAAGCATTTGGCAGCTAGCAAATGCCGAATAATTCTCTAGTGAATGGATAAGAGTAATGCAATGGACGTCTTCCTGTAGTTAAACACCAGATGGAAGGTAAGGTTTTATGGGAGGATGGAAGATGGTGGTCAGAGTAGAACTTCAGAGTTTGGAACAGAGATGGAACACTTTTGGGTGAACAAGGCCCAGGATTAACTCTGAGGGGAATGATGGAAGGTCAAGGATTTGAGTGTTGCAAGAGTCATCAAAATGGGCCACATCTGGCAGAGGCTTGAGTTTAAAAGAAGCTCTAACAGGAAGTCAAGATCTGAAGGGGAGTCAGGCTACTTTCTGGGCCTGAATTATGTAGTCACTGTATATACCTACAGACATTGTAGCCCATCCAGGTTAACGCACCGACCGGTACTGGTAACAAATCTAAGGGGAACCTGGGACTCTGTGCCAGCTCTGTCTGCTTATCCTTTAAGTTAGGTCTGGACTAGGCCCCAGGCTTCTGTTGAGGGACTCTAGAGTAGAGATCACAACCTGAGGATTTCAGCCCTGTAAAGAAGCAATTCACCTTAGGGCTTAGGGTTTAGGGCTTAGGAAAGCAGGACAGACAGGAGCTTGATGATTCTAAGAGAAGTGGCTTAAAATAACAAAAATTCCACTATATTAGCACTTTTACAGATTAAAAATGTCTGCTAACCCTCAGCAATGACTTTGTACCCATTATAGCTTCCCCTTTACAGCTTTACAGGATTAGGTCTTAGATTATGGCCACATCCAGCATGTGTTCCATATAGTCTGCTGGTGCCGAAAGGCACCGGGGGCCGAAGGTAGTGTGGTGCCTCTACTGTGCAATCTTCCACGAAGTTACTACCTCCCCCATGCCTCAGTTTTCCCGCTTGTAAAATGCCGATAATACTACACCACATAGGGTTATCGTGAGGATTAAGTGAAGTAGTTAATGTACAGCTATGGACACACAATAAGCACGTTATAAATACCAGTTGTGATTTGTTAACATTATCCAGTACGGGACCTTGTCAATGTCCCGACGTGTGTATGGTGTTTAGTTCTGCAGTTTCACATAACTGTTGCGTGCGCTCTTTCCTGCGCATCTGCAGGGCTGACTACTTTTTCTGGCTAGACAGCTTTGGAGGTTTTGCAGAACGGATGTATTTGCGCATAGAGAGGGAGCCGCGGAAAAGACCTGCGCAGCCGCAGAAGGGCTTGCAGTGGCGCCTGACCATCGCTGGGGGCAGCAGGGGTGCCGCTGGGCTCGCCCCGCCCCCTAGGGGTTAGGGGTCAGGGATAGCGTAGAATCTGCCGCACGTCGCGGTTACTCTGCCCTAGGCTGATGGCGCCAGCGCAGCGTTGCCCGCTGTGCCGTCAGACCTTCTTCTGTGGTCGCGGGCACGTCTACAGTCGCAAGCACCAGCGGCAGCTGAAGATGGCTTTGGATCGGCTCCTGCTACAGGTACGGACGGGAGGCTGAAGGGGAAGGCCTGGGGGCCCAAGCGGGTGGGATTTGGGTACCCCACTCGGGTTCCCACTTGGCGTCTTCCCGGTTACACCCTCTCCGCCGCAGGTGGAGGCCGCCCGCAAGGCCATTCGCACAGCTCAGGTGGAGCGTTACGTGCCCGAGCACGAGCGGTGCTGCTGGTGTCTGTGCTGCAGCTGTGAGGTGCGGAAACACCTGAGCCATGGAAATCTGACAGTGCTGCACGGGGGGCTGCTGGAGCATCTAGCCAGGTGAGATCCGGGCTGGGAGCCTCATTCAACACGTTGGCATACATACGTGGGTGGATGGATTTAGAGTGAACGCTTTTGTGGTTTTATCAGGATAGATGCCAACCTTAAAGGGTAGAGGGCTTATGGCTGCCGTGGTCCCAGTGGCGTTGGTGGTCTAACTGGAAAAGCCAGCTGGGCAGCAGCTAGCTCAAGTTTACCTCCCATCACCTTCTCTCAGATTCTCATACGTTTATTGGAAGAGGGAGACTGGAAATCTGGAACAGACTAATAACTCTCTAAGCCTTGTCCAGCAGCAGAAATCCAGATGTCAGTTTGTATTACTTATCTAGTGGCTAGATATCTAAGTAATATTCTGTAATCTGTCATTGAAATTACTCATCCTCTCCATTCTCAGCCCAGAGCACAGGAAAGCAACCAACAGATTCTGGTGGGAGAACAAGGCTGAGGTACATATGAAGGAGAAGTTTCTCATCTCTCCTCAAGATTATGCACGGTAAGTCACTGCTTATGAAAGATTGAAAGAGTGTGAATTCTCCGGATCTGTGTCAAGTACAGGAGCTTCTTCGATTAACTGGAAAGTTTGGTAAGAAGTATTGTCTTCATAGCACTCACTGTTCTAGGCACTAATTGGACACAAAGGAAGTATGATAGTCTTTGAAAGGTTTATGATCTAGTTGGGGATGAGAATGCATTTAGCAAATAGCGGTATATGGTAAAAGTTGACTCTAATCAACTACCTAAGTGTGTGGCACAGAGAACACTCTGCTTTTTTACAAACAGAGCAGATTGCTTATAGTGTGCCAAAAAAAACCACCAAAAACTAAAAAAAACAAAACTGTTGCTCACCCAGTAGCCACTTTTAATAATTTTAGACTATTTTAACTGGCCTCTGGAGGACCTTAAAAACTGGAGTGCAGGTCAGCACAGAGGAGGTGTGAGCCCTGACTGCCTCAGGAAGAGGACACAGGCAGCCTCATAACACCACTTTTATTGGAACTATATTGAGATTATGGGATGTGGAACCCAAGGGGATCTCAGAGCAAAGTGACATGTGACTCATGTTACAGAAAAACTCATGGTATCTATTCCTTTCTACTCGGACAAGAAATGCCTAAATCCCACTACCTTGCCTTCAAATCTGTGGTTTAGACTAGGAGATGGGAAACTGAGGACAAAGTGTACTCCTCACACCCTGACCCAGCTACATATGATTTTTGGTGGGTGAATAAGTATCATTGATCAGAAAAGATGATTATTGAGAATCATGAGGATGGACTCTTGGAACTTTTTATTTAAATATAATTTTGACTTTTAACCTTATAAATTTCAAGTTCACACACACAAGGACAAGGCCAAGCCTGAATGTTTTGACCAGGTAATGATAAAAATGACCCACTTTCAGCTTTACACAGTTTATTACTTATATAGACAACAAAAGGAGTAAGCCTGAAGTCCCAGCTTCCCAGGTCCTTGTCCCACACACCAAAAAGCGCTAGATGACCTCAGCGTGAGTTGTGGGGAGTTGCTGGGGAGCCAAATGTAAATTGCAGCTACATGGTTTTAAAGTCTGCAGCTCTACTCTGAGAGGGATGAGGCAGAAAGCCCCACACCTCATCGGGGAGTTCATGAGAAGCCATCTCATGACGGCTTCCCAGGGGAGATAGGGAGGCAAGTGGGAGGTGGCCTCATAAGCAGCTCCTTTCAGGCCTCCCGTCCTCTTGTGTTCTGGGAGGGTCAGCTAAGACTGAAAAGCTGCTGTTCAAGGCTTTGCCTGTATGGGTACGTGCAAGGCTGTCAGGGCACCATGGTAGAGCTGTTCTCCTACTTACCGTGTTTCCCCGAAAATAAGACCTAGCCGGACCATCAGCTCTAATGCATCTTTTGGAGCAAAAATTAATATGAGACCCGGTCTTATTTTAATATGACTGGGATTATAATATATGATATAATACTGGGTCTTATATTAATTTTTGCCCCAAAAGACACATTAGAGCTGATTGTCTGGCTAGGTCTTATTTTGGGGGAAACACGGTAAATATTACACATACTAAAATTAGGTCAGAAAACAAATCCTTAAATTGATTGCAAAGATGAATTTTCTTGTTATCAAATTGATAACAATCACAAACAAAAGAATAAGAATACAAGTAACTTTTGAGCACAAAATTCTGACTGTACATCCTGAGAATATTTTCTAAGGACTAAAGAACTGCAAAGAAATCTTGAGCTTTGCTTAGCAGTTTTATAATGGTATTGGTGTCCTGATACCCTTTTGTGTGTGTTGTAGGATTGAACAACTGTTAAGTAGTTGACCCTTGAACAGGTTTGAACTGCACAGGTCCACCTATACAGATTTATTTTCAATTGACCCATGCAGTTCAAACCTGTTCTAGGGTCAACTCCTTTGGAAATCTGTGTGCTGAGGGCCGATGATACATGGATTTCCAACTGTGTGTGTCAGTGCCCCTAACGCCCATGCTGTTCAGTGGTCAACTGTATATTGCTGTTATTGGGAAACAGGGTTTTCAGTATGGCAGAAGGAAGATAACAGTAAGAAATGGAGGGATTTAATTGGGGAGGTATCAGTATGAATTTTAAGAAAATCAAAGCTGTCTTCTGAAAGAGCTAGAAGCATGACACCTGTGGAGCAATAAGAACTTTACTAACACTCAGCTCTTTGTTTCTAAGTACGTATTACTTTCTACTAAAAGGAAGCAGATCTCATTGGAGAAATGATTGATTTCAGGTTTGGAGCAGGGGAAAGTACATGGTGAGCCTGGACTGTCTTGTGCTGGAAATGCTCATATTGATGGAATGGTCCAGAGGACAAAGGAGCTGTTTTGAAAGGATTCTCACTAGCCACATACAGGATAATTTGAACATCAAAGAGACTAACTTTCTTAAATGTGGTAATGGTTTCATGGCTTCAGACTGTTCCTATCCTCAGGAGATGCATGCTGAAATATTTAGAGTTAAGGCTCATGGCGTCTCAAACCAATTTTATTTTGGCAAAAAGGAAATGTATGTATAAAAGAGAAATGAAGCCACTTTGGCAAAATATTATAAAAAAGTGGAGCCAGGTGGCAAAATGTTAACAGTGAATCTAGATGAGAGGTACACAGGTTCACTGTACTATTTTGTTTCTGAGTTTAAAATTACTCAACATTTAAAGAAAAAATTACTATCTTTTCGTAACTGGCAGGGCCTGGGGTTCTGAGCTGACTTGCCCATTTTTGTTTAGATTCAAGAAATCCATGGTGAAAGGTTTGGATTCCTATGAGGAAAAAGAGGATGAAGTGATCAAAGAAGTAAGTTAAAGGAAAGGCCTCTGAAGGACCCATTTCCCATAATCTTGTACCTATCTAAGCATCCTCTCCCCCACAGATGGCAGCTCAGATCCGTGAGGTGGAGCACAGCCGGCAGGAGGTGGTTCGGTCTGTCTTAGAGGTTGGTTTCCCTCGGAGGAGCCAGAGCAGTATCCAAATCCACTAATCCCTGGTTCTCCCACGTCCAGCATTTCACCTACCAGCTCAGAGAACTCATAGACTCCATGCTTCATCTACTCTGCTTGAATTCCCTTACCTGTCCGCCAGGGGGCAGGCCTTGTCAGTGGAGATAAAGGCAGGTCTGGGAGGGATGTAAGAGTTTGCAAGATGGGCAGTATCCTCCATATGCCAATTTGTTTCCTTCTGGAGGGTGGGAGAATGGCCTAGGCCAACCCTTAAGCATCCTAGACATTTATTTTTCCTGAATCAAACTCAGCCTCAGGCAGTGCCAGACCCAGAAGAGGGATCTTCAGCACCTGGAAGCTGGAAAGGGACAAACAGGTAAGATTGTTAGGGAATCCCTCCTTAGAATTTGACACGTTAGAGCCTCTGTAACTTTTTGGCTGGGAGATGGAACAAATCCTCATGGCTGAAGGACCTTGTCTTGTCTGCCAGGCTAGCTTGTTTGTCTTTTTTAGCCAAATAGCCTCCACCTCACAGCAGCCCTCATACTTGGACCTGCCATCTGCCACAGAGCTTGACTGGATGGACACAGGACAACCTCTGACATTCACTGGCCATCAGGTACAATGGCTAAGCCAGGAAAGAGCCAGTGCCCCCTCAATTCCCAAGACACCCATTTCTCCTAGGTTTTCTATCTATTGTGACCATTCCTGTTGTCTGCAGACTTTTCTCTCTTGCTGCACTGTTCCATATAGTGTTTACAGACGTCTTTCCTCATCCTCCATCAACACCTGTTGCCCCCACTGCCACTTAGGAGTGCCAACTCCTCAATTTTGTCCTCTGCAGAACCCCCAGTTCCAGCTCAATACATTTATAGATCTCACAGGTACCTGAATCCCCTTCCATGTATTTCCAGCAATTGTAGATGCAGATACATATACTCTGCATCTCCCACATCCTATCAATAAGTAAAGGTTTACTTTACCTCCTCAATAATTGGCCTCTATTCTACCTTAGAACAATTCCGACTCCCCACTGCAATCCTGTCCCAAACACAACTGCATCACCTGCTGTCTTATATTCTATACTCCAGCCGTACTGTGCTTCTCCCTACATATGTAGCTGCCATTGCCTTAATAGTGCTTTCCTTCCTTCACCACCTTATTAATGCTTACCTTCCTTCAGCTGAAATGTCATTTTCATGGAAGGCTCATCTAAGGTCATGTGTTATAAA